>NC_141546.1:39613333-39917500 GCF_021556685.1 Rattus norvegicus | reverse complement strand
TGTTTTAGGCTTGTCCTGGTTTCACTTCTGTTGCTATAATTAAAGCCCCTGACCAAATGCACCTTTGCAGAGAGAGGGTTTACCCAGCTTACAGTTCCAGGATCTGGCCCATCATGGAGGGTTCATCGAGGCAGGGACTCAGCTGAGCTACTTACACCCTTAGCCTCGAACAGAGAACAATGCTCCCTGCTTCTGGTCAGCCTGCTTTCTTCACGCCTATGAAGTTAGCTTAGCCCAGAAAATGGTGCCACACACATCCAGGATGGTTTTTCCTATGCCAATCAAGATAATCAACCACAGACAAACTGACTTATATAATTCCTCAATTGTGACTGTTGTTCCAAGTGATTGTATATTGTGACACACTGACATTTAAAATATTAAACATTAAAACATGAAATTTTTTTATTTATTCATTTTAGATCCTGCTCACTGCCACCCTCCCAATCACCTCCCCACAACCTTCCCCTTCTCCTCTGAGCAGGTGTGGCCCCCCTGATTACCCCCCTACCCTGGCACTTCAAGTCTCTGCCAGTCTAGGCACTTCCTCTTCCACTGAGACTAGACAAGGCAACCCAGCTAGAAGAACATATCCCATGTACAGGCAACAGCTTTCGGGATAGCCCACACTCCAGTTGAAGACCACTCCACATGAAGACCAAGTTGCACATGTGTTACATATGTGTAGGGAGGACTAGGTCCAGCCCATGTATGTACTTTGGTTGGTGGTTCAGACTCTGAGAGCTCCAAGGGTCCAGGTTAGGTGACTCTCTTGGGCTCCCTATGGAATTCCTATCCCCTTCAGGGCCGGAAAACCTTCCTTCCATACTTCCTTAAGAGTCCCTAAGCTCCATCCACTGTTTGGCTATGGGTGTCTGCATCTGTCTGAGTCAGCTGCTGGTGCTTATCCTACAAAAGGGCCTCACCGCCATTTTCTGAGAGAGCATCACAATCTAGGCTTCATGCTTGAGAAGGGTATGCCAGGAGATGAGCTTCCTCCCCTGGAGAAAGTACAAACAGGTTACCCGCACTCCTAAGTGAGACAGTGGCAGAATAAAACCTGAGCTAACAGAGCTGTCATAACTGAGTAGGTCTTTAAACATGTGCTGGGGCTGTGGTTCAGTCAACACATCACTTTCGTAGAGCATAGAAGGCTCTCGGTTCCATCCCCAGTACCACATAAACTCAGCGTGACGGTGCATGTATGTGATTCGAACATTTAGGAGGTAGATGTAGGGAGATCAGTGTCGCCACATTGGGAAATCTTACCCCCAGAGAGGTTCAGTATGACCTTTCTCAAGACTATACTGGGGTATGGAATGGAATCCCCTGTCTCTTCCCAAGGCTTACTTTGGTAACATTCTCTGGTTTGCTTTCCCCACTTTATTTTTATTTGTTTATTTACTTATTCATTTGATTGTGGTCACGTGTGTGTGTGTGTGTGTGTGTGTGTATGTGTGTGTGTGTGTGTGTGTGTGCATGTGTGCATGCATTTGGTTAGATGCGTGGAGGCCAAAGATGAGTCACTAGGTGTCTTTCTTTCTTGCCTTGTATTTGAGACAGAATTTCTCACCGCTCATGGAGCTCACAGATTCGTCTAAGATGGCTGGCCAGTGAGCCCTAGAGACCCTGCTGTGTCACATCCTCAGCCCTAGAATGATAGGTACCCTGTGCTCTGCTTCACTTACTGTGTGGGTGCTGAAAATCCAGACTCAGATGCTTGTGTTTGTGTGGCAAGCACTTTCTACATTGAGCTATCTTGAGAACACTTCTTTTATAATTTTAAGAAGAATAATTTTGAAAACCATTGCACTGACCTGTAGAGGCTACAGGGCCACTTGTGGGAGTTATTTCTCCCCTTCTACTGTCTGGGGTTTTGAACTAAGGTCTTCAGATTTAGTGGCAAGTGCCTTTGCCCACCACCCTCATCACCCCCTTAAGAACAGTCTTATTAGTCTTTAAACTTTAGAATTTGGTGGGTTTTAGTAAATTGACAAGGCATCACACCCATACCAGCCATCCCACATTCCCTTTTCTCCAGCCACTAGAAACCATTAATTCATTTCTTGTTATATGTATCTGTCTATTCTGAACATTATATGTGAGTTGAATTATACAATGCATGACCTTTTCCGATCAGTAGATTTGTGTATGTGTATGTGTGTGTGTGTGTGTGTGTGTGTGTGTGTGTGCGTGTGTGTGCGTGCGCGCGCGCGCGCGCGTTACACATGTACTGTTTCTATTGCTAACTCCTGATGACACATTTTTCCATCTTGCTAATGTATGTATGAGGAGAGGCATCTAGATGGGGGATGTAGAAACTTCTAGATAACAGAGTAGAGTGGATCATAAAGCATCTGGTAAGCCTTAGAATTGTATTGGCTGATGAAGTAATTTGCTGAAATAAAGCAAAATCCAGCAGCAAAGCTTGTCCAGGAAGCTATGGGAAGAAAGAATTCATGTCCCTCAAGCATGTACCCTAGGCTAAGCACTAGGCTATCCCGCCATTAGACAGTACTTGTCTGCTTTCTCTTGAGAAGATATTGAATTCCTTTAGGCCAATAACAATAATCGTCAGTGACATAAGTGGGTGGCTATTGATTTTGAAGCCCTTGTAAAAGATACCCTAAAGTCATGTGACATCACCCTTAATGCAGAACCCTCCAGTGTCAGGAGGACATTAAGTTGTCTCATTTATCACTTCCACTGAACAGACTTAGCTATGACCTTGAGAGGGTGCTCTTTGGATTAACTGGACCTTCTTGACACATCTCTTTCATCCCTGAGAAGACTGGAGGAAAAAACACATGGAAATAGAATCTCAGAGAAAGATTTCATCCAAGGAAATCAGATAAATGGGTCATTTCCAATGAATACCTACTCAAGTGTTGCTTTTCTCCCCCAAGCCAAATCTGATTGTAGCTTTTGAAGGCCAATCTGCTTGTCCCTGAATATGGAAAATGCTTATTTCCTTTCTGGAATATGAAACCTTCTTCTTTCCTGCCCTATAGTTTTCATTGTAGAGACATGATTTTGTTTCTGAGATACTGCTCGTAGAAGACAATACAGTTATTACTGCCTTTGCTAACCCCCAGAAGACCACATCTGTAATAGGAGCCTCCACTGAAGGGGGCAGGCACTGGAGATAGACCTTAACTAGAAGAATATTTGCTTAGCATGCATAAAACTCTGGGTTCAATCTTCCCCACCACATGAACCTACAGGACATGCTGGTCCAATCCTTCGATCCCAGTTCCATGGTAGTGGAATCTGGAGGTTCAGAAGTTCAAGGTCATCCTTAACTATACTGCAAGTTCAAAGCCAGCCTGGACTGCATGAGACCTTTCCTAAAACAAACAAACAACAACAAAACTCTGGGATGAGTTAGCCCGGGGACAAGCCAAAGACAGCTGACATGTGTCATTAATTCTTTCTAGATGAGGTAAACTATGGGCTGCGGTGACACAGTAATTCATAAGCTATTTTCTTCAGCCAGAGCTTCAGGGCATGCATGTTCTCTCATTAATAAATCGCTTCCAACCCTCTGGTTGCCTCTAAAACTACAAAACTAAGCAGGGCATGGGCTGAATTTAGTGCTGAAGATAAGGTGAAGCCATTGAAAGTTTGTAATAAATTGCCTTCTTTAAAAAAAAGAAGAAGATGCATTAGAATCAAGCGATGATGGCGCAAGCCATTGATTTCAAAAGGTTTATGACTTCGGTAGCCCTGAGCCTGATCCCCATGCGGAAGTGATAAAGAGGTGTATTATTTTAAGGAAGTTGTGGTGCTTGGTCCAATGCGTTTCATTTCTCACTGGACATGGACAATAGCTTTTTATGTTTTTCTATTTCTTGGACTTGTTCTCGACTGGAGACAGTGCCAGGGGCGGGTGGCGCCAGGCGAAGCTCTCAGCCGGCTATGGTGGGAGCGTGCTGCGCGTGGGATGAATTTGAATGCACATAGCGGTCCAGGCCACCCTCCATAGTGGCTCCTTCAAAGGACATTAGTGGGAGCAGGTGTATGAGGCTGGACAGTGGCTTTTATGCGCTTTTGTTGCTTCTGTAAGGCAGAAGCACTTGGGTCTTAGGCAACAATAAAAACTATTCACAAGTAGCAAGAAGACTAATTTTGCACTGAGTAAAGATACCCAAACTGTAAGCGCGATGGTATTTCAGCTATAAAGAAAGCAGGGGATTCTCTGGGGTTTGGTATTTTCAGAGGGGAGGGCAGTTAGTGGGGGCAGAGCTGCAGCCTAGACAGATGAATCCTCTAAGTTTCTCTGAAAGGCATTCAGCTTGTCACTTGCTATCGGAAGAGAAAGAAAGAGAACGAGAGTCAGAAGCAACCCTTTAGTGTGAGAGATGCCAGAGGGACCCCAATACTGAAGTCTGTGCACAGAAGCCAGTCAGGGGTTCAGGTCACCTACACCCTGTCAGAAACATTTCTAGGACTGGTATTGGTGACAGTGACGTCAAGTTCAGGACAGAAGGACATTCTGGCAATTGTCTCATTGTCCACAAACCTAGTACCACATCCTTTTAGAATTTTAGATTTTTCTAATAAAAATAGGAAGACAACCCATTCATAATTCTCTACACAGGTGCCCAAAAGAGTCTATAATTTTCCTCTTTTTCTCTGTCCACTCTCTTCCTCTCCCCTCTCTCTCCTTTGTCTGTCTCTCTCTCCTCTCTTATTCCCCCCTCTCTTTCCAGCACACAGTCATTCCTTTCTATGTTCTCTCTCTTCCCCTGTACCCTTCTTCCTCCTTCTATGTCTCTTTCCTTCCCTCCTTATCACCCCCACCTCTCACATACACATACTGATTTTTGACACAAAATAAACACTCACATAATTGAGCTTATTAAAGCAGATGAGTTACATATTAAAGTGGCAGATAGACCAGCGATGAAAGTTTTTTAGCATAAGAATACAGTCTGAAGACACATTGAATATATCCATTTACTTTTTGGTTGAAATTGAAATGGCTGACTCATGTCTGTTAGTAACAGTTGTTTTTAAAGACATCCCTCTGAAATGTTGCCCAGCCCCCAGGTCTTCTAATGTGCCATCCTGCTTTCAAGGCTGGCTTGACTTGGCTTAATAAGAATGCTCTCAAGAAACACACATACAGCATGCAGTTAACTTGGTAGTCAAGGTAGCCGGAAGACCGGACCACTACCATCTAATCACACATCCTCTGGAACTCTGCTACACTGAGGATACCAGCTGTGTTCATGGACTCCCTAGAGAAGAAAGAAAATGTCACATATGTTTATAACTCCCTCCAAACCTTTGCCTTCACCAGAACCTAGTTCTCCCATACAGGAGACACAAGTTCAAAAGGCCATAGGCACGCTGTCAATAAAATGCAAGCCTTTCAGACATGCCACCGATGAATAGACTTATAGAACACTGAATTTGGATAAATGTCATTACAGAAAAAGGAAAAAAGAACATGGTTATAACATGGTTATTTCACTACTGTCTCTTTTACGTGTGTGTGTGTGTGTGTGTGTGTGTGTGTGTGTCTGTGTGTGTGTGTCTGTGCATGTAGACATGAACATGGAGGCTAGAGATTGAAGTTGGGTGTCTTCCTCAATCACAATCACTCCCCAGCTCCTCTTTAGACAAGATCTCTCACTGAACCCAGAGCTTGCTCTGGCTGACCAGCAAACCCTAAGGGTAGTCTGTCTCTGCTTCCCCAGCATTGGGAGTACAGGTGCCTACCACTGTGGCTGCTTTTCTGTTGTTGTTCCTTTGTTGCCATGGGTTTGGAAGAATTCAACTTGGGTTCTCATCTGGGGCAAGCCTACTCTTTTACTATTTCAGCAGCCTCTAATAATCTGCTTCATTGCTTAAATTCTTCTATCACTAATAGAATCATCCTGCCTATTGGCAAATCTATGTCCAGTCTCACCCAAGCCCCAGGCAGCATGAACTCCATTAGCACCTCAGCATCAAAGGCATGCAAGTCTGTCCCCTTCACTAGTGTGTTCCTATGGCCAGTCAGCCAGCTATTGCTGCTGCCAAAAGGTCTCCGTTCTACCCTGAACATTGCTTGCTCTATCACTTGAGGATGCTTTAGGCAATAACAGTGACTTAAATGGGGAAACACTGAGTAATCACCTAAGGAGATGGTTCACTGGTGGGTGGTCTTCGGACATTCCTCCAGGCTCACGACTCCTTCCAGAGACTCAGGCTTTCTGCACTTTGCCCACAGCTGGGAACTGTTTGTCTTTCAGCTGTTGCATCGCTGACAGAATGTCACCTTTACATCATAGTTGAAGGGATGCAGTCGCACCCGGGTAACATTTGTTATCACCTTTGCCTCTTGTTTTACTTTTAAAAATGACTGTTATTCATGTGTGTAGGTACGTATGTCTGTGTGAATGAATACCATGTGTCAGGTGCTCATGCCAGCCAGAAGAAGACTTTGGATTCCCAGGACCTGGAGTCAGGGGTGACTGTGAGCCATGAGTGTGGGTAATGAGAACCAAATTTGGGTCCTCTGCAAATACCAGAGTTTCTTAACTATTAAGCCATCTCTCTAGCACCGCCCTGTTTTGCTTTTTTGAGGCAGCATCTAATATAATATAGCTCCAGGCTGTCCCAAAACTTGTGTAACCATAAATAACCTTGAACTTCTGATCTTCTTGACTCTACTACCAAGAGCTGGGATTCTAGGCATGTACAACTGTGAAGTTCAGGTGGTGTTGGGCATCAAACCCAGGGCCCAGGGCCTCATACATGCTAGACAAGCACTTTACAGGGTGAACCATATTCCCGCCTACCTATGCCTTTAAATAAGAAAATATTTCCAACTCCTCCCTTTGGTGATCCTTAGAAGCTATAAGGCTCAACTCTCTCTCTCTACTGCCTTTGTCTTTTGAAAAATGCACACACAAGAGCAGAAACATTGAAACATTGGAGCACGGTGCTTCCAGGGTTTCTTGGGAAAAGGACCCAAATGGTTTCTTTGCTTGAAGAAAAGCCAAGGTTTTGTTTAAGTAGAACATTGAAATGCAGTCAGAAAACCTTCATCTTGGTCATTTTCACATTCGGGAAAGAAAACAACAGTTATCCTCACAAGTGATATTTATCTCAGGGCATTCCAGAGATTGGATTCCTAGAACTCGGTGAATAAAAGTCTAACTAGGTGATGTCTCAGCTGTTAAAGCACCTGCCATATAAACATCAGGGTTCGGATTCAAGTTTGGATCCCTGGAAGCAACATAAAACGTGAGTGGGTGGTTGTAGAATTCCAACTGCAGAAGGGGAAGCAGCAGATCCATCCCCATAGTAAGTTGGCTTGAAAGGCTCGCCTTACTGAAGAGCTATGGGTTTGACAGAGGACCTGTCTCTATGAATGAGGGGGAAGAGTGGTTCAAGATGATTCCTGACATCAAACTTAGGCCTTCATATGTGTGTGAGCGCGCGCGCGCGCGCGCGCACACACACACACACACACACACACACACACACACACACACACACACACAGGCATGCCCACACTCATACAATTTAGCACCATACATGAAAAATGCATATGCTCGTGAATAACCCCCCCCACACACACACCGAAAATTGAACAAGATAAAGGAAGTCAAGCTTGAAGTTTGACTGTAGATTTATTTTCTGCAGGGAAAATTCCCAGTTGTAGTGTCGAATAAGGGAGCTTACTTCAATGAATTTGGCTAGTTCCACAGGCAGCCATTATCCCAAGGATTTTCTTCCTAAGTGTTGGTGAACTCAGATGCAGGAAACTGCTTAGGAACTTTGGGCCTCCTGACACTCTTTTACTGTCAGAGAACAACAATCAGAGGGCATTAGGGCTCAGAATGCAAGACCGAAACTTCTAAGCCACTGATGGATGGATACTGTTATAATAAAATACATAGGGCTGGGAGATGATGCAGTGGATAGAGCACTTGACTTGCAAGTGTGAGGACCCCAGTTCAGACCCTCAGACTCCATGTAAAGTTAAACTGCACTGCACCAGCCTCTAATCTCAGTGTTCTAGTGGGATGGGAGGTGGAGACAAGAGGCTACCCAGAAGCTCATGGGCCTGTTGGCCTGGCATCCACAGAAGTTAACAACAAAAGACCCTGTCCCCACAGGCTGAAAGTTAAAGACGGATACCGAACCTTGTTCTCTAACTGCTCTGGGTGTTTGATTTCACATACTCTATGTGCACATACAAGTATGTTGGCACACACGCTCGTGTACACACACATACACAGGCACGCGTACACAATTTTTTAAGTTACAAAAATACCTACTTCCTCAATTCTCCTCTGAAAAGCTGGAGAACAAAGATACTAGACACAAATTCCTGCATAGGAACTGCTCCCCCACCCTACCCTTGCTTTCTCAGAAAGTTCCTATGGCACAGAGAAATTCAAGCCAAAGGAAAAACTGAATGAAACTAGTAAGTGGCCTCACACATCATGGACTGGTTGCTTGTTGACATTATGACCTCAGTGGAAACAGCACTAAAAATTAATCTCAACTGAAAATCATTTAAAGAAGGTAATATAGGACCGAAGAGAAACTTTAGTTGGTAATAGACTCATCTTGAAAGCACAAGGACCCCAGTTCAAGTCTTCAGAACCTAATCCTAAAGCCAGACATGGTGACATGCAATCCTAACACCAGGAAGGCAGAAACTGAGAGACTCCCAGAACTCACTGTCTAGGCAGTCCAGCCATGTCAATGAGAGACCCTGTCTCAAAGAAGATAAAGGGTGCGCTTGAGATGACAGCCAAGGTTGACTTTTACTCTATAAACATGCACATGAGTGCTTACACACACACACACACACACACACACACACACACACACACACGAACAAGAACACATCACACAAATAGACACACATTAAGTTTTATAAAAACAATCCAACTCTTCTACAGAGCTAACTAACACATCTCAATTACATTGCCTCACATCCGTTTTCTTGTAGCTGTTTAAACACTGATTTTTAGTGGCTTTTACAATCCCTTCATATTACCCTAGTTCTACCCAGCCAGGCAGAGGTGGTCCAATACAATCACGATGAAGGGGCAGCAGAGTTCCCTTTACTCAAGTAGCTTGTTAGCTTTCTCATTTGCTTCTCTGGCTCAGATGGAAGGAATTTCTTTGGCCTCTCAGTTATTCACGACCAGGGTAAAATAGAAGTGCTTGAGAGCTGGTATATGGAATTGACCAGGAAAAAACATATTTCCAGGCCTTTTCTCTTTATTCGGGATAACCAGAACCCGTTGTGTCAGTAAGGAGGCTCAAGTGCAGACAGGCCTTTTTGTTCCAGAGTCATTCCTATTATGATGCAGAGGATGTCAAAAATCCCTACGCAGTGTTCTTTAAAGAGAAAAAAAATAATACATGCTTGGGAATGGATGGAAGATCTTTGTTCTTGCTATCGCTTCCGAGGCGCAGTGAAAACACATATAGCTCATTCCAATTACCCGTCTGCATGCATTTTTCTTGGAGGAGCTGTCCCTGGTCCTGCATAGAATATTTATTGTGATATAATCATAACCATGGTGCTGTAAGTGTTGGTTATTTTTCAAGTAGAGAAAGATTAGTCTCACTCTCAGATAGGCGGTCACAGGAGTGGCAGTTCACCGCAGACGTTGGACTTTAAATTAAATTGCAAAGAGAGTGAAGAGACATTGACTACCCAAGGACTCTGTTCAGACATTTCCCATCCCATTGTTGATTCAGCAGAGATCAGAGGTAAAAGCAGCTACTGTGGTGGCATGGTGGTGCCTACATGGAGAAAACATAGGGTTTTCTTCTACTCCTCTCTCTCTCTCTCTCTCTCTCTCTCTCTCTCTCTCTCTCTCTCTGTGTGTGTGTGTGTGTGTGTGTGTGTGTGTGTGTGTGTGTGTGTGTTCCTGCACACACACATGTATGTGTAGAAGCCATGGCCTTGTGTATCCTTCCTCAGCTTCCAGCTACCTTGATTTCTGAGACAGAGGTGTCTTTCATTGACCTGGACCAATCTTTCTAGTTTGGTTGTTCAGAAAGCCCCAGGGATCTTCCTGTCTTTGCCTTTCCCAGCACTGGAATTTTTTTTTTTTTTTTTGGTTCTTTTTTTTCGGAGCTGGGGACCGAACCCAGGGCCTTGCACTTCCTAGGCAAGCGCTAGCACTGGAAATTTTAAGCGTGCACCAGCAAAGCCAGCTTTGCTACATGGATGCTCGGCGGAGGGGTTGAATTCAGGTCTTCACGACACACTTCAGTTGGCACACGCTCCGCCAATTGAGCCATGTTCTCAGCCCGGAAGAATTGATTTTCAAAGCATGCTTGCAGCATGTAGATTGTATAGAAGTGTGTCCCAGTCTTTCTGCAGGAACCAATGCCCCATCTTTTGAGTTAGGGGAACTACAGACCTTTCAGTCCCAATATAGAGAGATGATGTTCAACACAGCTAGCAAAAGCAGCGCTAAACGATTATGTTATTGGTCTCTATGTCCATTGGCTTTTTGGAATGGAAGATTAATTAGGATAATGTTTGAAGAACACTTAGGGAAGAGTGGGTAGAGAATCATCCCTGGGATGCTGTGTATACCAGGACACATGGAATCAGACTCTTGAGAGTGCTCAGCTGTCAGTCATCATTTCACCCAAGTTCTGAAGGAATTAAGAATTTAAAGGAGGAACAGAATGGCTGGAACCAAAACATCTGTAGTTTTATAAGAACTGGGATGGTAGGAATTGCTTTGGGGTAAAAATTAGATATACATTCAAATTAGCATCTTCTGATCATCGAGTTTCCCCAGTCATGGACAGGGACATGGGGAGTATCTTGACAGAAGTATAACATACGGCACGTGTTTTCTGTAAGTGACTGACTCCCAAGAGTATGGGAAGAGCAGCGTGTGTCCCATATGCTCCTCCCAGATTTGTCAGTGTTACTTGTCACTTCACCCCTGGTGAAGAATAGGAAAGGTGGGAGTCTCAGAGTTACAGACAGAGTTCCCTTCATCTGGAAGGAGCCTGGAGACTGTGCGAAAGGATCCTCCTAGTAATCTTCCAGAAGTACTACACATTCTAGGAGCCCCCAAGCTCTCTGAGGTCACGCCTTAGGAGTGTGACTGTCAGTATGCCCCCCTCTCTGTCTGTCTGTCTCTGTCTCTCTCCCTCTCCTCTCCCCCCTTTCCCTCCCCCTACCCCCTCTCCCTGTCATTAGTGTGAACAGTGTGGAAGTGAGTTTGACATAGCCTCTTTCAACCACATAACAAAATGCAATAAACATTTCACTTGGGAAAACTTGAAACTTAGAAACAGAGCTGCACAGATAGGACAGTTTCTATATAGCTTTTGTCAGGTCTGCTAAAGTCAGTCACTTGCATAAACGTAGTTCAATGACAGCCATATGGATGGTCAACTTGACAGGGTCTAGAACCATCTACAACAGGGGTTCTCAAGCTTTCTAATGCTGCAACTCTTTAATATAGTTCCTCATGCTGTGCTGACCCCAACCATAACCTTATTTCATCGCTACTTCATAACTGTAACCTTGCACTGTTGTGAATCATGTAAATATCTATATTCTGATGGTTTTAGGCAACACTTGTGAAAGGGTCATCTAACCTCTAAAAGGGCCACTCCCTAAGGGTTGAGAACCACTGATCTAGGAGATAAGAACATGTCCCTAAGGAAGTTTTAAAGTTGGGCTCATTGAAGGGAGAAGGCATACTCTAAATGTGGGTGACACCAGCCTGTGTATTGTGGCTCTGGTGTGAGTAGAAAGGTAAAGTCAGCATTCACTTCTATGCCACTTTACTGTGCACCCAACATGTGCAGCTGCCTCACACCCCTGACACCTTGATTTCCCCACATGATGGACTGTGCTCTTACATTGAGAGCTCAAATAAATCCTTCCTTCCTTAAGTGGCATTTGTTATGTTTTGTCACAGCAGGGAAAAAATAAATTATGTAATGATCAGAACTAAGTCATCAGTATTGGTGATGCTGTAAGGGAACTAGTAAGAATTACTAGCACGGGCTTCTCAGGACATCAGCATCTGGGCGTCCACAGTATGGGAACAAGGCTTCTCACGCAGGACCCCCAGGCTCTTCTCTTTTCCATTCAAGGAACCGCTGTTGCCTTCCTTTGCCCTGTCTCCTTCCTCTTGTCTGACCTCTAACAGCTCTCCATCCTCCCCTTTTCTTTGCTGATCCTGAAGTTCTGAAGAAGCCATCAGGTACACCACCCCATCCCCAGGTGGGCTTTGTCTTTTGCCTAATCCTGACTGGATACTGTTTTGCACTTTTGACAAGAATACTCAGGAGGAAATGTTCCCTTCTGTTCCTCCTATCAAAGGGAGTGTGCTGTTAAAGTGTTCTATTATTGGAGATGCTAACTTTTGATTAATTCAAAGTACAGGCTGATGGGGTTTCTGCATTTCTACCTGCAATTGAGAAATAATTGGAGGGTACTATTTTTCTTAATATTTTATTTGTATTTTTTTTATTTGTGTGTGTGTATGTGTGTGTGTGTGTGTGTGTGTGTGTGTGTGTGTGTGGTGTGTGCACCTGCATGCAGGTGTCCTTAGAGGTCAGAAGAAGGCATTAGATCCCCTAGAGCAAGAGCTATTGAGATTGTAAGCTAATTAAACGCTGATCCTCTGCAAGAGCAGGAAGTGAAAGTGTTTGTCCACCTAGCCACATCTCTAGTTCCAACTCTCTTGGCTATTCTTCATTCAGTTACCTGTGGGTCACGGCCACCTCCTGGTTGACAAATACTTCAATATGCCACTGAATATCAGATGCAGTCTGAATTCATTTCTGTTTCAAATTGTGGCTTTAATAAAGTAGATTATTAGTGGAAATAGCTGAGGGAGAATTTTAGTCCAACAAATCCACATGCTTTGTGTTGAGTTAGCAGTTTTCTCAGAAGTAATGTTTCTCAACTCCCCTTTGAAGATGAAGGAGAAGAGGCTAAAAAGGGTGCATTGAACCTTCTAGAAGCCCAACACTTGATGAGAGAACATCAATAAAGACCTGGGTCTTTTGGCTTCTGGTCGAGTGCCTCTAAACGGTGAGGAATTCTCTCTAGGATATTTTCACAGGCTGGGTATGTGGCTCAGCATATAGGAGCACTTACCATGCAGGCCTGAGGACCCAGATCAAACTTCTAGCACCCACGTAAAAACGCTGCACATTGCTAGGCACCTCTGACCAGTCCAAGGCACAGACAGGAGGATTACTGGGCTTGCTCGTTCCGAGCTGAGCTGAAAGACGTTAAGGACAAGGCTTTGCGAGAAGCCGTGTCTCAATGAAGTAAGGCATAAAACGATAGAGCAGAGCATATTGTCTTTCTTTGTCCCTTCTACATGTGTATGTATGATTATACGCATACATCTTACACAGATGCACACACATTCACGATTTCGGTACATTATCAAAGCTTTCACTGCCTGCCTTATGAGCAATGCCCATTCACCTCCCCAGAAACCATAACTAGATGGATGACTCTTCTGACAGGTCACGATATAATGTATCAGAGGAAGAACTGATACAGCCAATACTGCTTTCTTAATAAGATACTGTATTAGTTATCTCCATCTTTGCTGTGTCCAAGTACATGAAAAAAGCAACTTTCAAAGGGAAAGGCTTGTTTGGCTCATGGTTAAAGGTATACTCAGTTCATCATGGCGGGGACGGCATGGTGGCAGGAGTGTGAGGCAGCTGGTCACATGGCATCCACAGTTAGGGGGCAGAGCAAGGTGAATGCTGGTGCTCAGCTCACTTTCTCCTTTCTATTCAGCCCAGGGCCCAGCCTATAGGATGAGCTGCCCACAGGGTGGCCCCACCTTAATTAGTCTAATCCGGATAGTCCTTCATTAACATGCCCAGAGGCTTGTCTCTTAATCTTGATCCTAGACCTTGTCAAGTTGACAATATTAACTGTCATAGTGACATAATAATTAAACTTCTAGATTATCTCTTGAGTAGCATGGATTCATTTGAAAATTATGTTCCTTGGAAGAAAGGAAACCATTAATTCTCTTCTTCACATTGTCAAGAATGGTGTTTTTCAAAAGACTCAGAAAGCCATAAATTCATTTAAAAAAATCATATCTGAGAAATTCCATTTTTAAGCTCAAAGGAGGTTACCACATCAGCTTCTATGATGCACTTTAATGGAGTCCCTTGTTTCTTGAAAGAGAACACCTGAGATGAGTGGTCTGGATTTAGCATGGTTAAATGAGGATATTTGGTGTGGTGGTTGACTCCATTGTGGGGGCATGCAGGGAGCACCAGGTTTTATCCCTAACTCCACACAGACAGGGCATGGTGACGAAAGCAGGCAGGAAAATTGGGAATTCAATAGCAAGTTTGGAGCTGGCATAGTATACATGAGAGACTGCCTTAAAGTATGAGGATGTTATAGGAAGCAAGGCATTCATGCTGAAACTATGTGGTTTCTGGTTTATGATGGAGATGCTAAAAGAAGGACCATGACGGGAGGTCAAACACTCCTCAGGAGCACTGATGTATAACTTCCGGTTGATGAACCACTCAGGTTTTCCCATTGACCTGTTCCTTTAAATAGAACAGTGTGGTAATGTGTGAGCTCATGTTCATCCTGCACGCACTGGGAACAGCCTGCAGGGGTCTGCTGTAACTTTGTCTGACTTTCCCTTCTCAGCCTGTATCCCATTCCTTCTCCTGCAGATTCTGAGCCAACAGCAGGGTTTGAATTTGCTCTGAAGAGCAGGCTCTCTGTTGAAATGGTTCAGTGGGAAAGCATTTAAAAAGTACATCCAGAAGATTCTACCATCCTGTAAAACTAGCCAAGGTCTTTGACAGAATAGCCCTTGAGTAGACACATGAGGACCCTAGAGAGACCTTTTCTGATACATATCCTAAAGCAAATGCCTCAAACTGTTGGTGGTATCTCTCACAAAGCTGGAGAAGAAAGGCTTGGTAGAAGCAATAGGTTTGAAAGGTGAACAAACTTAGACTGGCTAGAATAGACATCTGCAGGCCACAGTTCCCAGGCCAAATTTCATTCTATCTGATGTGGACTATTTGTGTCCTTCCATCTAGAAATCGCATCCACTTTTGCTGTTATGGACAGAGTGGTTCCTCCTTTAAATATCACAATCTTGGCCTTCAGCATCATGATATTTGGAAAGGAGGCCTCCACAAAGTAAATACTATAGCAATCACGAAAATGACACACTGGTCCAATGGGATTAGTGCCGTGTGGAAGAGACACGCACAGAGGAAAGATTTCATGAGCACACAAAGACAGTGTGACTTGCTTAAGCACAGAAGATAAAGCCTTGTGAGGAGATAATTCCCCAGTATCTTGATCCTGAACTTCTAGCCTCTGCAACTAGGGTATACATTTTCTGTTGTGTAAGCCAGAGATTGTGATGTTATGTGAGGAGAGTCCAAGCAATTGAGTGCAGCCTGTTTGTGCTCATAAACTTTTCTTACAAGACGCAAACTCTAATCATTCACAGACTGTGTGTGGCTAGCAACTTCTGTGATACAGTATCAAAATTGGATAGCTGTGATGGATTTTTATTACCTATGTCTTCTAAGTAAAGTGTGCCAGCTCCTTTACAGGGTAGATGTGAATAATCCAGTGAGATGTTAAAGGATCAAGGAGCACCTATTTCTATTGTATTTATATGTCTGGGATTAAAATGCCCTGACAGAAAGCAACTTAAGGAGAAAGGATTCATTTTAGTACACAATTCCAATGTTATGGTCCATTGTTGTGGGAACGTCATAGTGATTGAGCTTGAGACAGCTGGTCATATAATACCCATAGACAACAGCAGAGAGGAATGAGTACTTGCATGCACGCACACTTGCTTTCTCGCCTGCTTGCTTGCTCGATTGCTCCCTTGCTTGTGCTTAGCTATATTTTTCTCTACTCTCACATAGTTCAGGAATCCCCTAAGAAATGATGCCTCCCACAGACATGCCACAGGGCAGCCCAATATAGATAATACTCCATTAAGACTCTCTTCCTAGTGATTCTGGGACATGTCATATTCATCATTAAAGCTCGCCATCACATCATTTTAGCGAGTAATGGTCAGATGAGCATTGACCCAGTCACCTGACAAAGTAGTCTGTTCTCACCTGGCCACCTGTATGTTGAGATCTAATGGTGCAGAATAAACATGTCTACTCCATAGTTGATCTCTGAAGGGCACGTTGGGAGTTTGTCTTCCAACAAACTGTAGGGCATGGCAGTCATGACAATGGGGCAGAAAGAAAATGAGGGTGATAGAGAAGACAGCCTAAAAATAGAGGAAGAAGTAACTATGTGGCCTTCACTCTCCAAGGCTGGGCTTCCCTGAGTGTCAGGCAGATGTGCCCCAATCCCTACCACCGAGCCCATACAGGTTGTATGCATAATAAATTACTGGAAAGGCTTCTGTTTGGAAGAATTAAAATTTAGATCTATAATCTGTGTATACTCACTTCCTTTTCAAAGTGGTGATTTGGAAGTTTAGACCACCTGTAAGGGATCAGTCTGGGTGGTTCTGGGAATGTACAGATTTAAAGAGTAACCGGTGATTCCACACTGCTGTCTGAAAAACACCATCCTCAAAGCATGCTTCTCCCAAGTCCTAGCCTTAATCATACCTGAGGAGTAGCTGCACCTTCTGGCCAGTCCCTCATATGGGTGTCTAACCCACAGCCCAGAGAATCAGTCGGATGTGCACATAGACATTTATTTTACCTGACATTTCAATGAGATAATGAGGTTGTTGTCATCTTTGAAATTCACACTAGAGAACTATCCAATCAAGCGATCACACACATATCTATATCATCTATAACTATCATCTATCTATATTCTATATCTATATAGCTCTATCTCTATATCTTCTTATAGATAGATAGAGAGGAAGAAAGGAAGGAAGGAGGGAAGGAAGGGAGGAAATACCATATGGTTTTACAATTTTGTCCTGGGCTGCATTCCTTGCTTTCTGGCTGTCTGTCACCCATAGGTTATATTAGACCCACTAGTAAGGCTGGTGACATATGTTTGAAGAAGGAAGGCCTAGGGCAGAGTGATAAAACTCACCGCTGATCAGTAGCCTAAAGAGGTTTCTTACCTATCTGCTTCTAGCCTGGTCAGCTTGCAGCAGGCTTCTACACCAAAATGTCAGGCTGCCATCCACAGTCCAACTCAGAGTAATATGGAATCCCAGAGTTGAGACCACTTTCAGGCTGGCTTGCTTCCAGCCAGGCTGTTGTAGATGTTTTTTATTCTGTCCACTAAAGCTATGGTGACCCAGCTGTGCTAGAAGCTGGCAAAAGAGCTGAACTCCAACAAAGAGAAAACACCATCTTTCTTCTTGCCCCCGTGTAATCAATAATTCAACCTTGTAAAGCAAGCTTGATGCCTGGGAGAAGGCTTGCTGCAAAAGAGACAGAGGCCATACAGCATCCACCTCTGCTTCTAAAACTTCTTTCTTTCTCCTCCCTTCTGTACCATCCTTGGCTTTGCCTTTATCCTCCCTCCGATGTGGACTAGTACTATCCAGGAGGAGAGAGAGAGAGAGAGAAAGAGAGAGAGAGAGAGACAGAGAGACAGAGAGACAGAGAGACAGAGAGAGACAGAGAGGTATTGAAAATAGGGGAAGGAAAGGATGTCATTTTAAATGTCAGGTGGGTCTGTCAATGATTTTGGAAGTCACTGCTTCCTCTGTGGCATGTGCTATGGAGTTGTTATTACTTGTGTGCATTGTGGGCAAGAACAGACCATACCCTGTAGTAAGATGTTGATAGCAATAATTAAATCAGTAACAGCAAACACCCTCTTTGTGCTAATCACTGCAGTGTGTGTGTGTGTGTGTGTGTGTGTGTGTGTGTTTGCAAGCACGCACACGTGCACATGCACATGGTGTACATATGTGGAAGGCAAAAGACAGATTTGGCATCATTCCTAAGACACTATCTAGTATTTGTTTGTTTTTCAGGCGTGATCTCTCGCTTGCCTGAAACTCACTAAGAAAGTTAGACTAGCTGGCCAGGGAGCTACCTCTCTGCCTCCAAGGATCCTCCTTTCTCTGTTTCCCCAATGCTGGGACTACAGTACAGGCCTGTACTGCCAATGTCCTCAAACTTGCAAGGCAAGCCCTTTACTGAGTAGGCTATCTCTCTCTCCACCCCATCATTATTGGAGCTGGAGTTACAAGTGGTTGTGAGTTGCCTGGTTTCGATTCCCCTGGAAGAGTAGTAAGTACTCTTAACTACTGAGCTGTCTTTCCAGTCCTTTTCTCTTCACCTCAATATTCTGACTTTTCAACATAACTCTTGAGGGCACTGCTCTCCACAGTCTGATTCCCTGTACCCAAGAATGAAGTAGTATTGCTCTAGTGGAATGAATTCCCCAAGAAATAACATCAGTATTTGGCTACTCTCTCCTTCACACTGTCGCCATGCCCCACCACGCACAGCTTAATAAGGCAGATTAATAGGAGTGACTTCCTTGAGGAGATCTGCTTGCAGCAGTTGTAAAGCCAGCACGCATAGCCAACCAACTAAATCCAAGAGCCCCCGAAGGGTGGAAGGATGTCCCCTCTCCAAAGCCTTAAAGAGGATTAAAGTTTTAAATGCATGCCATCTTGGTTGACTTAGCAATAAGAGGTGGTATGTTCAACAAAGCTTCCGGTCTGCAAATCCAACCTGTGAGAAGCTACCAAAAAGTCACAGGACCCATCTCTGTGTCTCTGTGAGGTGGAGCACTAGAGCAGCTCCGAGCTGGAGGCAGATCATCTGTGGTTGATAGGCAACTCTTTTTCAATCATTCCAGCCAGCCAGCACTGGCTAAATCTGAATCTCACTTTCCAAAATTAGGACTTCACGGCTCTCCCTGTGTCCACCGTAGCCCAGAGACTTGTCTTAGATGGAGCCTCAGCTGTTGAGACCTCATAGGCCTAAAAAGGAAGTTCTGATCACACTTTACAGAAAAGCAGTCACTCTAGTGGGACCACTGCAGTCATTTCTGGCCTTCCTTCCTACCTTTGTTCACACATTCATTTATTCCTCTGTGTGTGTGTGTGTGTGTGTGTGTGTGTGTGTGTGTGTGTGTTGTGTGTATGTGTGTGTATGTGATTGCATGTGTGTATGTGCAGGAATATGTGTGCGTGCATGTATGTGTATGTCTGTAAGCCTGAGTGATTGTGTGTGTGTGTATGTGTGTGTGTGATTGTGTGTGTGTGTGTGTGTTGTGTGTATGTGTGTGTATGTGATTGCATGTGTGTATGTGCAGGAATATGTGTGTGTGCATGTATGTGTGTGCGTGCATGTATGTGTATGTCTGTAAGCCTGAGTGATTGTGTGTGTGTGTATATGTGTGTGTGTGATTGTGTGTGTGTGTGTGTGTGTGTGTGTGTGTGTGTGTGTAAGAGTAGGCTATACTGGATAGCCAATGAGTCCCAGGGATCCTCAGGTCTCTGACTCCCAAGTACTAGAATCACAAACGTGTACCAGATACCACACCCAGCTATTTGAGGTGGGTTCTGATAACCCAGCTCTTCCTGTTGACATGACAAGCCCTTTGCTTACTGAGCTGTCTCCGAAGGCCCTCATTTATCCATTTGACAAATGCCTTCAAAGCTATGGGTGCTGGGCTCTGCTCAAATTATTGGGTCTTCCATTCTGTCAGTAGATTTGTTGGTAAAACATGCATTATGAAAAAAATTTTTATGCAATAGAGGGGCAAGGAGCACCTCTCAACTCTCCAAGTCTTTTGAAGTATTTTATCTGCTGGTCTTGCCTGTTATTTTCTTCTGCCCTAGTGGGTAATGGGTTGCTGGGCCTCCTGGCCATCTGTCCATATTGAGAAGAGCCCAGCTATGGCAGGCTGCAGCTCAGACTTTATCCACAGTGCTGCTGAGGTCATACCAAGCCATGCTGCCCTTTGTCAAACCTGAACGCCTGCTACTCAGCTGCCCTGTGTCACTACTGCATGCAGCTAGGCTCCGGCTGCAGAGAAGTGGCTCATGGGATGCATATTTCTCAATTCTGTTCATTTATAACTTAGAGATGCAATCTATCAGTGAATATATTCCTTCTGTAAAGCAGTCATGTATCAAAAACAGGGCTGGAGAGATAGCTTGGCCAGTAAATCACTTGCTGTGGAAGCATGAGGACCTTAAGGCAGATCATCAGTATCCTGTAGCCTCATCACTGTGAAGGTAGACAGAATGCTCCCGGGAGCTCAGTGGCCAGCCATGCTCGGCAAATTGGTGAACTGCAGGCTCAGTGAGAAACTTGATCTCAAAAAATAAGGTGCATAGTGATGGTAGACACCCAACATACATTCTGGCCTCCACACATGTGTGCACACATCCACACACATGCACAGACATAAACCACTCATGTACCATAGAATAATCAAAATTGTTATGCATAGATTTCTGATCTCCTTTCCCCGATTTTACTTAGACATACAAATTCTCATTAACAAGTGAGTATATACATCTGTCTAGAAACATGGTTAAGCACACATTGTGTTGTTTTGCGTTTTCTTACATAAATAGTACACTGAAATGTCATTCTGTAACTTACTTTTCCCCCTCGTTGAGAACATTCCAGATCAGCAAAGGGCACTGTGATTTCCTTTCAAAGGCTGTTTAACATCCCATAGTGTAAGTGTATCTTTTTCCTGTTAAGTCTATAAAGGTGCTTTTGCTTCCTACTATAAATGTTCAGTAGAACTGTTGAAGTTGCATGTTTTAAGTTATTATAGGACTGGGGCTTTAGCTCATGGGCTGAAGGTGTGCTAGCATAGCATGCACAAGTCCATGAGTTCCATTTCTATAACACACACACACACACACACACACACACTTTATATATATATATATATGTATATATATATATATATATATATATATATATATATATATATATATATATAACCTTCCAGAAGCTGGAGAGAATGTATTCTTCTTTTGCAGGGGGCCCGAGTTCAATTCCCAGCACCCATGTGGGGATAACATAACTGCCTGTAACTCCAGATCTAGGGAATATGATGGCCTCCAAGGGTACCTGCACTCAAGTGCTAATACCCACAAATAAAGACACATACATACACAATTAAAAACAAAAGCCTGAAAAGCATATAGATTCCTTAGCACTTACGCATATTTACACTTCATTCAGACATCTGTGAAAGAGCTCTTTCTGGTTTAATTCTCTGCCTCCCCCCTTCCCGCCCCTATTCTCATCCCCCCATCCCCCAGGCTCATACTTGAGCTTAATGGGACTGGACTAAAAGGAAAGCAGCCACAAATCTCCTACCTCATGATGTCAAGGGCTTTGGGACATCTCCTACTTGTGGCTGCCTTTCTCTCTCTGAGAATGTTCTTATTCCTGGGAGCCTCTATCAGACACAGCTAGAAAGAACCTAGTTGATGTAACACTGAAAAAAGAGAAGCTATTTTGATTTTTACAAAAAAAATTTGCTCTTTTGGGGTGTTATTTTCAAAGGTAATTTCGGAACGGCACCTCGTTCTCTTGCTTCTGATTTCAAATGGTTACCAAAAATGATGGTTTTGTTTTGTTTTTTTATCACTGTGACTATGCAACATCTCTCTTCAGCAGCAACTAATATTGTCGCTTTGCTGTCTGATGTTATGCTTGTAAAATGATGTATACTTATACGAAGCTTCTTCCCCCACCACACACATACACAAATACGCACCTGTGAGCATGATAGGCAGTATAGCAGAGTGGTTAAGTGTATGGTTTGGAAATCAAGCTTCCTGGGTTCAAATCCCAGTTCTAGCACGTGTTGCCTATGGGGGTTGTGGGAAATTATTTCACTGCTGTCTGTGTCCATTTCCATGTCTGAGAAAATTGTGTTAGGGTTGTTACAGTGGTAAAATGAGCTACTATTTGTAAAGCGCATTAAACACATCTGGAATGCAAGATGTACTGGTTGTGTTTTTGAGTCACCTCAACACAAACGAGAGACACCTGAGAAGGAGGAATCTCATGTAAGAAAATACTCCCATCAGATTGCCCTGTGGGCAAGCCTGTGCTCCATTTTCTTGAAGCATGATTGATGTGGGAAGGTCCAACCCACTGTGGATGGTGCCACCACCCCCAAGCAAGTGGTCCTAGGTCATATACCAAGTCAAGCTGATCAAGCCACGGAGAGAAAGCCAGTAAGAAGCATGCCTCTATGGCCTCTGCTTCAGTTCTTGCCTCCGGGTTCCTGTCTTGAATTCCTGCCTTGGCTTCCTTCAGTAATGGATTGTGATCTGAATACATAAGCCAGATAATCCCTTTCCCCTCCAAGGTGCTATCATGGCAACAGAAATCAAACTAGGACATAGAAAGAAGCAAAAGTTCCTTCATTAAACCTTTAAAAAGGAGATGAAAAAAGAGAGAGTGGGGCACAATAGATCTCAGCCCTTTCCCCATTTGATAGCTGGGAGAAATCTCACTGTGTAGATAAGACACAGGCGGCTTACCAGCTTCCTGGTGTTAGAGGGAGCAGTGTCCACCCTCGCTACTGCAACCACCCCTTGATGAATAACCTCAGGTATGGGCAGTTTGTGTTTCTGCAGGTGTCAGATAGGTTCATCAAAATGGAATCTCAGGGTCAAGGAGAGTGTGTACCTCTGGTATTGATAGCTGCTGCCACCTTGTACTTACGGAGTTAACACCTGTCTACCCTCTGAACCCGTGATGTGAGGAGGACCTGTTTGCAGAGCCCAGGAAATTGGTGCTAATAAGCCTCATGAACTTTGTCCAAGTGCTAAGCATGACTTGTACCTCCCCGAGGATTTAATTTGCACATGTCTTTATGGTAGGGAGGATGAGAATCACAGCTCATAGGCCCAGGTCTTCTTGTCTTGTCTGTGAACTGTCACCCACGGTGTCCAGTTTTTAGACAGAGAAGTAGTTATCTATTTCTTAATAACTTCCAGGACCATTTTATGCTTTAAGAAAATTTATTCTTTGTAATTATTTCTGGTGTGTGTGTGTGTGTGTGTGTGTGTGTGTGTGTGTGTGTGTGTGTAGTATTTGCTTGTATTCATATGTGTTTACATGTGTGAATACAGGTACATATATGTGTACATAGTGGGGGGGGCATGTCAGGTGTGTTTCTCAGTGGCTCTCCACCTTATTTTTGTTTTTTTTTGTTGTTGTTTGTTTGTTTGTTGGATAGGGCATCTCACTGAACATGGAGGTCATTGACTAGGCTGGACCCTATGGTTGAGCCTAGTTGATTTCCAGGGATTTGTCTCTCTCTGCTGCAGCATCTGACTTTTATATGGGTATGAGGAGCTGAGCCCAGTCCTCATCCTTTTATCACAACCACAATATCTACTTCCCAGGCCCCCTTTTTGAGCTTTAAAGATATTTAAATGTTTAATTTATTTTTAAAAACTTTTTGAATTTATATTTAATTGCATCACTCCCTTCCCTTTCCTCCCTCCATGATCTCCCATAAACTACTCCCTTCTCTCCCTTAAATCTATGGCCTCCTTGACACTAATTGTTATTGCATGCATATATACATATGTATATACAAACATACACACATATACATACATACATACACACATTGCTGTGCTTCCCTGGGGAAGACCACCTTTCCTGTTCCCAGCTTTCCTCAGTTGGCAATAGTTCTGTGGTAGGGTTGAGACCTCACAGGCTTTTCTCCTCCAGTTTGATGTGTCATCCTTGTTCAGCTCAGCTTTGGGCAGTTATGTTAGTCAGACTCTATGGACGTCACTTTTGATGTTACTAGGAGACACAATCTCACAGAGAATTCTCCTATCCTCTGGCTCTTATGATCTTCTGCTTTGGGTGTGCGAGTGTGTTGTAGAGGTTTCCATTGGGACTGGGCTCCACAAGTCTGCATTTTGATTGATTGTGGTTTAATGCAGTGGTCTTTGCTGCCAAAAGAAGTTTCCTTAACGAGTGGTGAAGACTACACTTTCCTGTGGGTAGAAGGACAAAGACTTATAGACTGCTGTTAGGGATCACGCTGGTTTAGTCAATTAGAGACTGGACATTCCCCTCCAACAACCATGGCTTCCCTAGCACTGATTAGTTGGTTAGGTTTTCAGTACCATCTTTCTCTTGTTGAGCGGGTCTTAAGTCCCAGTTGGAGAGCCATTGGTTAACACCAAGGCATGTGTGCCACTATGTACCCTTAGGATTACCATGCCATACTGGTCGCTGATACGCTTCATGGTGTCACAGCTGGGTAGGATTGTTGGTGGCCTCCATCCTTTGCAAGTTTGCATTTTTTAACATTTTATTTTTGAGACATGCCTAACATATGCTCAGGGCTTTAAAAAAATAGTTCAATTAAAATATTATTACATTTTCCCCTCCCATTCCTCCCTCAAATCCCTCCAATGTTTTCCATATAACCCCTCCCACTCCCAACCTAGACTCCCTTTCAATTTTTTGGCCTTTTTCTTTGATTATTATTGCTACACACACACACACACACACACACACACACACACATACACACAGTATTTTATATACATATATGTATATATGTACATGCATACATACATACATACATACAATCACAGTATAGGATAATCATCCTTCTCTCAGCAGTAGTTAGTGCCTCGTAGTTCTTGGTCTTTGGGTGGAGCCCAATGAGACTTTCCTTTTTCACATTAGCCTATTGTCATTGTTCAGGTCTTACTTGGGCAGCCATGTTGTTGCAACATCACAGTGGGAGGGTCCCTGTCTTTTCTTGGAGATAGAATCTCCCAGTAGATTTCCTGGCCCTCCAGCTCTTACAGTCTTTCTGACCCCTTTTCCTAGAAGAACACCCTCTATTCAAGCTGGGTACCCCATGATCAATTATTCTTTCTGTTTTGACCAGTTGTGGTTTTCTGAGTAGTCTCTATCTGCTACAAAGAGAAGCTTCAGTGAAGGATGAGAGCTACATTTACCTGTGATTATATGAATAAGTATTGAGAATGCAGTTGGGAGTTAATTCTGTTACAGTAAAGTGACAGAGGATCCATGACCTCACCAGCTAGCCCTGGGCAGTTGTTGGTTACTACCTAATATGAATGCCACTGTTGCATTTTGGGACATTATGCCTTGCTAGTTGTGGTTCACCACCGAGTTTGCAGCTGAGCAGAACTATTCACTGTTTTGCTCCTTAGGGAGTTTGCACAGTACTATCTTCTACAACAGTGTTTCATACCGTGCGGGTCATGACCCCTTTGGGGGCTGAATGACCCTTTCGTATGGGTTGCCTAAGACCATCTGCATATCAGATATTTACATGATGATCCATAACAGTAGCAAAAATTATGAAGTAGCAACAAAAATCAATTTATGGTTAGAGTCAGTACCACATGAGGAATTGTAGGAAGGAGTAGCAGCATTAGGAAGGTTAAGAACCACTGTTCTACCATGAAAGCTGGTCCTTAGGGAAGAGACTTTCAGGTTAACTCCAGCTATAATCTTCTGAGTATGGAGTATGTGGTGTCTTCAGTAATAGGGTTCACTTTCAACCTCTCAGAGGCAACCAAGGGCAACAGTAACAGACTCCGCTGTTTTGGAAGACTCTTGGATTCCCTTGACCAGCAATACAACAAAGGGATTCCTAATCCCTGATGCTGAGGCTTTTGTTAGATGATTTATGGTTCTTGTGGGAAGGATTATGAGCCCAAGAGACATAACTTTACTTATGGTGTGTGTGTATGTGTGTGTGTGTGTGTTTGTGTGTGTGTACTGTGTGTGTGTACTGTGTGTGTACATGTGTGTGTGTGTACTCTGTGTGTGTGTGTACTCTGTGTGTTCATGTGCGAATGAGTATGGTTGCATGTGTGCGTACATGTGCTCATGTGTGTGTATGTGAAACACACAGCTCATCTGCCAGTTTAACTCCAATTGCTGCTCTGGAATAAATTATATAAAAAGTAATGTTCTAGCAGGTAGAATGGATGGAAACTTTAGAGAATTCCTGTGAAGTGAAATAATGTCTTCTACATATGAGCATCATCTAGACGCTCTCCTTGCATTTCCAGACCATCTCACCTTCCAGAACGGCTGATCAGGGCTAGAAAAATCGATCCTTACAAGCATGCAGTTACAGAAAAATGTAGCATGAAATTGCATGTTTTAAAGAAAACTGAAAATACTTCCTTACCTCCCTTTGAGAGTTTCTGGCAGTTTGAATCTTTACTATTTCCACACGCCCAAACTGGCAGTTCTCCTGGAGGAGGAGTGCAAATCTAAACCACGCTTGCCGACACCTGCAGGCAATTACTGGGTAAAGGTCCCTGGCTGCTGGTGGGATACGTTATATCGCTCAGCTGCAAAAAGCAGCATGCAGACTTGAGACCATCGCTTCTGCGTCCAGTGTCATTATTCTAACTTATCCACCCCAAATCAAAGCCATTTGTTGATATAGAAATGGTCACACACACTGAAGCTCATTGAATCCACAATCTTTCAAACTCATCCATGTACACGCTTAGGTGGATATTGAATGAGTTATGCTCACTGCCATGGCTGGGTACCTGACACAAAACAACTGAAAGGTTTATTTTGGCTCACATGAAGGAATGTCCAGCCTTTTGACACCGTGATATGACATTACCATCCACGAATGTGTTGGGCCACGTTCATAGCTGTGACTGGGACACTAGGCTGGTAACAACTTAAGTTTAAGAAGGATACAGTCCATCATCATGGGGGAGATAGCATAATGTGTCTGCAGTTAGGAAGCAGTATTCAGACAAGGAGTGCGACCAGGCTATCACACATCATAGCTGATCTCCAATAATCTACTTCTTCCAGCCTCTTCTAAATGCTCTGTAACCTTTCTGTACAGTGCTGCTATCCAGAGACCAAATGTTTGAACACATGAGCCTATGGAGGGTGTTTATCATCGAAGCTTCAAGCTGTTGCTGTGATGTGTTCTATAGCAGATGACTGATAATGGGACCTGGGCAAGTTACTAAGCCTCAGTAACTAGCACCCAGGCTCTGGATCTGTGCAGGAGAGAATAATGTGTAACCCTTCACCCTAGTACTTTCAAGCCATGCTAGTCAGCTTGTCATCACTGTATGCTTAAAATGCATAAAATGCTTAAGCTAATCGATGTAGGAAGAAGAAAGACTTGTTTGGGTTAACAGTTTTGAAAGGGCTGTGGAGATCTCTCAGTCAGCAAAGTGCAAGTGTGTGGGCCTGAGTTTGATCCCCAGAACACGTGCTTTAAATAAATCCATATATGCTGGTACATGCTTGTTAATTTCAGATCCTTCGGGCTCACTGGCCACTCAATGCAGTCTAATTGGAAGTTGCCAGAACAGTGAGAGATCTTACCTCAAAAATCAGGATGGGTGGTTTCTTAGGTTATCTGATGTTGCCCTCTGGCCTCCACATGCACACACACACACACACATGCACACACACACACACACACACATACACACACACACACACACACACACACACACACACACACTGAAAGAGAGGTAGGAGTTGGGGAGGGAGAGAGAGAGAGAGAGAGAGAGAGAGAGAGAGAGAGAGAGAGAGAGAGAGAGAGACCACTGTCCTCTTTAGGAGCATACCTGATGTGACCTGAGACCTCTCCTTGTTCCCCACCTCCCTGTAGCACCTTGCTGGGGACCAAGATTTCTCTACAAAGGCCTTTTAAGGGCACACTATACCTACATTTAGAAGTGGAACTAGATGATCTGGCATAGGGTAGACACCTGTACAGTGTCTGACATCCAGGAAGGTCCTTACATAGGGCTGTCAAAATTGTTACTCCTTTGAGACAGGGCATTATATAGCCCAGGGAGTGTCAAACTCGCAATGTAGCTGAGGATGAATGGAACTCCGGATCTGCATGACTCTACCTCCCAAGTGCTAGTGTTACAAGTATGCACACTACCAATTCATGAACTGCTGGGTGGCAGTCAGGGCCTCATGCCTGCTAGGCCAGTATTCTACAAACTGTGGTACGTCCCTAGCCTTGGTTTCATTGTTACTACTGCTTAACTGTAGTCAACTCTCAACTTAAAGAACAAAATAATCACATGATCTTCAGGGATGCGCTACTTCGACAGCCCCTCTGTGATTGGACAAGACACCCTCACTCCTTAAGATGAGTGGGTTCTGTGGTCCTTTTAGAAAACTTCTTTGTATGTATGGGTGGGTAAGTAGGTACACACAGGTGCATTTGTGTGTTGTGTGCACATGTGTAGGGAAGCCAGGGGTCAATATCAGATGTCTTCCTCAACTACTTCTCTGTATTAGTCTTGGAGCTGGGTGCTGTCTCTGAAGCTACATTGTTAAGCCAGCTGGACGCTAAACTCCAGGGATCTCCCATACCTTCTTCCCATGTATTACCTGGGAAGAGCTCAGCCTGTGTTAACATACCTGGAGTTCTCTGTTATGAGTTCTGGGGATCTTAACTCAGATTCTTACACTTGCACAGCAAGCTCTTTGCCCACTGAGCCATCTCTGAGCCCCTCAGGAGACATTCTGTTCCCCCAGCGCCTGTCATCAAGAACCAGCTCTTTGATTCAGCTTGTCCTGGGAACGAAACTGCTCCCCAGAGAACAGGGCTTTCCCTGAGAACCAGGCTTTCCTGGAGGACAAGCTGTCCTAAGCATGCTGTCAGTGCCTGCCAGTGCCTCTCTACTTTTCCCTGGAAACTTAGTGTACCCCTAAAAGTGGGGCCCCTACAATAGACACCGGAATCACTCCCTTTGGGATTTACTCTTTGGGATTTAATAAACTCTTGGATGGTAGCCATCTCTCCATGGCCACTTCTTAGGTGATAACAAAGAAAATATCTGGATCTGTGGTCTGTGCTGCTGGCATAAGATGGTTTGAACAATCACAGAGGAAAGAGAAGCCTTGCTGTCTAGTAGGAGCTGATTTTAAAATAGACATTGATGTGGAGACACAGCTCCATCAGTAGTGGGCTTGCTATGCAAGAATGCGAGCCTGACTGTAATCCTTAGAACCCATATAAAAAGACCGAACGTAGGGGCAGGAGAGATGGACATGAGGATGCAGAGACTTGAGTTTAGCGCCCAACACCTCCATAAGGCAGCTCACAACTGCCTGTAGCACGGATTCCAAAGGAATCCAATCCCCTCTTCTGAAGTCTGAAGATATTACATGCACATATACACATAGATTGCATACACAAACATATACAGGTATGTAGGTGGATGTCTATGTGTAGGTGAGGGCTAGCACAAGGTAGTCAAGGCCATGATTGCACAACAAAAAAAAAAAAAAAACAAAAAAGGCGGTGACAAAGAGACAAAGGCGGGAGAGAAGGGGAAGAAGGAGGAGGAGAATCAAGATGGAGATGGAGAAGGACGACCCAGATCCAGGTGGTCTTGAATGGCCATAGGTTTATGTTTATTTCTTAGGGGATGGATTTCTGTAGGCAAATTTATCTTATCTAGGTGGGAGGTTTATATATCCTTATCAATTGGTTGTGAGTTTATTATGCGGATGTATTGTGGATTGAGAATTTAACATGTAAATCTGATTGTTGGGTTGCAGTTTGTTGAGTCTTGGTTTCACTGGGTTGTTGGGAGTGTGAGTAGAGTCCGTGGCAGGGAGCTAAGATAGGCCAGCCCATGCTGAGCTTCTAGAGCGCTGATTTTACCAGGTAGCTGGAACCAGTGAGTTCTCGGCTGACAGAGAGCCGCTGGGAGAGATGCTAACCAGAGATACATTATGGTTAGCTCCATATGATCCTAAGGGTGTGGGAACTAACTCCCGGGACCTCAGTGGCAAGGCACCAAGCTGGAACAACCCGCTGATGGCCTAGGTCAGAGAGTACTTGGGGGCAATGTGGAGCCCCCGAGATAAGGATACACCACAGTGCCATGTAGCACTACCCGTGCCAGCGCTAGCACAGGTTAAAAGATTCTCAGAGAGTACTTGGGGCAGCGTAGAACCACTGAGATATAAGTACCCCAAAGTACCATGTGGCCCCACAGGTGTTGGTGCTAGCATGGGATAAAAGGTTTAGCAATTTTATTTACTATTTATTGGAACATGGGTATATTACATGTGCGCGCCACACACACACACACACACACACACACACACACACACACACACATAGAGAGAGAGACTGAGAGACTGAGACCATGGTTTTAATACTTCTTTATTAATGGATATCAGCAACTAGAATTGCTGTTGGAACAACGTTCACCATAGGTTCTATGTGTTTGGTAACCTCCATGTCCACCCAAAAGAACTCCCAGGCTCCATGAACTCTGAGAATTCTTACCCCTGAGCCATCTCCGAGATCAGGGAATAAGAACCCTTTCTGTGGGAGGAATTAAGGAAAAGCTATGCACTCGGATTTGGGCGCGAAGAGATGGCTAGACTGCAGATCTCATAAGCTAACCTCACTCCTCTGGCCCTGTGTTGCAGGGATCATGTACCGGAAGTCGTGTGCATCGTCAGCAGCCTGCCTCATCGCCTCAGCTGGGTACCAGTCCTTCTGTTCTCCCGGGAAACTGAACTCCGTGTGTATCAGTTGCTGCAACACCCCTCTTTGCAACGGGCCGAGGCCCAAGAAGAGAGGCAGCTCCGCTTCGGCCATTAGGCCGGGGCTTTTTACCACCGTCCTGTTCTTCAACTTAGCCCTCTGCTTGGCACACTGCTGAAGCTAAAGGAGATGCCCACCCCTGCTGCCTCATCTGTCCGGCCCTTCCTCTCTCACCTTCCCGAGTCTCTTCTGGCTGTCCTTCTATTCTGGGTAGACAAGGGAGTCCTTTTGTTCCCTTTCGAGTAACAAGATTGTGTGCACAAATACTTTTGTAAGCTCTGAACCAATTCACAATTTCCGTGTGTAGTTGAAGAAAAAGCATGGAGCAGAAAGCCCAGACCCTCCCATCCCAATCTGGTTAACCACCGCCAAGGCTATCCTGGAAGAATCAGCCCTTAGAAGTCATTGAGATATGTGTCTGTCTTTCCCAAAGCCTGGAGCTTCCATTCTGTCCCAATAGGAGTCACAGTCTATTCGGGGGCTGCGGCGTGAAGGTAACTTTGCATCTGTGGGAGGGAAGAACCAGTTTCTGCTCAAGGCTTCTAACTTGACATTCACACTTCCTGCTCCTGTAAACTATTTTCTGTGGCGGAACCAGCAGGTTTGGTCTCTGAGCCGGTCTGTGGTGACTCAGGACTCAAGGGCTGGTGCTCGCCCTCTAGAGGCTTAGCCTCCGCCTGAAAAGTGCTTAAGAAAACCTTGTTAGTTCTCCGGGAGGAAGAGTTACTACGCCGGGAGGCTAGGAAGATGAGCGGGCTTCGGGCTGAGCGGCTGCTGTTTTTGGTAGAGCTGAAGTAGGCACGCTGCTGTTTCTCCTGGTTGGCATGCTGCAGAGTCAGCCGGCAGCAGAGAACCTGCCAGAAAACCTTCCGGAACTGCTGAGAAGACACGTTGTAGAGGAGAGGGTTGACCACGGAGCTGAGGTAGAAGAAGGTGTCGGAGAAGGGGAGGAGGATCATGTACGCCTTGAAGTACGACTTGGTCCAGTCATGTTTGGGTTTTGCTGCGGCCATGATCCGTCGGATCTGATTTGGCATCCAACACACGGCCAGTGTCACCACGATCAGTCCTGGGCAGGCGAGAAGAGGAGAGAAAAGGAGACGGGGAGAAAAACAGCATGAGAACAAAAATAAATAAATAAACACCCATAAAATATTCAGCCCCTTGGTTCTGTTGCTTACTGGCTGGGAAACGGTACCAATCTTTCAGTGCTGTGCTTGACGGCTTCTTTTTTTGCCACCGGCAAAGGAGAATTTAATGCTGCTTCAAGCTCAGGGGACTTGGCTATGTTAAAAAGCGTTAAATGCTTTCGACAGTGTATTTATACCTGTGGATGCCTGTTAATTTTCAAAATGTTTTCATTGTTGCTCGTGAATCCAGAAAATATCTCATGTTGGCCATAAACCTGCTTTTGTCTTTTTGTTTCTAGACGGGTCCATAAGCTGTAGCCACAGTAGATGAAGTGGTAACTGTTCTATAAACAGTGACTGAACTAGGAAGACACGGTGATGTTTTGAGGTCACATGGAAGTTGTTTCACTTCGGCTAAACAAATGCAGTTTCTGATGCTGGTTTTTGCGTCTAATTTCAGGAGAAGCAAAATTAGGGACAGGCAGTTATAGAGAAGACGTACCCACCACTCAGCCCTGCTCCTTGTGCATGAGGCACTGATTATCCAGACGCCCATCTGGGTGCCCCATCTTGGCTTACATAATCACAGCTTCTTCTAAGTTCTTACAAACTGAAATCACAAGACAGTGTGTGTGTGTGTGTGTGTGTGTGTGTGTGTGTGTGTGTGTGTGTGTGTAGATGGTATGTAAATGTATGTCCCAAATGGTAAACATAGCTCCATCTGTATCAGCATCCCTACTTCCTGTCAAACACTTTTGGAAGTCCCTTCCACTTTCGCTTGGGGAAACAAATTGTCCCCAGACACCAAAATCTCTAAAACTCATTTTATGTGCAGACAGGGGCACATCGTCTGCCACTGTCGCACTGAGCCGCAGTGTGGTTGGCCAGGAAGGATCAGGCCCTGCAGAAGCAGTACCATGCAGCCCAGCCTGAGGCTGAGGCATTAGCTATCTGGACACTTAATTTGCATTCCCCAAGCTGATATTCTGGCCCCCACGATCACGGCGAATTCTACAATCTGACAAACACCTAAAGTCATAAGACGATGGCGCTTTACTGACAAAGCAGGGAAACAGGCCCGGGAACCTTTAGGACTTTACTTTCTCTCTTCCTGAGAAACTGAGCATCCAGAGCAAACATCCCCAGGAGAGGGGCTGACGGTGTCTTAAAGCAAGGATTTGATAGCACTGAAGAGATGTTGGCTCAGCGGTTAAGATGTAAGTGCTGTTCCCAGCATGCATCGGGTGGCTCACAATGGCCTGTCACTCCAGCTGCTGGGGCGGGGCATCTGAGAGCTTCTGGCTACCTCAGCACCTGCACTTAAGTGCATAAGCCCTCCCCACACATACATAAAACAACATATATATTTTTAATTGTGCATTTGACAAGTAATTCTTCCCACTCTGAACACAATTAGCTAGGTCACTACTGGGAAGTAAAAACATAGTCACAGTTCCTGCCTAGAGGAGATGGTAAATAGTTCACTAATTAAGGATCCCAGGCAAACAGACACAACCACGAGCTCAGGGTTAGCTCAAGTATCCCTTGACAGTACATAACTCAGCTTCCCCCAAAGACAGAACCTCTGAACAAAACCCGTCTGTCAGCAGGGAGAGCCTGGGAAACTCTAGTCCTCTGAATTTCCAAGGATTCTTTCTGTCAAACCTCATCCAGGGCTTTGAAATACACACCAATGTGCTTATTTCTTCCCTTTGAATTTGCTTCCCTGAGAACAGTCAGTAAATCTAGGAATAAAATAGGCAAAGTAATATATTGATCCAACGAAAAGGCTAAATAAATAAATAGATACTATCTCAAGTCAAGAGCAGATTCAAGATCACCTTGTTACTACTGCTGGATTGAGAAAAAAAAAGACAACCAAAAATACTCACATTTCTGATTTTAAAAAAAATCGCCTGCCCAGGAAACTGGGACTTTGAGGGGCTCCCGGCACCTATGCAGGATTTGTTCTGAAGTTTCTACGGCTCTGAGCGACTAGTCCAGTATTGATTGTGTTGGAGAACAGATACCTGAGCACACGGGGAAGCTGCAGGTTTTCACAAAGCCTCACAGGTTTCTTTTGTTCCTCTGTGCCTGAATTCTGCAGAACAAGTTCGTCCATCGTCCAAGAATGCATTTGTTAGAATATAGGGATTGAACGCAGAGCTTTCTGTGTGTGCCATGCGACAGACACTGTGGGAGGTTGCTCTTTGAGAATCTAGAAAGCTGACTAGACGCTCCCCGTACCTCCCACAGGCTGAACAAGACATAGCTTTGAAACGCACCAGCAAAGGTGCTGAGAGAAGCCAGGTTGGGAAGGAAGACGAGACACGTTGGGGAAAAGGGAGAAGGAGGAAAGGTTTTGGGGAGGAGGAGGAGTAAGAGGAAGAGGAGGGAGAGGAGAGGGAGGAGGAAGAGGAGGAGGAGGATAAACTATATGGTGGAAGAGAGATAGGTCTGGAGAGATGCTGAGGAGAAGCATCATCATGAATCTCCTTTAGCACTGCATTGTCTCATCTCCTGCTCATACAGACTTCCATCCACTTCCTACCTGTGTTTGCTCAGTCTAAACCACCCTGCAATTGTCATCCCATTTAAAAAATAATAATAAAATAAAAGTGGAATAAAAAAAGAGAAAGAAAAATGAGGGGAAGAAACCCAGGGTCCGGGTAGAAGAAAGAGATGGGGAAGGCTGTGATCTGGGGCTTGCTCTGTAGTTTCAGCCAGAACAACATCCTGACTGTAAGATCGAAGTTAAATAACAAATGGGAGATGAGTCCTGTTCGGTGAGTAGCAGCGAATGGGGGAAGAGATCAGAACTCCTCAATGATTACTAAGTTTTCTGGCTGTAGAAGGAGGCAGGTAGGATGGTGAGGACAGACTTGGAAGACAGACATAGAGTCTGAACAGAAATGGATGGTTCTAACTAGACCACACAAGCAGCTCTAGAGACAGGACCAGGGACAAGAGACAGGAAGGAACCCAGCTTCCTGAGCTCCAGCATCTGGACTCACTTCCCACATGGGTCTCTCTTCTCCCCACAACCCAGAGAGGCCAAAACAATCAGTATCTTCATGGAGCAAGTGAGAAAGCTGCCCATCTCCTGAACATGTGATCCAGGCTCCCTTTCCCTCTCAAGATACATAACTGTCCATTGGTCCTATTTTCAGATTGATAAAGAGGCACAGGCAAGACGGCTACAGAGATGGCTCAGTTGTTAGAGAGCTTGCTTTTCAAGAGTTCAGATCTCGGGTACCCACATGAGCGGTGGATGGACATGAGGAACCCAACAGTAATACCAGTCTTGAGATTCGGTACTACAGATTCCCAGAGCAATAAAGCTAGTAAGACTAGGCACATGAGTGACCTCCAAGGTTGACTGAGAGCCCCTGTCTCAGTGAATCAGGATGAGGAGTTAACAAGGATGATACTCAACATGAACTTTGGGCCTCCACATGCAAACCCATATGCCCACTCACAGGTACCCACATAAGTATGCAAGCATACATGCATATATGACACATAAAGATGGACATGAAAATTGCAAAAAAAAAAAACCAAAACAAAAGTTTGACAGACAAGAAAGTAGTCATTAACCAAACCCATGCATAACATGACTCTATCCACTGAAATAACATAAACCATATATTTAATTTAAAATCCTTCAGTCACGTTAAAAATGAAAAAAATAACGCTCAGTGATAATTTTTATAATGCTACCTAAGTCAGCACATGTATAGCTGGATTTCCTACATGAAACACAGAATCATCATGAAACTTATTCGTGGGGTAATTTTGATTCTGCCGTCATACCAAATCTCCAACTGTTTCCCAAATACGTACACAGTTAATCCCAAGGAACTGCCCAAGTAGCTAGTATTTGCAACACTATGAAGTGCTGATGAACCCGGATTGGATTTTGATGGTGTAGACTCTTTTGCTAGCCTCTCCGGAGAAACCCTCTGTAAAAGTGATGGTCAAACTATTCAAAGTCTACCTTATTCTGGAAGGACAGAAACGTCTTCTGCGTGTCTCATGTCACTATGTCTGTGTTTCAAAAGATAATTTGTTCTAGGAAAATGGAAGGCTGGGCTTACAAGTGCCACCAACGGCAGTCTGAGTCTTGTACTCAGGGGCATTGTGAGAGTCAAGTTAGCCTTTCTAGTACAGGAGGCCAACCAGTCCCTTTGTGTAAAATTTATCATTTCATGATGACAGGTACTCGCTCATTGTTACATTTGAAAAAAAATCGTCCTTTTCTATGATCCACTGTTGGGAATGAATACCATACTATGCCCAGAGTTAACTTTCTATTCTGGCTGTTTGAAATTGTTTCAACTCCAATCCCAGCTACTCTTTAGCTAATATGATGCTTTAAAGTCTTATCCTTGGCTTAATGGAGTGCATTAAAGATTTGACTAAATTTATGTTTGGCTGCAATCAATTTAGACTTGTGTATTACATTTGGGGGAAAAAAAAACCTATAATGCTTTGGTCTGTATGGTGCAGCGTGGAGCCCGCATTTAAATGGCGGTGAGCGTGAACTTCTATGAAGACCAAGACAACTGAACCCTCTCACGTAGAACAGGTAAACTGTCTTAACTGGATTATTGATAGCTAGGTATTATGCCCCAGACAGCATTGCAGTCTGGGTTTTGAAATGCCTTCATATCTTATCTGCTTCTCCCCATAAAGCTCTTTTGCTTTTGCTCCTCCATCACCACAGTAAAGTGACAAGAGCCATTAGACAATGACTCACACACATCCTTGGCAGAATAATGTTTAGAAAGCAAACGCAGGGCTGGAGAGATGACACCCTGGGTAACGTGCTTGATGCCCAAGTGTGGAGACACAAGTTCTCTCCCCAGAACCCACATAAAATTAGATGCCGTAAGGTGTGTGTATAATGCCAGCACTCCTACAGATAGGAAGTGGAGATAGGAGAATTCCTGGAAGTTCCTGGGCTAGCTAGCCTGGTTTATACTGCAGCAAACTAGAGGTTCCCGTCTCAAAAACCAAAATGAAAGGCAAGGATCAAAACATCCAAGGCTGTCCTCCGACCTCCACAAGCAATGTGTTTCTTGCACTTGCACAACCACAGTGGTAGGCATGAATATTGCCCTAGTTTGGTTTCTGTGTGGTGTGATAAAAACAATCAAAGCAACTTGTGGAGGAAAACAGCTATTTTATCTTACAGGTTAGAATCCATTATCAAAGGAAGCCAAGGCAGGGAGCTTAAAGCAGAAACCACTGAGAAATGCTGTTTATAGATTTGCTCCCAAACATATATTCAGTTGTCTTTCTTATACAATCCAGGCCCTATTAATCCAAAAAAATGGGAGTAGAAAGACCACAGACCCAAATCATCATGGCCAAATTAATTAAAGCAAGCAATTAATTAAAGCAAGCATTTATGTTCGTGTGCACAGACTGCCACTCCCCACCATTACAAAGGCAGAGCTCATTCAAAAAGTCAGCACTGGATGTGAGGAAAGCAAGATAGCTCAGTGTTTCCAAATGGGGACATTTAATAAAACAGATAAAACAGGTGGGGTTATAGAAGCAGAACATAACCATAACAAATTAGTCGTAATCACCTCCTGAAATAAAGATATCATTGCAAAAGTAGTTGTAACAAGGTAGTCATAGTAACCTTTCAAAACCAAGGTGGTTGTTACAACAGTTTGAAACAAGGACATGACGGATGTTTCCTGGAACAGGCACTGCAGTAACATTTGTAGTTAAGGTTACAGGCGGGGCATAACTCAATCTTTGAGAAACATCCTGTTAATCATACACGGGAATGAACCAAGTTTATCTTTACTATAAATGGTTTTCAAGCCTAAGAAGGAGGTAGGGTGGTTCAACAGTCTACCTGCTTTGGGATGGTACCATAAACAGTGGGCTGGGCCCATCTACATCAGTTAGCAATCAATAAAATGTTCACCAGACATGCCAATAGGCCAGTCTGATGGAGGTAATCCTTCAGTTGAGGGTCTCTTTTCCCAGGTGTTTCTAAGTGTGTGTCAAATGGACAGCTGAATTTATGACAATCACACATGCAGAGAGAGAGGGGGGGGGCTGGCAGGGGTATTAAAAGAACTCTCCTAAAAACATAAGCAATGGAGGCCTTCAGCCCTATACACTTGGTGCATGGCATGCATTTGTAATCCCGCCATTGAGGAGATGGTGTTATTTCCATAGCATTGGAGGCATCTGACTTGGATTAGTTTTCCGATTCATTTAATTCTGCAGCTCCGGACTCGTGGTATTGTCTTATCTAGGACTGTAATCTCCTTTCTCCCTTCTGACCTTTAAGGTGAAGGTCATTATTGAGCACATTCCTGCAGTCATCTCAGAGTCTCAGAACAGAACAGCTCCTGTCACAAATGAAGAAAACTGAACCCAAGTAGTTTGCCCAAGATCCAAGGCCCAGAGCACAGGACTCCATGTCTCATGCCTGATGCATCTTGAACTGCCAAAGGAGGTGTCTGTGCTATTGTAGTTTGTAGAGGGAGTCCAGATACAGGCTCAAGTGTTGACCTGTCATCACGGGATGTAGTGAAAGAGACATCAACACCACTAATCATATTCCACATTAAAAGGCACTATCTATATCTATATCTATCTATATTTATATATCATCTACCTATCATCTATATACCATCTATATATCTATCTATGTATCAAGCTTCTTTTCCTCTATTCACTTTCATTTATCATTCCTCTGTCTATCCATTCTCTCATCCATCATATATCACATGTCTTTTTATCCGTCCACCAATCTTCCATCCATTATCTGTAGGTCATCTAGTGAGCTGCCTGGCTATTATTGATATGTTACTTATCTGTCTACCCGTCTATCTGTCCTTCTGTCTTACATTAGTACTTATGGAAAAATTGTTATTAAGCTAGAATTTGTAGCTTCATTTGTAATATCAGCACTAAGATAGATGAGACAGTCAGCCTAGACTATTTGGGCCAATTAAAGACCTTAGCTTAAACAAACAAACAAACAGGCTGGGGCCTGAGGAGTAATATTCAAGGTCGTCTTCTGGCATGCACACATAAACTTGCTTTTAAAAACATCCACAAACACACAGAAGAGTGTTATAGAATAGGATTGACTGAACAGAAGAGATCTGGAAACTTAAAGTCTATCCCCTAAAGGGTGGTTTGCATGAGTACAACAAACCCCAAAGAGTTCCTTTCCCTCCTGTGTCAGAGGCCTGCTTTATTGAGCTATAGGAACCTTGTGAGTTCAGTGGACAGGCAGAGTGTGAGTGCAGTGGACAGGCAGAGTGTGAGTGCAGTGGACAGGCAGAGTGTGAAGAGATTTCTACAGTTGTTAAACCCTTTTACTGTCCACTTCTACTTTCTAATTCTGACTCTGGCTGCAGTGTATGAGGACTAGACATGTCTTTATTTCCATTTGTTTGTTTGCTTCCCAATTTATATTCCCTGGAGTATCTTTATCCATGCAGCAGACATCTCATGTATGGCGGTGGTCTATTAGGGGCGCTGCTTTATTCTAGGCATCGATGCTGCGAAGAACAAGGTTACCTCAACCTAGTTTTCTCAGAGCTGTGAGAAAGGTCAAAGCAGAGTGTTAAGGCAACAAATGACAGACACTAACCAACTTTCCCTCAAACAGGAACAACCAGATGTTTTTCTTTGGAAAGAACAGAAAATTTCAATGTAACATAGCCCAGAGTAACCTAAGAAGGAAGTCTCAACAAGGCATAGCCTATGAAATGGGCCTTTGGGGGACTGTTTTGATTCTTAATTGACATAGTAGCACCCAGTCCACTTTGGGAGGGTACTACTCCCTTGCCGGGTATTCTGAGCTATATCAAAAAGCTAATGAATATTGTGTTCCTTCATGGTTTTTGCTCTACGTTCCTTCTTGAATTCCTGTCCCGTCTTCACTCAATAAAGTACTGTGTACCAACATAGATTTCTGGCCTCTGCATGTATATATGGTTGCACATGAAAACGTGTGTGGACACACACACACACACACACACACACACACACACACACACACACACACAAAGTAAGAGTCATCATGGAAGAGAGCAACTTGGGCCAAACAAGACTCAGTATTGCTCAGACTTGGGTAATGAAGTGGCAACTTCCTTCTGAGCCTGACAAGGCTACACAAAGGGGTGGGTGAGCCGGTGGAAACCCAGCATGGTTAGAGTACACTCCACCAGGTTTTGTGGACTATAAATTAACTTGTATATAGTAGGGGGAAGGAACATCTGCTATCAACTGACATTTAAATCGCAATTGCCAATGGAAAGTAAGCATATGGTTAGTTGAACGGAGAGCCAGAGAGAGACAAATAAAGCCCATAAAAGGTTTTAGCGCTTTTCCAATTTATATGTTAGTGCTTGCCAATCTGCTTCCACATGCTATTGAAAGGCATTGATCTCCTTCCCTGACCTTGCCTGACCCGAGAAGCCCACCTCGGTTTAGTCTTCAACTTCTGAGACAATGATTCTTACACAAGGTAAAAGCAATAGCATCAGTAGTATGTGGAACTTTTTTAAAATGCAGATTCTTGGGGCTTTGGAGATGGCTCAGTTGGTTAAGTCTTGCTTTGAAAGCATGAAAATTTGAGTTTAAAGCCTAGCACCCATGTTAAAATCTCAGGGTGGTTGACTTAGAGTTTTATACTGCTGGGAACAGACACTATGACTATTGATTTACAGATTCAGAGATTCAGTCCTTTATTATTAAGGTGAGAGCATGGCGGCTTCCAGGCAGACATGAGGGTAGAGGAGTTGAGTGTCCGCCTCTTGTTCTGAAGGCAGCTAGGAGAAGACTGGCTTCCAGGAAGCTAGGATAAGGATCTTAAAGCCCACATCCACAGTGACACACCTACTCCCACAAGGCCATACCTCCTTATAGTGCCACTCCCTGGGCTAAGCATATGCAAACCCTCACAGTGACAGACTGTACTAATTATAGTGCTGAGGAGGTAAAGACAGGCCATCCCTGGGCCTTGCCGGTCAGTCAGCCTATCTTATTTAGTGAGCTGTAAGCAGCTCCTGAGAGAGGCCATCTAAGCTTGTCTTCTGGGCTACACATGTAGTCCCCAAAACTTAAGGGTTCCTGGCAGGTCTGACCTGGACTTACTCAATCAGGCTTTGGAGATGTGGGCTCCATGATCTGGAATTCATAAGCCAATTGTGCTGTTGACTCTAATTGGAGAACAATAGTTTAAGAGATAAACGGAGTAAATTAGAGCATTAGTGGGCCCTGGATGGGTTCTAACACCCTCTCTGGCTTGCCTTTGAGGTACTTCATGTAATGCGCATCTGCAGTGTGAGTTGAAGGGAACTAAGAACAGCCTCTCTCCCAGGCATCTCCTTGACAACCACGTGTTCATCTCTGATACTTTCACCCTCCTTCTGCTTCCCATTCTCTCTCAGCCTCCATTTCCCGTGCTCTCCCTTTCCCATATCCATTTCTCCTCTTTCTTTCCAATAGGCAAAGCAATGCCATCTCCATTTCTTCCCAATAGGCAAAGCAACACCATCTCTCTTTTCTCTTCTCTCTGTACTCCCCCAACACACTCCTTTCATCTTTTCCAAGTTTACACCATGCAACTTTAACAGCAAGTGCATTATTTTCTGGAATGGTCTTGAGGGGGCAACTGGGTCCGTGACTCTAACTAAGGCCCTTATGGTTTAAAAAACTGGCGACGAATATGGTGACCACCACTCATTGCTAAATTGGTCAAAGGAAAAAAGAGGAGTGTGGGCAACAATGGAAATAGGATATAGTTGGCCAGGAAGTAAAGACACTCACTCCACAGAGCCGGCTGCACATCCTGTATCAATGATAAATGCCGTGAACTCAAGGCCTCACCCTGTCCATCCAGCTTTATGTCCTCTGTTTTCTAATTGTGCTCCACTTGTTTATAATCCCTGTAGTGAGCCTTAAGCTTGGTGGCCTTTGTGTAAATAAATTGGTCTTATTGCCCTCTTTCTCGCTGAGAAATATTATTGAGGAGAAAACAGAAAGGCTCCCAGGGTTTGTTTTCAGAGAAGAGCACAGACCATGGCTTCAAAATGGTGCAAACGCCACAGATGGCTGCTTCCATCCATGAAGACAGATGGCTGGATGTCCCACCCTTGTCCTGAGAATCTGATGAGTCCAGAAAAAAGCACTCTCTCCCCAAGATGGTCTATCCACCATGGGGAGGCCAACAGCACCCCAAAATGGACCACAAGTTCTAAATGGCCTGAAATTTGCTAAGCAGTCCATCTATCCCATTCTGTGCAATAAACTGAAGCAAAAGATGAAAAGTATTAATCTCTACAGCAGCAAATGTATGTTTCAAAAATGAGCCCTCTTGTCTGGGAGTGGAACACTCACTTGACCTCAAAGTCAAAGCTTTCTGGGTCGCTGCTCTGGTTCACTGCCTGGGTTCTTTTATGATGCCTGGTAAATGAACAACTGAAATACACCGGACGAATATTTATTATGTGCATCCTAACCACCCATAGATGTCTATAAAAACAGACTGCTCTGAGGGTGCCAACAGCAAAGCCCCTCCACCATAGCATGGCTACAAAAGCCTACAGTGATTTCTCAGCATGAAAACCCAACAATTCCTTCACCAGTCCCACAGAGTACAGGCGTGGGTGGAGGGAATGAGGATGCAATACCCAGCAAGCCTGCAGGAGAAACTGCGTACCACTTGAGGAGGAGCTCACAGCTGGTGCATCCACCAGAGCAGATCTACTCTTACCGCCTGGGCAGGGGCAAGCCACATTAATACTGATTAATAGCTAAAAGCCTGCACTCCCATCTTTCCTTTTCAATTTTTTTTATTTGCATGTGAGTGGGGGGCGGGGTGCACAGTACACATAAAGGCTATAGGTTGGTATTCAATGTCTTTCTCAGTTGTTCTTTACCTTGTCTTTCAGACTGACCCTGACCTCACTCACTAAACTGGCTGACCGATGAGCCCCTGGGAGCCCCCTGTCTCTTCCTCCCCACTGCTGGGAATGCAGATGTGCCACCATCAAGCTTGGCTTTTTCACATGGGTTTGTTCTGTGGGACAAAACTCAAGTCCTCGTGTGTTTGCGTGGTAAGCACTTGTTCAACTGAGCCCAGCCTGAGATACAGCTCCGTCTCACAGAATGTTGTTACCTATGAAGAGTAAAGAATTAAAATCACAAAAGGTTGGCACTGAGAAGACTTCAGAGATTGGCGTATTGGTGAAGCAGAAAACCAGAACAGTTGGATGAGATGCACAATTTACACAGCTTGGGAATCTAGGCTTCCCAGTGTATGGCACCCATCTTCCTAGGAGTTGTCCTGGCAGCTGGAGCTAGCCAATGCTAGAGAAGCAGTAGGGAAGTTTAGGGATGTGGAGAAGGACCACTATCCTATATCCTTTCCTAAGATTTCTGCATGGGCCCCAGAGACTGGGAGAATCAAGGCCAAGATCTTGTGACTAGGAGAGAGGTATAGTTAACCAAGACTGCATTTATCAGACTGGGATGGGGGTTGAGTCAAGAGATTTCTCATGGGAAGTTAGAGGAGGTCTTTCTGCTGCTACACTGGGCCAGAGAATCAGCTTCTGAGAGGCTTGGTGTTAGGAAATGCAGATGATCTATGTTATACAAAGAGTAAACCAGGCTCCATTGCTACATCATGGTACTGCTGTAGAACTAGACTAAGGATTAAATGCCGGATGTGGCTTCTGGCCTTCCGGGTCTTAAATATGCAGTGTGTGAGACAGCTCAAGCAGTCATCGCCAATTACCACTGACCAATGGATTAAGCAGGCACATGTTTCTCATAGCTTGAGAGGCAGCTTTAGCCTTAAGTCTCCTCTGCTACTAACTGTTCTTGTACTTTCTACACTACAACTCTTTTCTTTCCTGACTTCTTGACAAAACAGCCCCATGGGGTACACAGTACAACAAAGGTCAGTGGGCGGAACCTGACACCGAGTACCATATTCCCCAAAGAGACCTGTTAAAGGACATCCATTTGTCTCAGAATAATTCACCAGACCTTTAAGACCCAGTCCTCCACAAAGACACCACAATGCTTATCAGAAAAGTTAGAGTCTAAAGCCTGAAATGGGGGGCTCATATGTGACCCAAACAGGTAAAGAAATAATGATAAGGAAGGCGTCCAAAGAGGATGGTACAGGCAGGGGGCCACCATGTCTATCCTCTATGATGGATGACCTCCATATGAAGGGAACCTCATCATTGTAACTCTGAATTGTCATTAGAGTGCAATTGGGTCTTCTCAAGAGGGGGTTGGGAAGAACTGAACATGAAGATAGAAAGACTGAGTCCCATTCTACCTAAGGCTAACCACTGTGTACACCAAGAAAGAATTCCCCGGCCCCATCTGACTTTGCTTCCGTCTGACATGATAAGTGTCACCAGCAATAGAATTCTGCTGAGAATTTAAATGAGGAAATGGAAGTTCGTGCTAAGTAGAATGCCCACTGTCACATGAGGGCCACTGTCCTTTACGACTCCCACCATCATGACTATGTCTATCTCTGTGCTCTCCTCCTAAACAACCACACCGTTGCTACTATTATGTCCACAAACATCTCCACTTTACTTCTATCCCCTCCATCGATGCTACTGTCTCCAAGATCACCACCATCTCTACTACCCCTATAGGACTATAAGTACCATCAGTTCCACCTCTACCCCTACTGTCACATCCTTTTCTACACCAACACCGTGAGACTATGTCCAAAACAACTACACCTCTACCTCCACCACCATTATCCCTGCCACCACCACTGTATAACCATATCCACAGTCATCTCCACCTCTACCGCCATCGCCACCTCCACCTCCATTTTCCCCACCATCATCTTCTCCGCCTCCATCATTACTACCCTGATACTACTTTGAGTGTCATCACCATATCCATCTCCACATCCACCATTACTACGTCCCCACCACCTCTCTACCTACCAGCATCATATCACAAGGTATCTCCTTTAGACAAGCTAGATTTGCCTCAACTCAAAACTCACAAATAAATTCCAGAAAAATCCTCTTTCTGCTATTAATAGAAGAACAAGGGCCAGAACTTAGATCTGATTGAGTGCTTAAAGGTCTCCCTACAACCTGGAAATGGAGCACCTACCACTCTGCCCTGAGGCCTCTACTCACGTACCAACCCTCAACACACACGCAGAGTGGGGGGACGGGGAGGGGGATAAAGAGGGAGAGGGAGGGAGAAGGAAAGAGAGGGAGAGGGAGGGAAACACACACAGAGAAGCCCCCCCACACACACACACATGTGCATGTGTGCATACACACACATACAGACACTTTGATTTTAAAGGATAGAAACTGAAAATTGGCAGAGGATAGGAGTATAAGAAAAAAAAAACAATCCAAATCCTAGGAAGACTGAGTCCACAAACACTCTCTCAACTTCCTGCCATCAGAGTGTTCTTGACAGAGGGATGGCAAAGCACAGAGATGCTCTAAAACTCTAGGCTCCTAGTTAGTTGCTTTCACTCTGGCATCTTGGCCTTTGCTTTTCTACCCCATCCTCCACTCCGCTCTATGAGGGAAGGGGAAATAAGTAATGACCGATTTGAAATCCCAGCCCCTCTACTTACTAGCCCTGTGACCATGAGCTCATATTTCTGTGGAGTTGATAGAAGAATAGCAGCCACCTCATTATCATGAGGGAAGCCCAAGGACATGCATGCACATCCAGCACTGAGTATAGCAGTCACTGATGAATGGCCGTGCACAATACTTATTACACAGTCCAGTTAGCTGCCCCAAGACAGAAGCAATGCCATAGAATGCCGCACATGTATGCAGACCCGACATCTAAATACTTCTAATAAACTTATGCTTACATATTTACTCATTTGTATGTATGTGTTCATGTGTGCAGGTTCACGTGTCCATTGGGCACTTGTATGTGGGGGGCTAGAGGACATTTCAGGTGCTATTCCCTAAGCACTGTCTACCTTTTTGTTTGTTTGTCAGAGGAAACCTTTCAGGTAGTTAGGATTGCTGGCCAGTGAGCTGCAGGGATCCTCCCGTCTCCACCTTCAGTGCAGGGGTTACAAACAATGCTATCAGACCCTGCTGCTGGGCATGGGTTCTGGAGCTTGTCTGTGCAAGCACTTTACTAGCTAAGCCATCCCCCTAGCCCTCCTCATCCTAGAAGCCTGCCAGGGGATCAAAGCTGAGATGTTCCCTGAGTCTCTGTTGCGAATTAAGATAATTCAATCACCAAATGGCCATGGGTTCATAAACATCTCTCTGCCTGCAGATGTCACAGTGAAGAGCAAAGAAACTCAGCCATCAAGAAATAAAGAGCTTCTAATGCCTTCCGGTGACTGACAAAGGGTATTGTCTTGAAGCAGCTACAGCAAGCACAGCAAACTTCCTTGTTATTAGAAAGGAAGCTGGATGGAACTCAAAGAATGCAACTAACTTTGAATAGCCCAGCAGGCAGGCTAGAGCACTGCAGAGCGTCTGTGTTTGAAGGCATTTACTTTATGACACGCGAGAACCTCCACTTCCACCTATCACTGCCCTGCAGAATGCCGTTCCTGGGAAAGGGTCTTTGCTAAGAAAATGTATTTAAATCTGTGTGAAAGGCCCTTTCTCAGCCATCCTGGCTGCCTCGGCCCCTCCCCAGAAATACAATCTAAAATTCAGCCTGAAAGTGCATTAGAAAATGCGTTCAGCTCCCCATTATCTGTCCATCTCTTGTAAGTGGGCAGTGAAATTCTTGTAAAACCTTTAATCAGACGATGGGAAAGATACGGGGACGAGGCGCATACAGGAGCAGGGCTCCTGCTGTACCTGATTCACAGCCCAAGGTCCCCACTGGAATTTGTAAGGCTCTGAAGAAGGTGGAGGGAGGTGGTATCAGCTTCTGAGATAGGGTTCTGTTTCAGAGCCATCAGGTGGGGTGCATTTCTGCTAAGGACGAAATGACAGTTGCGTGGTAAACTAAGAAAAAATCCCTATTGGTAGATCCTTTGGCTAAAAAGGGCATTAAAAAACTTTAATGAAATAGCCTCATGAAGTTGGGAGCATTAAGGACAATTTTTTCCTCTCCAGGGTGACAGATATCTGCATCATCACACACAAAGCACCTTGTGGCAAGGCAGTGTATGATCCTCCTGTCATTTTTAAACCCATTCCTCTTGTTTTCTCATCACCGAGTGGTAGACCAGCGGCACGCTTTCCTCTGCTCCATGCTTCTCTATTCTTCTTCCAATTTTCTCATCATTCCATTCCCGTCTGAGGGTCATTCTTATCACTCTGGTTTGAATTGCCATCTACCTCTCTAGAGATATGCAACTTCCAAGCAAGAGCTCCAGTCTCAGGAGATACCGACAGCTAGATGCTTGCAGATTAGTGGTTCTCAGCCTTCCTAATTCTTCAACCCTTTAATACAGTGCCTCGTGGCGTGGTGACTCCCCAGCCATAAAATTATTCCTTAGGAAGCTCATCCCCTGGCCTGTGAGAGAAAGAGCAGAATTCACCCTGATCTCTTTCAGGGACCCTGACTCGTATCATATAACGATTTGTAGGTCCCTCAGGTTTGACATGACAGCAAACAGATAGCATTTTCTACTAAATCTGGGAAACACTAGAGAAAGATAAAGGAGATCAGGGCTGGGGAGGCAGCTCTGTGGTTAATCTGTATACTCTTCTTGCAAAGGACCAGCGTTAGGTTCCCAGCACCCACACCTGGCAGCTTACAATCACCTGTACCTCCATCTCCAGGGGACCCATTGCCCTTCCCTGACCTCTGTGAGCACCTAAATTCACACACACACACACACACACACACACACACACACACACACACACACATTTAAAAAAATAACCCTTGTAAAAGAAAGTCAAATTAGACTAAATATTTCCTTCAGGAAAATGAACCCAGCCCAGAGAAGAGAGTCTGAGACATCAAGATGGATGAATCTTTTGTGTATCTTTTGTGTATCAGGAACTCTGATCTCCACCAGAAATATGTGCTTCCCAGAGCAAGACAATATTTGAAGGAGGCCACCAGCAAGGACAGAATCAAGCTCGTGGGGATGGAGAGGGGAGGAGACTATGTCCTGAGGTGTCACTGAGATGGGGAAATGTGTCAATCACAAGCTATAAGAGAATGGTGAGCAAGGGGACCATCCTGGCCTTTGAACATTGGAATCGAGGACCATCAGTAAGCAGGAATATCAGGGTGGCAAGGTGATTCAGTGGATAACATGCTTGCCATGCACAGTGGAGAGATGGGAAGCAGCTAGATCAGAGTATACAGTACAAAACAGGAAACCCTGTCATAAAAGGCACAGACTAACACACCTGAGGTTACACACACACACACACACACACACACACACACACACACGAACAGTTAAATAAAGAAGAAACCCTGAGCACTACCCCAGAGCAGCCTTGGGATGTGTTTGTACATGGACAGTCAGGCATCCTCCTGATTGGTAACTTTGCCTTGTCTGGGGACAGACTTGCCCAACCCCACAGTGTTTCAACCAGGGTAAGGGGAGCCAAGTGCAGGTAAGACAAAGTTGGGAGATGGGTTTTTGCACTGTGTTTTCAGGTACTGATTACTGTGCCCAGAGATCTAGTCAAGCATCTCCTGTCTCAATGTCATGTAAAAAGTGTTTTCCAGCACCTCTGATCAGCCTATTTCTGGGCAGAAGAGGACAAGACAGAACTTCTATTTGCAGAGACAGAAAGAGAGGGTCTGGGGTGAGAGAAAGGAGATCCAGTAAGAGAGATTCACCATAAGCAAGTTGCCAGGGGAGCTGACATGAGGATTGGTGGAGCTGAAGCAAGACGAGGATGGTAAGTAATGGGACACATGACTGGGAAGTAGGCAGCTGATCACCTCCTATTAACCAATCAGAGGGGAAACCAGATCTCTGGGGATAGGAATCATCATCTGAATACACAGTGCACAGAACTCATCCTCCAACAGGACACAGACTCACCCAAGGCCATCTAGATGGACAGAGGGAAGGAACAGAGTGGGATTTTGATCATTTCCTATTCCTTTCAGCTACCATTGGTCCTTTTAGCTTGGAATGTCTTAGACACTGAAATTCTGGTCTTGAAGGTAGTACTGCATAAAGGAGAGCTTACAATTAAATGGCCTCCTCCACTGACCAGCAAATGACCCTGAGGAGCAAGTTATTGACCCCTTGTCCTTGTTTTCATTGGTTTTGAAATTGAGAAATGAATATCTTCCTTACTGGGTGAGTGGAAGGAATATGAAATGAGATGTATGTCAATACCCAGTGTATTGATAATCAATCAATGTTATTTCCTTTCTGCTTACTAAACCCTGGGTTTGAGGCAATGACAAAATAAAGTCTTGGTTATTCTCCTGACTCATACATGGGCTGGATGGTAAGGTAGGCAGCAATTTCCTACCTGCCTAGAATTTACTCATCCTTCTCTGCTAAAACCATATGTCTGTGTGCATGTGTATGTGATGTATGCATTTGAGCATGTGCATGTAGGTATATATGCATGCTGTGACTTGTGTGGTGTGGTCAGACGACAACCTTGGGTATTGATTGTGACCTACCTTGTTTGAGGCAAGTATCTCCTTAGATTTTCCACCCTTGTTTATACTAAGCTTGGTGGCCCAAGAACTTACAGAGAGATGTTCCTATCTCTGCCTTACATCTCCCCATGGGGTCACCAGGATTATAGACCTGGCTTTTACGGGGATTTGAACTAAGGTTCTCATTCTTGTGTGTCAAGCACTCTGCTCACTGAGCCACTCCTCCACATCCCCACCATCCTTGGCTAAAACATTTTACATTCCTGTGGAAATCTTTACCTTTGACTCATCCTCCCCTCCAAAGACAAATGCCTAGTGAAGAGTATATCATAGGGTCCTAGAGGCTGGTTTCACCTGATGAGCATGAGAGACAAAACAGACAGAGGATTCCTGGGACATGTGCTAGAATCCCTGAGGAGGCATCTCACCTGAAATTGCTCAGTCAGAAAAAAAAAAATGCAAGTGTGTAAGCCCTAGTTCATGACTTCCTAACATAGGAGAACTGCCTTGAAGGGCTCCTCTTAGCCAAGACAAACAGGCAAAGAAATCAAATGAATAAGATGTGGAGAGCAGGGTACATGCCTGTAATCCCAGAATTCAGAAGGCTAAAGCATTATGAGAGAGTCAAAGGTCCTGAGGTCTACTTATAGACTCCGCTCACATGAGCTAGTACATTTTTTCCTTTAGACTTTTTTGAGATAGAATTTCATGTAGTTCAGGGTAACCTCAAAATGGACATGTAGCCAAGGATGAACATGACCTTGAACTCCTGGTCCTCTTGCTGCCACACCTTGAGTGCTGGAATTATGGTTGCAGGTCACCACAGTTGGCTGACTCTTGAATTCTGTGGAGCTGGTCTTTGTAGGTCTGCTGAGCCAAACTGAAGACAGTTTTCTTGCATCTGCATCTAAGTACATGTACATATGTATGTACTTGTGTGTAAGTGTATGTGCCCATAGAGGTTCACCTGTTAAGACCAAAGAGTATCATTCAAATGTCTCCCTCAACTGCTTGCCGCACTATTTTTGAGACACAATCTATTTACTAAGTCTGGAAATGATTTGAACTTGAGTGTCTGTCCAGCAAGTTGCAAGGATCCTCCCACATCCATGTCACCACAGTCACTTGGGTCAGAGTCATGCACACCCATGCCTAGCATCTAAACTCAGGTGTCTAAACTTAGGTCTTCATGCTTGCATATCAAACACTTTAGTCACCAGCCATCTTCCCAGACACAACTGGATAATTTTATTATGTCTAACCCTAAGAGTCCCAACTACAGAGATGCTTTTAATATAGTGACACAAAGCGGGGATTCTGCAGTTGGCAAAGATAACAGCATTCAATCACTGGGACATACTCGGAATCCTCTCCAGCTGTAACAAATATATACTTTTGCCCACTGGGAATGAGAAAGAAGTGGACATGGATGCCTATTCAGTAGCACTCAAATCATAGGGACTTTATTTATTCAAAGCTCAATTTCTCTCCTTTTTCTTTATTGATAAAAAAAGAAATCAGATCCTTCCCTTTCACAGGAAATCTATACTTCCTTGTTTCCCATTAGACAACCCAGCTACCTTTTCTCCTATCTCCTGTAAGATATCATTGAGTGCAGAGCTCACTGCTGAGAACAGAGGTCACACCAGTGGGCCCTTTGTCATTTGACTAAGAAGAAAACTGAAGACAAGTGCCTAGCCAACATGTTTCCAGGCTGAGTCCTCCTGGTTCGTTCGATCCCTAAAGTTACAGAGGACACCAATGCCTCTCAATGACCTTACACATGGCCAAAGGAAGTTATGGGTTGGTTTACTACTGAGCACTTTTCAAATGCCTTTGGAGAAAGCATGGAGGATTCTGCATCCTACTGAGCTGTGTCCTGACCAGCGGTGTAACCTTAAGGATGTCATTTACCCATTCTGGACTAGCTTGTTCATTACTAAAATTAGGGGGCTGTACTAAGAGGCCCATAAAATGTCAGAAGTTTAATGAACCTCAGAGAGTCCAGGCAGATAGGATGCTAAGTCAGCATCACAAAGTAAGAATCTCCTTAGCATGGGATTGGAAAGGTGAACATCTTCAAAGATGGAGGCCGGAAAGGTGCCGAGAGCCCTGCCATGCTGTCCATTAAAGATAAGCCTCCGTCTTCACTTGCATCCTTCTAGGAGGGCTCGGCACCTTTAAATTTGCTCTCCAAAATTATACCAGCTACTTTTCTCGCTACTGTGATGAAATACCTGACAAGGAACAATTTACGCAAGGAAGGGTTGGTTCTGCCTTGTGGGTGAGAGAACACAGTCCGTGGGGCAAGGAAGGTAGGGCAGCAGAAACAATGGACCAGCAGGCCACATTGTATCAACAATTGGAAAACAGGGAGTAAAAGAAAACAGGAAGTGAGGCTAGGAAGGTAGGGCAGCAGAAACAATGGACCAGCAGGCCACATTGTATCAACAATTGGAAAACAGGGAGTAAAAGAAAACAGGAAGTGAGGCTAGGAAGGTAGGGCAGCAGAAACAATGGACCAGCAGGCCACATTGTATCAACAATTGGAAAACAGGGAGTAAAAGAAAACAGGAAGTGAGGCTGCAGCACAAATCCTAGTGAAATTTGTGAAATGGGGACTTTCTACCCCTTGGTTGCTGACGTTCATCACCCTGGGCCTGGAGTCTGCTTTGTAGCACTTGACCCAGTTTATTTATTTATCTCTTCACTTTTACTCCCCAAATGATTTCAGACTCAATAGAGGATTCTGATCGTGTAGAAAACATTCCCCTGAAAGGAGAAAAATGCAGATGTTCCAGTAGAGGGAAACGGACAGAAGATTTGAACAGGCACGTCACAGGAGTTTATCCAAATGACTAACACCCGAATACAAGATGGCTGTGGTCACACCAGAGTCACATTAAAACTCCATAGTAGGCTAGAGAGATGGCTCCGCGGATAAAGTGTTGGTCTTGTAAGCATGAAGACCTGAGTACTATCCCTAGAACCCATGCTATTTTTGAAGACTAGGCAGGTGATAATTGCTTATAATCCCAGTGGTAGTAAAGCACGATCTCTGGAGCTCCCTAGCCAGCTCATTTACCCTACTTGACAAGTTCCAAGCCAGATTCTCTATCTCTAACAAACAAGGTAGATGGTGCTGAGAAATGATACCCAAGGTTACTTTCTAGCCTCCACATACACCTACACACAACAGGCATACACACTTTCACACAAACTCACACAGTCTCCCTGTGTCCACAAGTCCTCCTCCTGCTTCCTCACCTGCCTGCTATGACAAAGCCAGGTCAGGAAAGGATGGATGCTCATAGTTAGGTATCATGCAGATGAAGCATCCTTAGTGTACTTGATCTTTATAGCCCAAGGATGCTCCTTGTTCCTTAGCATTTTGTAGATATAGTTAGAAGCCTTCTTGCTGTTAGAACAAGGAAAATCAAAGGTTGCAGTGAATGTATTAACTTCTCCAAGATCCCCGTTGGGGTTGTATAATTATAGTCTTCACAGTGACCTTGAAAGGCTAGCATCCTTCTATGCTTTAACATGAAAAATGGAACCCCATATCAGCTGGAATTGGGTTATGATTCTAAATCTTACTGACACTATTCCCTTTACCCATCAAATCTCCCAACCTCCAGACTTGTGCCCTGTCTTAGTTAGGGTTTTACTGCTGTGAACAGACACCATGACTAAGGCAAGTCTTATAAAGGATAACATTTACTTGGGGCTGGCTTACAGGTTCAGAGGTTCAGTCCATTATCATCAAGGTGGGAGCATGGCAGCATCTAGGTAGTCATGGTGCAAACAGAGTTAAGAATTCTACATCTTCATCTGAAGGTTGTTGCTGGAAGACTGACTTCTAGGAAGGCAGGACACGGGTCCTAAAGCCCAAGCCCACAGTGACACACCTATTCCAACAAGGCCATAACTTCAAATAGTGCCACTCCCTGGGTAAGCATATACAAACCATCACATGGCCTAAATGACAACATGACAAGTATTAATTAGCATTGAAGATCTTGTGTACATGCCTGAAAGGATGACAAGGGACCCTCAGGCACTGGCTGCCCCATACAACCTAGTAAGGAGGCAACTGGGAAACAAAATGGCTGGACTTGGCCAAACTCTGCTATGAACATCCTCTGTGTGGTCCACTTAGCCCATGGGCACCAGTAACTCCAGACATTAGAGACAGGGACCTCTGGCTTTATGGCATAGTCAGCCAGGGGAATGCTGGTGACAGCTGTATGTATCTGTTAACTTTCCCTTTGAGAGACACATGGTAATGAGCTAACAGAATTCATCTGAGCTCCTTGACCAGCTTTGAGCACTGACGGTTCTGGGCAGGAGAAAGCAATCTAGGAAACTGGCATCGCACTGGGATATGGGGGCTGCAGCTAAGGCCTAGCACACAGCTGCAGCTGAAGGAAATTTACAGGTGAGGCTCGCAGAACAGTCTTTCTAGATTTCCATGAGAGCATATATGTCAAGAAGAAAGGAAAGAAAGGAAGAAAGAAAGAAAGGAAGGAAGAAAGAAAAAGAAAGAGAGAAAGAAGCAAACAAGAAACCACATGCAAAACCAACCAACCAACCAAATAAATAAACAAACAAACAAACACAACTGGGAAGGTTGTGGTTTGAGTTAAACAAGACCTGTAGATAAAGGAGAAAGGAGAAAGAGAGGGGCTAAGGGTGAAGGGTGAAGGGAGTTATGTAGGAAAACAGCCCCAGGAGACATGAAGTTAGACAAGGACATCATTTTGCACAAGCTTTCTTGTCTCTGAAGCCCACCTGATCCACTGGGATTGTGATGGCTAACACAGACTATCGGCTTGTCAGGATGTGGTGATAACCTAGAAGACAAGCTACTTCATTAGGTGAGGAAATAAGGCCCACTTGAATGTGGGTAACACCATCCCACTGGGGTTCTAGAACAAATTAAAGGGAGGAAAGGAATCAGTGACACCTGTGACTCTCCTTCCTGACCGTGGATACAACCAAACCAGCTGCCTCACCCTCCAGGTACCTCGCCTTCATGTCATGACAGGACAGCGTCTGACCTGTGAACCGGCAGAGACCCACCTTCCCTTCTGTTGTTTTGGTCAGATATTCGACCACAGCGGTGAGAAAAGTAATCAACACTGAGTAAAGAGTTAAGGAGAAGCGTGGGCAGCCTTGTTCCCAGTTCCCCGTTAGCCTGGCAAACAGAGAGATCCTGGCCATGGAGATGGAGGCACCTGAGAAAGTAGGGAGGGGGGAGGAATGGTCTAGTGGGTAACAGAAGGCTCCTCCTCATTCCGACTCTTGCATGACCACACCACCAACTAAAACCTTGTGGAGCTTCAGGTCCTTCAGAGAAACATCCTGTTTATTCGGTCTCACGCAGGAGTCTGGAGCCTGGGCTCTAGACTTTGACTGAACTGTGTTGGTGTTTATCACCTGTCAGGTCAAGAAGGACTTCCGGGGGAGCTGTCAACAAGTGTGAAATTCCAGACCCCACATCTTCAGGTACCTGCTTACTGGGCAGACCCCTTCCAGCGAACTCAGGGAAGCACGTTGCAGATTCCAGGAAGCTCTAGAGCAATCATCTCTGATTTCTGTCCCAAATAAAGAGTCAAATAAAAATGAAATCCCTAGGCTATTCTTACCCTTGGTCTTGTTCCTGCCTTCTAAAGCTACGCTCACCCAGAGTTCCCTGGGGACCCCCACAGCCTCTCAGTGGACACGAGCATATCATTAAGTGAAGCTGGCAATTAAAGGTACTGAGGAAGCCCTAAGAATGAATGTAGATCAAGGTGGACTGGGAGATGCTGGAAAAGTCCAGATGGCTTCATCCCTATGAACTCTGTAGGCTCTTGCCACATGCATGGAGTGACCTACAACCAGCCCAGCCCCATCCATTTCCTCCAGCCACAGATTTCCTTTCTCTGGGTTTCTTGGCACCCACAGGAGAAGTGGCTGTGTGCTTAACACTGCTTTACTCTCTGTCCCCATTCAGTCATAATAGAGTCATAGAGTCGTGTTCTCAATCTATTGTCACATTTACGATCGAGAAAGCCCTAATTCCCTGCAATAATCTTAAGTGACAATTCAAGGCTAAATGTACTTTAATGTTTGGTAATGCTCCTCAGACAACATCTCGAAATTATAATACAGCCCCTGAAATTACTAGTCTGAGCAAAAGAGGGAATGAGCAACTTGAAATTGAAATGAAAATCTAGCAAATTGATATGGGGGCTGAAATGATGAGGTTCAGTGAATTTCGGTGATGGAAAGGGGAGGATGCTGCGGTGACCTCTGTCAGATGGCCAGATGGCCTGGCCAATAGAGCAGCCATTTATCTCTGAAATGTCTTCTATTTTCATCTCCCTTGAGTATCAGGGAGGGCCAGCTTGATGCATCTTACTTGGCTTTTCTTGGGGATATGAAGGGACGTAATATTCTTATAGGAATCGACCCTGCAGACTGAAGAGTTTTAAATTTTTAAGGAAGGATCCCAGAAGGAGTGTAGAGAAAAGCCAAAGAAGTACTGGGGACAAGGCTGGGGAGATGGTTCAATGGTTAAGAGCGCATGTCGCCCTTCTAGAGGGCTCTAGGTCAGTTCCCAGCACCCATGTCAGATCCAGCAATCTGATGCCTTCTTATGGACTTGTTGGGCACCTGCAGTCATATGGTATATATACGCACATAGAGAGACAAACAAATATATAATTAAAAATAATTAAGAACCAACAGAGTCAACTAACCTGGACCCCTGGGAGCTCCCAGAGACTGAGCCATCAACCAAAGAATACATGGACTGATCTGAGGTCCCTGGCAACACAGGTAGCAGAGGTCTGCCAAGTCTGACCACAGTGTGAGACTATGTGCCTAAACCTCCAGAGACTTGATGCACCCAGAAGGATGCAGGGGTGGGGGGAGGGGTTGCTGTCTCAGAGGTTAAGGGTAGATGGGAGGGGGAGAGGGAGGGGCAGGGGGAGAGGAGAAGGAGGGGGAGGAATTCTTTGAGGGGGTACTTAGAGGGGGCAGCATTTGGAATGTAGATAGATAGATAGATAGATAGATAGATAGATAGATAGATAGATAGACAATAGAATTAAATTAAATTAAAAGGCTTATTTGAGTCAGACAAAGCCTGCCTCCTGCTTCCAGGGGTGCTTGGTTCTTTGTTTGGTCCACTAATTTTGGTCAATGCTTTTGTCCTTTTTCTTCTCTGAATTGTCCTCAGCACAGAGGAACACAAGAAGGTTCCAACAGCCTAAAAGACTTATTTATGCAGAGAGGAAGTTGTCTGACCTATATTTGAGTTCAAACCTAAATTCAAATCTTAAGACCTTGACCTTAATCTAATATCTAATGCACACGCGCACACACACACACACACACACACACACACACAGTCTCACTGTGTCACCCTGGCTGACCTTGACCTTGCTGTGCAGTCCAAACTGACCATAAACTTGTAGACGTTCCCCACCTGCCTCTACTCCAGAGTACCCAGATTGTTAACAAATACAGATATGGTGCTACCCTATTCTTACATGTGAATTTAAAATAAAAACCATACTTAGATATAAAAAGGCTTTGGTAAGAGTGTTACTATCAACCCACAGAACAAAGGAGATCAACTGGAGAAGGCATTTCCCATCCATAGTTCAAACAAGTGTCTCCCATAGAAGAGCCTCCTGGAACGCACATTGAGACAGGAGACAGCAATTACATTTGTAGAGGACTGTTGAAGTACAGGGATGACGAGGTTCAGGGGAAGTGAAGGAGAACTATTCTCAGTCAGCGCAAAGGCTCCTGAAGGCCTGTTTGTAACGGCCTCCAAAGCCCATAGGCACACACTGTGCGCCCCTGGATCTCCATCTCTGGGATACAAAGCTGTAAAAATCTACTAGAATGTGCAACTTTTTTAAGTACAAAGAAGTTCACCACCAGGAAAAATTAATACAACTCAAATATCTATCAGCGGAGGATACTTAATCATTAGAGTAGATCCCCTCACAGCTGTTAAACAAATGAGCTAACTTTGTAGTCGCTGAAATGGTCCCAAGGCTGCGCTGCACTATTAAGAGGGGGAAAAACCCACACAACGGGCATAGTTTGACTACACTATTAGAAAACCTGAAGAGGGTTGCTGAGGGCAAACTCAGAGGGCAAAGGCGTCTGCTGCTAAGCCAGACGACCTGAGTTCAGTCCCTGGAACCCACAAGGCAGTAAGAGAGAACTAGTTGTCTGCCAACTTGCACATTTGTGCACATACACACACCCACACAGAAATAAATGTAACTGAATTTAAAAGGAAGAAAAACTAGAGAAAGTACCCATAGCTGGGTATGTGTCTGTGCAGTTGTTATATCTACAGAAACATCTCTGAGAAAGGGCATCCATCAAACCCAACCTAAGACCCCACTGCGAAGCAGAACTGGGAGAGAGAGGAGGAAGAAGTTTCCATTTCCCTCTGTATAATGTCCATCATCATTATACAGATGAGAAAAATGTAATTTGCCTGCAAGAAAGTCAGTGATGTTTTAGGAGAAACCATGGTCCTGAGGGGGGTACGGGGAAGGCAGGGCGCGAGGCGTTGCTGGTCAGAGTAGAAGAAATATATATCAGGGAAGATAGAGCATGAGCAGAGAGAAGGGCTGGTCAGATGGCTCAGTGGTCAGAGTGCTTACCTCACAAGCTGAGGCCCTGTGTTTGAATCCTCAGCATGCATGTAAAAGGCTGCATGCATATATGTGTCTGTAACCGCTAAACCGGAGACAGCAGGACCGCAGAGGCCTGCTGGCAAAGCCAGTTTAACTCAATAAGGTTCAGTAAGAGACCCTTTGGAGAAGATCCTGGAAGTTTTTTCCTTTGGCCCCCATATTTGGATGTAGGTTCATGTGCACCTGCACATACCCATACATACACAGACATACACTACACACATGCACTCACATATATACACATGCATACACTACACACATGCACTCACATATATACACAGGCATACACCACACACATGCATTCACATATATACACATGCATACACTATACACATGCACTCACATATATACACAAAAAAACGAATGAATGAATGAATGAATGAGTGAGTCAGTGAATCAATGAATGAAAACGCTGAGAGGATACAGATTGAGATTTCTTCGGATGAATAATCAGTGCTGCTCAACATTAGGCCAAGCACTGGGTATAGACAAGAAGCTACACTGGTGTTAGTAATAAGACACTTAGTGTAGGTGTCAACACTGTCAGTGGATACCTCTGGAGAGAAACAACAGCTGTGTGAATGGAAAAAGGGAGTGGCAGCAGCTTGCATTCATCCCTCGTGGTGGCTGGCACGTGACCAGCTGCTTCAAGTTCCTGCGGCCTCGATTTCCCCACCATGATGAGCTACCTTGATGCTGGGAGCTGGAATCCAATTCTCTCTCCCTTAACTTACTTTAGTCGGAACATTTTAATCCCAACAGGAAAGGAAACCAGGATACAATTCTGCACATATAAGCTTATGTGATTTATGACTAAAGTGGCACAGCAGAGAAGATAAAAAAAGGGGCTTTGATATATGGTTCTTGGTCAGTGAGACTTCCAAACGGCAGAGATAAGCTCACACCTACTCAGGAAACCTGCAAAAGCCAGCTCTAGAAGGAGCGAGATCACAGTGTGGAAGGACACTTGAAGAGGGCCTCTCTGCTGAGGAATTAGTGATGGGTCCTTTGTAAACTCTGACTAAAGCACACCCTAGCTAAAACTCTGAGGTCAGAAAATTTAAAAATGCATCTCCATGTCACCAAAGAACAAATCAATCGAGCCTCGGCAGATGACTGAGGTGGGTCAAGGGAGCAGAAAGTGTAGAGATGCATGGGTCTGGGAGGGGTTCTGAGATGGAGAGCCAAGGCTGATTGGAAGGGAAAGGTGAAGAAGGCGAAATGGTGTGACGAGCGACAAGCATTTGCTGACTGCGCTACCTCCACAGCAGCCCCTCTCACTGTTTACTCAGGGAAGAGGTCGGAATCTGAGAACCCACCACATAGAGAGACATCAGACGAGATTTCTTGGAGGGTGCTTGCTTTGAGCAATGTCTTGGAAGAAGCTGATGTATTTCAAGGAGATTGCTAGGCCCATACAGTACCTCAGAACAGGAGAAAATGGGTCATGATACCAAGTGCAAGAGTCTCATGGAGATGAGTAACTGGTCTAGGCTGAGACACACAAAAGCCCAGCATTCCTGCCTTTCTGGTTTCTCCCTGGAGCTTGCACTTGCTCTGTTGCTTGGAAACAGAAGCTGGACTGGGTGATTGAGTGATTGATGGCTTCTAGAGGACAGTGGTGAGAGTAGAGCTCTCCAAGGGCTGCTGTCAGCATGGCAACTCAACCTCCATCTTCTCCATCTGGTCAAGTAAAGAAAGCCTAATCTAGAACAGTCCTTCAGCTGCCTTTAAAGTTGGAGGAGTGGAGAAGGAAGGAGGGAAGGCAAGGCGGGGGAAGGGAGGGAGGAAAGAAAAAGGAGGAGGGGAGGGAAGGGGAAGAGGAGGAGTGGTGGTGGGGAAGGAAGGGGTGCAAAGAAAGAGGAGATGGGGAGGGAAGGGGGAGCAAGAGGGGAAGGAAAGGGGGAAGGGAGGGGGAGCAAAGGGGAGGAAAAGGGAAGAAAGGAGCCAAACTTTTTGCCATACAAGTGTGAACAACTGACTTCCATCCCAGCACTTCTAAGTGATAAGCCCTTGTTATCCCAGCACTCAGCCAGCCTAGCCTAATTGGCAAGCCCTCAGTCCCAGTCTGAGACTCTGTCTTAAAAATAAATGGAGGGCTCCTCTGGAATGACACCTGAAGTTGACTTCTGGCCTCCAAACAAAATTGCACACCCGTGTACCCACACAAACACAAAAACAAAAGTAAAGGACCTACAGTCCGCTGTTGGTGACAAAGCGAGAAGTAGCCGATTCTCTGACCCCATGTTCTCCCATGGGGCAATGAGAATGAAGGAGAAGGAGAGGAGAAAGAAAGAGAAGGGGACCAGGGAAAGGAGAACAGAACAGGGTAGTAAAGGTACTTCAGAATTTTTCAGAGGCTTAAGACTTCAAAATCCTCCAGTCCATCTGTGGGGAACCAATCTTGTGGCCCACAGCTCCATTGGAAGAATACGGCTGGGCGTGATCGTGGATTCCCACGCAATCTGGTCAACAGAACAGAGATAATAGTTACTGTGCCTTCCACAATCCCAGCCCTGGATAAATCTCACATCCATTACTCCATCCCTTTCACGATTCACATGGCCCAATGGCTTTGTGTTCTAGCCCCTAGTTGAAAGAACACCAGATTTCTCAGAAAGCCTCCCTCACAAGAGTGAGGATGAATATTCTAGCCAAGATTCTGGTAGTCACACACGTGATACGCAGTGGAGTTGGCATGCAATTAGATGGTTAGCGCTGTCTTAACTGATACGGAATGTCCCAAGGTGAGGACGATGTATAGGAACCTTGGATAGTCTGATGGATAGCTGTGGGGTTGAATCCCAGGCCATTCGGATCGGTTAGCACTAAACAAAAGAAAAGAACAAGTGCCTACAGCCTCCATGTAGACCTGCCATGGGTAGTAACCAAGGGCGTGAGGCTCTCGGTTCATCAGCCAAGGGAGGAGCAGACAGGCATCAGATGCTTCCTACATTCGTCGATTTTCTCAGTCTGTGGCACAATGCCTAAAAAAGCAACAAGGAAGAAGGGTTTATTCTGGCCCACAGTTTGAAGTTACAGTCCATCACGGCGGGGGAGACATGACGGCAGGCGTAGGAGCTGATCACACCATAGTCAGGCAGCAGAGAGAGATAAATGCCAAGCTTTCTCTATTTTGTTCAACCCAGGACCGAGCCATGGAACGATGCTGCCCAAATTCAGGGTGGGTCTTCACTGCTAGGAACTCCATTACAGCCATCCCAAGATGCTTATGTCCTAAGGGATTACATGCTTTCAAATCCACAATAGTAAACATTGCGGCTACCGTGCATGCGATCCAGCAACCATAGAACCAATTGGAGGGTTCACCAGAGGCCAGTAAAGAATTAGGCAAGCAGTATTTAAACCAGGTCGCACATAGCAGGTAGAGATGTGGGCACAGCAGAATGAGGGTATAAGATTTTGCATTCAAGTACAAAACCTGGAGATTCATTTGGTTGTGGTGGAACCAGGAGAGTACTGGAGATCAGTGAGGATATGCTTCCAGTTCAGGTCAAAGACTGCCACCCCTCCTCCACCTGCCGGGGTACTGGGCAGGGAGCACTAGGACCCAGCAGACTTATTCAGAAAGCTAGAGAGGGTACATGAGAGAAGAGTAATGAGGAAGCCCCAGCTTCAGAAGCAGCCCCTGCTGGAAAGAGAATGTAGGACCACCAGTATCCACACCTAAAGGTAGTGTGATGTATATGGTAGTGTGAAGTGTGAGGTAGGTGCCCATGGTCCCTCATGAAGGCCAGAGGAGGATTCTGGAAGCCCTGCTCTAACATGTCCCACCTTATGCCCTTCAGGTGGGCTCTCTCACTGCACCTGGAGCCAGGCTAGGCTTGCAAACCTCCTTGGAGTTATGGGCCCTTTTACCAGGCTTCTTACATGGATGCTGGGGATTCGAACTCAGGTACTCATGCATCTACTACAAGTGTCTTCCCTATCGAGCTACTCCCTCACCTGCATTTCCTTCTTTTATTCCGGAGCTGAGGACCGAACCCAGGGCGTTGTGCTTGCTAGGCAAGTGCTCTATCACTGAGTTAAATCCCCACCCCCTCCTTATTTTCTTTTGCAGGCCCATTCGGCCTCCCAACACTGTTGAGAGATCAATCAGGACGACACAGCTCTGCACCAAGGCCCACAGTAATGAGCTACTTCATCCCAGAAAAATACCATCTGAGTGTTCATTGATTCGCCCTGCCCTGCGCCTGCGTGGGCCTCAGCTTCTCAGCAGAGGAGCTAATGGCTGCTTAAAGGTGAGCTGACCCCAGATGCTCTTGAAGCCCCAGCAGGGACTCCATGGCAATGAAAATGAATACACACTGTGTCTTGGATGCAGCTGGCTGCTTTTTCTGTTCTTCTGCGTTTCAGAGACTGGCAGCCGCGCGTGTGTACCTGCTCAGCGATGGCCAGCTTGCGTGCTTGCCAGCCTGCGACGGGGCCGCGCAGCAGGCAAGCATTTGAACTGTAAACAGCCATTTGACAGATGACAAGATTTTCTAGGCCTGAGTCAAAAAGGAAACAGTGGGACGGAGACCTCCAGAGGAGAGATCCTTGAAGCACCGAGCTGACAAAATTGGGCCTAGAAATGACAGGAAGCCGGAGGACACCTGCTTAGTAGACATGTGCATAGGGAGGGCGGGTTCTCTTTATGACAACTGGGAATTGTGCATAGACTGAATTTGCTCAACAATTTAGCCATCCTGCCCGGAGCCTCCAATAGGCCCAACGCTCCTGCCCACCTCCTGGAAATTGATTTGGAAGACAGTCGGCTGTTTGATTCTTTCTCTTGGCGCTGTTACTTTGTTTCAGCACAATGAAGAGCTAAAACCTGAACTGAACAAATCTGTCCCCATCAGCAAGGAGCTCCGGCTTCTTAAAAAGACGCCATGTTCCTTTCTTCTCTTTCTTCATTTTCCCCTTGAATCGATGATGTTTCCGTAAGGGGGAAATGGTAGATTTAATTGCGTTCAGCTCTGGATATGATCGCCACGCCCCCCAGCCCCCCAAAAGATTTTATTACAGGTCTGAAGCTAGAGAACTGCTCTGCTACCTCTTGCCTTCTCTTCCAGCTATTTCTGAGTTTTAATAATTATTCATTAATTGTACTCTGTGATAAGATCGTCTCTGTTTTGAAACATTTTCCCTCTGGCCTCCTTACTATTAAGGACCCCGTTTTGCCTGCCAACAGCGTAAAATTAAAAATCAAAGCACTACCTTTAATACGTGCCATATTGGAAATGGTTTTAATACGTGCCGTCCTGGAAGAGCGGTTTTTCCCCCAGCTTACAGCCATTTTGTAATATCAGCAGCTGGGCAGGGGGTGGGAGGTGCCACTGTATGTTGAACTATTCTCTTTTAAAGCGAGTCTACAGGACCCACGAGGGGGGCATTTCTCACAGCCGTTATCTCCTTTGGATAAGCAACTTGGTCCCACAGTCACATAATACTTGCTTCTTGCTTCTGTCAGGCCTCCGGGATAGCTTTAGCCTACAGATGGGGACCTCCCTTGCGGTTCCCTAAATTATACAGAAGCTCCCTAAGAAAATAGGTGAGCCCACTTAAATTGTCCTGGGACAACCTTAGACATAAAACCCCAACCAGTTTCCTGCAAAGGCTAGAGCTGCCCCATGCCTCCCCACCTAACTTTAGACTTTATATTCATGACTGAGGACCAAGAGACAGACTTTATGTTCAGTCCCACATGCTAGGGTGGAAAGAATGGATCAATGAATCAATGAGGGGATAGTACAGAAACTTAGCCAAGGACAGAAAAAGGACAGGCTAGGATTGAAGAAGGAGGAGGAGGAGGAGGAGGGGGAGGAAGAGGAGGAAGAGGAGAAGGAGGAGGAGAAAGAGGAAGAGGAGAAAGAGGAGGAGGGAGAGAAGGGGGAGGAGGAAGAGGAGGGGGAGGAGACAGGGAAGAGTAGGAGGAGGGAGAGGAGGGGGAGGAGGGAGAGGAGGAGGAGGAGAAAGAGGAAGAGGAGGAAGAGGAGGAGGAAGAGAAGAGGGAGGAGGAAGAGGAGGGGAGAGGAGGGGGAAGAGTAGGAGGAGGGAGAGGAGGAGGAGGAGAAAGAGGAAGAGGAGGAAGAGGAGGAAGAGAAGAGGGAGGAGGAAGAGGAGGGGAGGGGAAGGGGAAGAGTAGGAGGAGGGAGAGGAGGGGAGGAGGAAGGGGAGGGGAGGGGAAGGGGAAGAGTAGGAGGAGGGAGAGGAGGGGAGGAAGAGGAGGGGAGGGGAAGGGGAAGAGTAGGAGGAGGGAGAGGAGGGGGAGGAGGAAGAGGAGGAGAAGAGGAGGAGGAGGAGGAGGAGGAGGAGGAGGAGGAGGAGAAGAAGAAGAAGAAGAAGAAGAAGAAGAAGAAGAAGAAGAAGAAGAAGAAGAAGACAAAAATAACTAGCATCTTACAAATTTTGTAATTACTGTCACCAGCTAAAAAGTTATAGCCAAGAGCAAGCTAATACTCGAGATATAAAACGATACCAAAATTATCTTCTCACTTGCTGTTCCCTGCATCCTCACCATGAATGTGTTCCAATTCCCATCACCTCCAGAGTTACAGTTGGATTCTCAGAGCAAAGAGGTAGGAGCAAAAAGGAGGCCCACAAGGTGGCTCATTGGGCAAAGGGTGCTTGCAGTCGAATTTGAGAATCTGAGTTCAATCCCTGAAATACACATGGTAGAAAGAGAGAGCCAACTCCCAAAACTTGTCCTCTGACCTCCACATGTACATTGTGATATATGTGTATGTGCATGCACAAATATATGAATAGTCTTTAAAACTGTAAAAGAGAGTTGGTGGGGAGAATAAGCCTAAGATCAGAGACTAGTACAGCCAGGAGATCCTCTCCGGTGATCCCCACTAAGGGAGTAGCCACAATCCTCTACCCCTACCACCCACCCTGTATTCACCATCACCCCATTGGCCAGAGGTTCTAGGAAGAAAGCTTAGGCTTGCAGACATGATGACGCATGAAGCCCAGACAGATGGCTCTGTGGGTAAAGGCACATGCCCAGTATGCTTGGCCATTGACTCCCAGGGTGCTAGCATTCTAAGCTCCACCCCACAGTTACCTGGCAATAGCCAGGTATGCCAGACACTATAAAAGGGTCTACTTGCCCCTCCTCTCTCTCTTGTTCTCTCTTGCTCTTGCCTTCCCTTCGCCCTCCCCATTCCCTTTTCCCCCTCTCTCCAAGTGCACATGGTCAGCCTCTACTCCTCTACTTCTCTACTCCTCTTCTCTCTCTCTCTGTCTGTCTCTGTCTCTCTGTCTGTCTGTCTCTGTCTGTCTGTCTGTCTCTCTGTCTCTGTCTCTATCTCTGTCTCTCTCTCTCTCTCTCTGCCTTTCTCTGCCTCTACTACCCTCTTAACTCCACTCCCCATGCCCTAAATAAACTCTATTCTATATTATACCACCATGTGCCTGTTCCCTCAGGCGGAAAGGATGCCTCAGCATGTGCCTGTGGAAGCCCTCTTCCCCACACCTCCATAGAACATATCTCCCTGTCTTTATCTTTTTATAAACACACCACAGGGGATACCTGTGACCTCCACACAGGCACTGTGGCACATCTGTCTGTGTACACACAGTACATAAGTAAATAAATAAAATGATTAAGCATGATCACTTTAGGTCGACAGAGTGCCAGGCAGGTTTCATCTTCCTGAGAGATAGGCAAGTGAGGGAAACTGGGCTTACTGCAACTGCGTTTTATTACATTCGAGCTATTCAAACTGGTTGTTGTTCCTCTGAATAATAAAACCCTACATTCTTGCACCTAATTCTGGCCTCACCCAATTCTCCTCAGGTGGATGTGAACTCACTTCTGGTCCTGGTCAGGTCCTCTCTGACATCTAGCTCCACCCACCTCTGCCCACTCTGCATGCTCTACAATTACCCTAGTTTCCCAAGCTTCAAGCTCAAGTCCCATTTCCTCCAAGGGCCTTCCAGGGAGGCTCAGGATGAGTGCTTTCCTTGATGATGTCATTCACATTTCCTGCCCTGACTTCCTAGTTTTCCACGTATTGTGGCCAGTCATAAATTGGTTTTCTTCCTATAAATTTTGAGTACAATGAACAGACAAAGTCCTGGTATCAGAGGCTCCTTTGTCCCCTCCCAATGAATAGCTTAGAAGCTAGGCTCAGGCAGGGTCTACCAACCAAGTCTATGAGGACCTTTAACATCCTGTCTTTGGTTTTGATCATATGTGCACACCTATGGACATGTTCGTGTATGTATCTTCATGCAGCTGTGTGTGGTGTCCAGAGGCCAAAAGCAGGTGTTTTCCTCATATTTTCTTTGCCTTATATCTGATACAGACTTCCACTGAGGCTGAAAGTTGCCAATTCAGGTGGTTAGGATGGCTAGGGAACCCCAGGGATCACTTATGGCTTCCTCCCCAGGTCTTGTATTACAGGGAAGCCTGCAGCGCTTGGCTTTTTTACATGGGATCTGGGAATTAAACTGAAACCTTCACACTTGCATTGCAAGTCCTTTACTGACTGAGCCAACTCCCCAGCCTCTATTTTGGAATTTCTGAGTGCTGAGCGCATCTCTATGAAGGTTGTCAAAGCTGAGAAAGGGGAAATTCAAGTGGAACAGACACTTTGGGACTCCCCATATATAGTCACATATCCAGTAAAACTAAATGTCATGACTCTGTAGATGGTCTGGCTGGCCAGGAGTGATAGGGTCTCATTATTCACAAAGAAGCATCTGGATAGAGCTGGAATGTTCCAGATGGCTCATGTTCTCTCATCTTGCACCTTGGTGAGCACGGTTAAAGGCTGGGCTCAATTAGGTGCCAACATGGTGGGATATTGTGCTTTTATCACTACAGAGTCCCCAAATCCCTTCTTTTTGCATAGTCTATCCACATGGCCTCTCTAACAGCAAGGCCAGATGTCTAACTGTTTTGATGACTCTTTAAAAAAAAAGCTCAAAAAGAGAAACCACCAGAACTTCCTTTTATTGATCTCTTTTAAAGATTTACTTATTTTTATTTCATGTGTATGAGTATTTTGTCTGGTTTTATGTTTTTGTATCCTATGTGTGCCTAGTGTCTCTGAAGGCCAGAAGAGGGTATCATATCCCCTGGTACTGGAGTTACAGATGCCTGTAGGCTGGGAATCAAACCCAGGTCCTTTGGAAGAACAATTAATGCTCTTAACCACTGAGCCATTTCTCCAATCCCCACCATAACTTCCTAAGGTTTAAGTCCAAGATTGACACAGTATTATTTCTGCTATGTTCTATTGGTTAAATAGTATCACCAGTTGAGCCCAGATTTTTGAAACAATTAACAACACAACAGCAAGGAAACTGAAGTCAGCACTGGAATATGAAAACATCTGTGATTATGTTACCTTGATTCATCACTGAGGAAATCATTAAATTTCAATTAGAAGTTCATGAAAGCATATGAGTTTTAAAATTGCATCCCAGATCCTCTGTGTGTGTGTGTGTGTGTGTGTGTGTGTGTGTGTGTGTGTGTGTGTGTGTGTGTTTGTGTGTGTGTCCTTTTGGTTCTTGAGACAGTGTCTTTCATTGTCTTGGGCTTTGCCAAGTAGGCTAGGCTTGCTGGCCAAATGAGTCAGGGACCCACCTGTGTAGTCTTCCCAGGACATGGGCCACAAACAGAAGTCACTATGCTCTTAAAAATGAACAAAACAAAACAAACAAAAACATAGGTTCTTGGAATCTAACCCAGATCCCCAAGCATTTTACCGACTGAGCTATCTACTCAGCCCTGCCTCCTAAATTCTGTGCCCCATAGTCCCGTGGTTCCCAGAGTTGACTTAAGAACTGAAGATACTCCTTGCAAGGAACTGGGACATTGGCAGAACAGAAACACAAAGTGTGCTTATGTATTACCTAGGCAGCTCTGCGTGGCTCACACACTCAAGTGCATTCTGAGGCCAGGAGAGATGGAGATCAAGGCAACAGGGAAAGCCCCAGTTTACAGTTTAGTGAAATAGAACATGCTCACCCCATCTGGAGAGCTTACAGATTCCCTCCAATGTCTGTCACCACACAGGTCTCTGGCTTTCCTGTGGCCCTATTTGTAGAAAGTTCTGGAGCAGTGAGCAGAAGACTTTCATCTCAAGTCACCAGATGAGGTGCTTGACAATCCAGGGTATGGATTTTCTTGGCTGTGACTCTGCCAACTTCCATTATTACTAGGGCAACACTAAAGTCAGTCCTTGTGTACCGATTCCATTAAAGCCCCACCTCCTTAGAAGATGCCCTAGTTTCATTTCTCTTGTTGTGATAAAATAACCCAACAAAATGCAAATTAAGGGGAAAAATCTGTTTGTCTTATAGTTCCAGGTTGCTGTCCACCACAGCAGGGCTGCTAAGGCAAGGACTTCTGGTAGGTAGTGGCATTATATCTAAGAGAAATGAATGAAGGCATGCTTCCTTGCTTCTGCTCAATTCAGAATGGCATAGGATCCTGCAAGGGAATGGCGCTGCCCACAGTGGATCTTCCTATATCAATTAACTTAATTATAACTATAATTGTTATAAATTATTATAACAAATCTATCCCACAGATAGGCTCACAGGCTGACCCAATACAGATAATCCTTCAAGGAGACTCTCTTCTCAAGTGATTTTGTTTTGTCAATTTGACATTTAAAGTTAAGCATCATATAAGAGACATGACTCTCGCTACTAACATAGACAGAAAGCAGACCATTTTCACAGCTACTCTACAGATTATGTATGAAGTATTTTCTCAGATGACCCCTTCTCAAAGCACAGAATCATGTTTCATTTTAATAACCCCTCAAGGCCATCCTTCCCAGAAGGACTTGCTCTCCAGGGGGATCTCTACAGCCCTTGTTACTACCATCTAATGCCCAACAATTTTCTTCTTCCATTTTCCATGTATATTTGTACTGTATATGTTTGACATGTGTGTGGTGTGCACATATGTGTGCACATGCATGTAGAGATACAACAGTGATGTCCGAGATCATCCTTGATTACTCCTTCATTTTATTCACTGAGACACAGTTTCTCATTCAAACTCAGAGCTCATCTGCTATCCAACTTGCTTTAGAGATCCCCGGTTTCTACCTTCTGGGGTACGAATCGACACCATTCTCACAAGTTTGGGCATCCAAACTCTAGCCGTCATACTTACATGGCGGGCACTTTAACAGCTGAGCCATCTTTCCAACCCACCCCCCAATATTTGATTCTATTTCCCAGAGATTTGCCTCCTGAGGATGATAAAGTTTCTCCCACCCTTCCCATCAGTACTAAACAATATTAAACACCCCCTTTTCCCAGACATAGAAATCTGAGTATAGGACTCCAACCCATGCTTGCACCTGCCCCTCACTGTTGATCATTCATTGGGCAGTGCCCGAAAATGAGGACTGTGTGCAAGATGTCAGGACTTTGGTAACAGCAGCTAGCAAATCCCCTGAGACACAAATGCTTCCCCAGGCACCACACTCCATGATTTTCACGTCTTATATCGGTTAAAGACTTGTTGTGGCTGAGTAAAATACTTTGTATATTTATATCCATTTACCTTTGCCATATGTCTAATGAGGGACTGTGTTTGGAGTTGGTATGTAACCAGTTATAGAGCATTTGCCTGACAGGTATGAGATCCTGGGTTCAATTCCAACACACACACACACAAGACAGGGAGAGAGAGAGAGAGAGAAAGAAAGAGAGAGAGAGAGAGAGAGAGAGAGAGAGAGAGAGAGAGATATTCAACTAAGGAACTGTGGTAGAGACAGTATGATGTTAATCTTGATTTGGAACCCCTAGAAGGCATACCCCATCTCTCTCTGCTACCTGAATCAGGTTACATGTGATTGGCAATGATCACAATGGGCCTTCAGCTCTCGCCGCCATGCCTGATCCACCATGATGACCATGCCCTCAAACTGTGAGCCAAAAGAAGCCCTTCCTTCTTTGAACTGCGTTTGTTAGAACAACAAGAAAATTAGCCCAGACAGAGAGGTTCATTAACTTTCCTGGGTCCAAAAGGCTGACGTGTGCATTTAATAACACTGTCCTTCCCCTTATGCGTCTAGGACGTTGTATTGTGTTATGATCTTACTTTGCAGCAGCTTCGCTGGGACCATGGTAGAATGTAACAGAGGAAGCAGCAGGTTGCACACCACCCCCTCTTTCTGGCTTGTTCTTCCTCCAACCAAGGCTTCTAGTCACTCAAAGCAGAGTCTCCCCATTCCTTGAGCAGAAGTCCACCATGGCTGCTCAGCCTGCCCAGATGGAAAGTCTACTAAGTAAAAGTGACAGCGAAGGCCATGAATACATTGGTGAGACGACAACTTGGTGTCTCAATTTAACTCTAATGGAATTCAATTTCACCCAGGGAGCAATCTTCCTTTGGTCTCTGTTACCCTGCCCTGATGTCTCTCTTATTTAAATGTGTGTGGCTGGAGCCTTCCTCAGTTCAGCCAGACAAATGTCCCTCAGGATTCCTAATGGGAAGCTGGGGACTTCTGGATTCATTAAATTCCATGGAGAGATAGCATCTACTCTCACCAGTAAATGTCTGGTGGAATATTTATATTTTACAGCTACACAGAAGGCTGGGGAGACAACTCAGGTGGTAAAGTGCTTTCTGGTGTGAGAATCTGAGCCCACCTAAAACTGTCAGGTATCATGGCACACATTGTAACTTCAATGCTCAGGAGGTGGTGACAGGTAGGTGTGTCACCTGCTGGCAAGCTTATTGGACCTGGACATTTGCAAATGACAAGACAAAGAGTGCCCTAAAGAATAACCCTAGAGGCTGACTTCTGATCTCTGCATTCATACATACATGCACGCACACATACACATATATGTACACACACACACATGCACAAGTACACAGCTGCACAACAGAGCCTGTAGGATTCATGAGAACACTTGCCTTCCATTGCTCTTATGGTATCTTCCTAGGCCTGCAGTAAAGGAAGGAAGCAGGGAGCTAATGAGCAAACCAGAATCCCGCTGGACTCATCTAAAGAACAAAGCTACTCCCGGAACTTCTGATGGGATGTTCATTGGGCTGCCCAGGAGAACCAGAGCAATGACACGAGGTTACTGGACACTCTTATTCCCACATCAATGGCTTTGCTTATGGCAATTCTTCTTGTCTGAGGTATCTCCTCACCTCCTTATCTCATCCACTCCTTTCCAGTTTCCTGTGCCTGATGCCTTCCCTTCCCAACACCATGCCTACCTCATCTCTATCACTGAGAACATCCACATACTAACAGCCCGATGGTGAAGGGCACAGGTTCTGAAGTCAGGGTGCCTGGGATCACTGCCCAGAGCCACCCACTACCTTTTATCTTGGACCAAGTTTCTTAATCACTTATTTATGGAACCTTAATTTCCCAAACAGCACAAATGAGCCAAACAGCACCTACATCACAGAAGTAGCAGTTTCTGCATTGCTCTGACCCAACAGAGACATCTTCCAGGAAGAAAGGTGTTATTTGGGCAATTTCAGAGGGTCTCAGTCCATTATGGCAGAGACACTCAATTCAGAGGGATAACCTAGAGAAGGTTGTTCATACCACAGTGATACAAGAAGCTTAGACCAAAAGGAAATAGTAACCGTGGACAATGGCACATCCCCAAATAGTCTTTACCAGTGGCATGCATCTATCAGCTAGCTACCAGTTCTCCAAAGTTTCCAAAATCCTCCCAAACTGTAAGAATAGCTGGAGATCAGATGCCCAAAGCGTGGCTCTGTGGGGGACATTTGCAGTTCACAGCAGAGCCCTGCACACTGAATCATATCATTAATCCTAGTATTGGAGAAACAGAGGCAGGCAGGTTTCTATGAGATTGAGGTCCGCATAGTAGGACCTTGTCTCAAACAACAGAAACACAAAAAAAAATTCAAATCAGGACAACTGTGTATATGTTATAAAGATTAAATGAATAACACTCAACCTGCTTGGTATCCCTATAATTGTTGAGCATGTTATTTTATTTCCTGCCTTTTCATAATCAGCTCAAGCACATACCCTCAATTCCAGCCACATTAACCGATACCTAATTTCCCCAGCACTGTACCTATTTGTATGACTTTTCCTCCCTGGGTTCCCTCTATGTAAAAAGTCTCGCCTGCAGCTTCTAGGGAATATCTATTGATCTGCAACGTTTAATTCAAAGGTCCTTTCCCCTGGAAGGTTTTCCTGGAGCAGCCCAGATAAATGGCTTAATCCCTTCTTTATGTACCCAGAAAGCTTCATGGACAGCCTTGTAGCTAAAAGGTTCTTACCCTTCTGCTGAACACTCAGTTCTTTCTGATTCTCCCTGTCCTCAGACTGCGGTTCTTTCAGGAGAGGAGACACGTCCATCTTTATGTCTGCAATGCTGAGTTCAGAACCATGCACTGGGCTTAATTGGGTCCTTCTGTGCATGGGCTGTGTTCACTCCCCAGGACTGCTGGCTCGGTTTCTTGTGATGTCAAGGCCTGTATTTTTTTATGTCTTCATAGCTCAGAACTCAAAAAGGTTTTCTGGGTACTAATGAGTGCCCTCCATAACCAAGCTTTGATGGGTAGTTCTTAAGAGTTACAGTGATTCAGACAATGAAATCATGTCTGTATATTTTTACCTTGTATCAGTACAAGCTGATTGTGGAATTTTCCATGAGCTTCTATATGAGGTGCATGTCATAGGAAGCAAGCAGGAAAAATAACGACAGCAAGTGCCTTGGCCAAGGGTGAACAGTACTAAGAGTCGGAGACCAACGCTATGACCTGATCTTATCTCATGGGGTATGTTATTTCTTGTGTGCACAGAGGCAGGGGTAAAGCAGACTCATACACCACATAGCTACACTAGTGGAGGTTGTGATAAGAGGATGGATGCAGACAAAATTTGGCTCAGTTATGAAAAGGTTTCCAAAAACTAGCATATCCTAGGCTAAGTTCTTAAGTAGCTTTAGAGAAACCTACAAAGTCCACACAAATATGTATGATGTACCCTGTACAACACTGCATCTTTCTCCTTGTCTTCCTGTTCTCATGTCTGATACCTTGGTATCACCATAATGTGCTATATAAAGCCCACTCATAAGGCTGAAGATGTGGCTTGGCCAATAGAGTGCTTTCACAGTGTTTTCTGGCTAGTTTTATGCCAAGTTGATACAAGCTAGAGTCCTTTTAGAAGAAGGAACCTCCATTGAGAAAATGTCCCGGCCAGCATGCCTTGTGGGTAAGCCTGTGATATATTTTCTTGCTTGATAATTTATGCGAGAGAGCCCAGCCCACTCTAGGGGATGTCACCCTGGGCCAGTGGTCCTGGATGCTGTAAGAAAGCAGTTTGAGTACACCATGGTGAGCAAGCCAGTTAGTACTGTTCCTCTATGACTCTGCTTCAGTTCCTGATTCTAGACTCCTGCCCTGACTTCCTTCTGTGAAGGACTGGAATGTGGAACTGTAAGCTTTCAACCCCTAGCTGCCTTTTGACATGGCGTTTCATAACAGTACTAAAAACCCTAAGGCAGCCAGCATGCTTGAGGCCCTGGTTCCCATCCTCTATAAACTAGGTGTAGACATACATTCCATCCCTTGGTTAGTAGAGGCAGGAGAATCAGAAGTACAAGGCTATCTTTGGCTAACAATAAATAGGCCAGTGAGGGCTACATGAGACTCTATCTCAAAAATAAATGTAGGGCATGGAGAAATGGTTCAAAGGTGAAGGGCACATGGTTTTGGATCCAAGCACCCAGAATGCAGCTTATGACCATCTATAGTTCCATAGCCAAAGGCTTCAAAGCCCTCATCTCCCATCCTTGAACACTGTGCACACATAGTACATACATGTCATACATACAGACAAAACACTTATACATACATATCAAATAAAAATAAAACTTTTTTATAAAATATATCTACACATATACATATAAGGTATGTATGCATGTATGCATGCATGTATGTAAATCCAGGCCTAAATACAATCTTTCTGTCTAAAGACACACTAAAAAGTGAATTACCATCCCTATTGATTGGAAATCTGGAAAGGTTTGTAGAGAGGCTGGAAAGATGAATTAGTGAATAGTTGCATGGCACTTACCATCCAACCTGAGTCTGGGTCCCCCACGCCCATAGAAATGCCAGGCAGGCAAGGACAAAATCTGTAGGGCACAGTCCCTGATTGTTGCATGGCTTTTGCATCTCAGTGACTAAGTACCCAAATAGAAGGAACACCAAGCCTCTCCCTACACCTGATCTCCACCCCCTTCTCTTCCCCATCCTCTTTCCCACCCAGCTCCCTCCCTCCACCTCTGATGACTCTTATTTCCCCTTCCAAGTGAGGTCCAACCATTGTCCCTTAGACTCTCCTTGTTATTTAGCTTCTTTGGGTCTGTGGATTGTAGCGTGGGTATTCTGTACTTTATGGCAAGTATCTACTTAGTGAATACATAACATGCATGTATTTGAGTCTGGGTTCTCTTAGGTTGATGTTTTCTAGTTCTATCCACTTGCCTTAACTTTTCATGATGTCTTTGTTTTTAATAGCTGAGCAGTATTCTACTGTGTAAATGAACCACATTTCCTTTATCCATTCTTTGATTGATGGACATCTGGCTTGTTTCAAGTTTCTGGCTATTAGGAATAAAGCTGCTATGAACATAGTGGAGTAAATGTCTTTGTGGTATGGTGGAGCATTTTTTGGGTATATGACAAGAAGTGGTATAGCTGGGTCTTGAGGTAGAACTATTTCTAGTTTTCTGAGAAACTGCCAAGTGGTCTGGGGAGAGTGAATGGAAATCGGCAGGGGTGGGGATCTCTAGAACATGCCAGATACCTGTGATGGAGGAGGCTCCAGGGAATCTGTAAGGGTGACTCTAGCTGAGACTCAGAGCCGTGGGGAATATAGAGCCTGAAGAGGCCACATCCTATAGTCAGGCACGACTCCCAGAGGAGGGAAAAGGACACCAACCCACCCACAAAACCTTTGACTCAAAATTTGTCCCACCTACAAGTACAGGGACAAAGGTAGAGCAGAGATCGAAGGAATGGCTAACCAATGACTGGTCCAACTTGAGATCCATACCATGGGCAAGAACCAGTCACTGACACTATTGCTGATATTCTGCTATGGTTCCAGACAGGAATCTAGCAATTCTCTGAGAGGCTCCACCCAGCAGCTGATTGAAACAGATGCAGAGACCCACAGCCAAGCATTGAACAGAGCTCAGGGAGTCTAGGGGAAGAGGAACCCATAAGAGCTAGCAACCCCACAAGAAAACCAACATAGTCAACTAACCTGAACTTGTCGGGTCTCCAAGAGACTGATCCACCAACCAAAGAGCATACAAAGGTTGGACCTAGACCTTGTGCACATATGTAGCAGATGTGCAGCTTGGTCTTCCGAACAACTGGTGCAATGGGGCAGGAATTACTCTGACTGTTGCCTGCCTACGAATCCTGTTCCCCTAACTGGGCTGCTTTGTCTGCCCTCTGTGAGTGCCAGGGTACTTTGGTACATAGTGGGACCGCACCCTTCTCAGAGGTGAAGGGGAGGGGATGGGGGATGGGCTGTGTGAAGGGGAGGCTTGGAGGAGAGGAGGGTGCTATAATTGGGATGTAAAAAAGGTAAATTAATTGAATGTAAGAAAAAAAGAACGTGAAGGAACACTGGAAACAGCTCCCTCTTTTCTTTCCCAGAGACATGCACGGAGATCCCCAAGCTTGGCTTGTGACCACATTAGTAACTTTTCTTGTTGTTGTGACAAAAATGCCTGAGACCTGATGTTAGCAGCTGAAGGGAGGAAGGGATTGTTTCTGCTCACAGCTGAGGACGCAGTCCATCACGGAGGTTAAGCATGGCTCCGGCAGTGTGAGGCAGCTGCTCACACGGTCTCTAAAGTCAGGAAGCAGAGAGAGATGAATGCTGGCTCTAAGCTTACTCTCTCTCGTTCAGTTGAGGATCCCATCATACAACAATGCCACCTGCTCTTGGGAGAGTTGTCCCACTTTAGTAACCCAGGCTACAAACTCCTTCAGAGCTTTGTCATCTAGATGATACTAGATCTTGTCAGGTTGACAATCAACATAAACTGCCACTGTGTTCTATTGCTGTGATAAAATACTCTGACAGAAATGAACTGGGAGAGGAGGAGTTTACTTGGCTTACAATTCCAAGTTACACTTTACCATCATGGGGAAGTCATAGGAGCTGAAGCCTGAGGCAGCTGATCACATAATATCTGCAGATAACATCAAGAGTGGAAAGTCTATACATGGACTGACCCTGAGTTCCAACCTCATAGGTAGCAATGAATAGCCTAGTAAGAGCACCAGTGGAAGGGGAAGCCCTTGATCCTGCCAAGACTGAACCCCCAGTGAATGTGATTGTTGGGGGGAGGGCAGTAATGGGGGGAGGATGGGAAGGGGGAACACCCATAGAGAAGGGGAGGGGGAGGGGCTAGTGGAATGTTGGCCTGGAAACCAGGAAAGGGAATAACATTTGAAATGTAAATAATAAATACCCAATTTAATAAAGATGGAGAAAAAAAGAGTGGAAAGAAACGAATGCATACCCACTTCATACTTGCTTACTTTCATCTAGCTTCCCCCAGTCGCCATGGCTGGCGTAGAAGATGGTGCCCACAATGAACTGTGTCCTTATATATCAATTGACAATCCAGAAATTTCTCCAAAGACAGGCCTACATGTCAACCTCATCTGGACAATTCCTCAGTTGAAACTTTTCCTCATGACTCCAAGTCATGACATGTTGATGATTCAAACTAACCTTCACGCACGGTCACCCTGGGACAACCATCCAAGCAGCCCAGAAGCGGGACACGCGTTCCATTTGAACGAGCTTTCTCCCCAGCCTTAGCATCTACCTTTAGCCCGTGCCATTAGCTTCAGCTGTGCTGTGAAATGACACGCTGTAGCCCATCCTCAGTCCCCAAGCAACACGACAAAACAGACGTCTCACCATGTCCTCTGACTGTGGATCAGCAAAAATGTATCTTGACATATGAAGGAAAAACAGATCCTTTTCAAAGGTTTTATCTCTGAGACTAAATCGGAACCTCCCTCGGAAGCCTATTAAAATTACGATGATGCTTTCGAGTTGGGTCTATCTACCCTACAGGAGCTTCTTTCTCTACTTCTGGTACAGATTAGGTCCGTAGATGCTCTTGGTTGGATGGAAAGCTCATGTGTCCCACATAAACCACGTTCAGAAGTCACTAACATGATCTGGACATAATTCCTCAGGCTTCTTGCCCCTTATTACCTGACCTTGGTGGCTTTTCATTTCAGGCCACATGTGGCTATGCTTCTGGCTGTGACACTCTGACCAAGTCTAATCTATATCACTCATGTTCTCAGTGCTTAAGTAAAGGGGACTTTTCTCAGTTGAACAGATGCCGTGAATGTCTCTGACATAAGCCATAATGAAATGTGCTTGTCATATAAGCATGAAGACCTGACATTGATCTAGAAGAATGTAAAAGAAGATGGAAGAAACGATGTGTGCCTATAACCATAGCAACTAGTGGGGCAGACACAGCTGACCGGTTAGTCTAAGCAATAGGGAGTCCCAAGTTCAATGAGAAACCCTATCTCAAAAAGCAAGATGGGTATAGGGACAGTAAACTTGCTCAGAAGTTAAGAGCAACTACTGTTCTTCCAGAGAACTGAGTTCAATTCCCAGTGCCCACATGCAACAGCTACCTGAAATACCAATGCCAAGAGATCCTCTTTTGGCCTCATTAGACAAGAGGCAGGGATATGGTACACAAGCACATATGCAGGAAAAACACCCATAGATGTAAAATAATAAAATAAAAAGTTGGAAAGCAAACAATGAGGGCACCTGACATTGAGCTCTGCCCTCCCCAGTACACAGACACAAGTGACCTTCTATAAATGTGTATATACATGCATAGACATACACAGATATACATATGCACATACACACATACACACATGCAAACACACATGCACAGACATACATATACACACATGCACAGACATATACATGTATATACACACACACACACTCACAGACATACACATGCACACATACACAGACATACACACACATACACACACACACACACACACACACAGAGAGAGAGAGAGAGAGAGAGAGAGAGAGAGAGAGAGAGAGAGAGAGAACACACAATGGTGGGGAAAATCCTCTGCATCGTTGAATGCCTGTTTAGGTTAAACTCAGCCAAAAGTGGTCAAGTGAATGCCTTTAATGCACATAAATGCCTTTAATAATTGAAGCATTAAACCAATCTGTATGCACACCAGTGCCTCGATACCAATTAAAGATAAGGTCAGAAAATTCTACCAGGAGAATGATTTCTCAACCTCAGAGAACACCACCACCTTGCTGTTGTCCTGCCTTTGTGCGGGAGGCTAGGTGCAGCCAGGCAGGCAGTCAACCCTCAGGGAGGCAGCTCATCTCTTTCTGTTACCCTGACTTGCAGTTATAAATGGACCGCGAGCTTACTTTGGCTGTACTGACTCAGCAAACCCAGCACAGAAGGACAGAGTCACAGGCACCAAAGCCACTCTAGGTGCCTGGCTCTGCCCAGGTGCCATGCTTCAGGAACGATGTTAAAAACCCTTTTATAAACACTAATGGGCAGGAACCCTCTTTCTGATGGATTTTCAATCTAAGAATATTTCTGCATTATAGATCAAAGATGCCCATAACTCTGGCCTAACATAGAATCTTGCATGCTCAATTTATGCTACCTTTTTAGAACTGGGTCCCTATCAGAACTCTTCAGGACATTTATAAATGGCTTTTGAATTGTTAGGGTTGAAATGATGAAGTCCAGACAGTAGGTAAGATGAATCAGCTTGGCCACCAGTTAGAAGAAAGAATGGGGTTCTGGCAAAATCAGCAAACACAGGATCTAGAGGCTTCTAGCACCCTCTAACTAGCTCCCCTGGAACCCTTGCTGAGAAGCGCACTAAAGGTGTGCTTGCCCTTTTCCCCTAGCAGATGTCTCAATTTTATGGGTAATATCAACACAAGAATATGGCTTTCACCTCAAAGGGAATATGAGATTAATAATTAATTCTGGAGCCAAATCTCAATGGCCATGAACCAGGAACACAGACCGGGGTTACTCAAAACTCTGTGTTCTGATATGGTATTGTTCAATGATGTTTTATAGAAACAGAACAAAGAACAATCATAAACCAACATGTCTGACCAAAGAGTATTATTTTCAGCTTATTCCTCCAACTCATGGGGTTCATCTCAGCTTACACTTCCAGGTCACAATCTGGCATTAATGGGAGTGGGAGTAGAAATTCAAGCAAAGCAGGAAGCCAAGAGGGCAGGAATCATGCACTTAGCTAGATTTCTTTTATAGCCCAGGACAGCCTGCCCAGAAAATGGTACCATCCACAGTGGGTTGGTTCTTTCCTGTTTCAGCTAATAATCAAGGCAATGCCTTTTAGACATGTGTGTAAACCAACCTGAAAAAGGAAATTACTTAATTGAAATTCTTGCCCGCCCCCCATCAGTTGATCGTAGACTGCGTCAAGTTGACAGTTGATGTAACTAGGACACGGGCTTTAGAAAACAGAGAGGTAGGCACAAAGAAAAATAAAAAGCAATGGATAATTTGGATCTGGGTGTTTTCCCCCAGGGACTCCTGTATCCTCTGTCCCCAACCTGGGGGTAGGGATTTTATCCCAGGGGTATCTTGGGCACCTACCTGACCATGAAGTGAATGGACTTTCTCTCCTACATATCCCTGCCATGGTGTTCTGTGCCAAAAGCAATCATTCACTGGCCAGAAAACCCCAAAATAAACTTTTATTCTCTGTCACTTGTTTATCTCAGGTATGAGGTAGATTCTCAGAGAGCCAACTCAACAAGGAAAGAGAAGAAAGCACTCCTAATGCGAGAGAGAGAGAGAGAGAGAGAGAGAGAGAGAGAGAGAGAGAGAGAGGAAGAGGAATTCACATAGAGAAAGCTAAGGCAGCTGAGCAACTTGCCCTCAAACAACCCAATAAGCAGAGCTTGGTAGCTATTTAAATACACGCAGAATAAAGGCAATAAACTGAGTTTTTTCATTAAGCCAGACCTGGTGTTTGTGCTTCATGCAATTATTCTCAAACACCCAGATGTTCTTCTGTGAGCTACACTGGAGAACATGGAAAGCAAGCAAGGCTCCCACAGCCTGAAAGGAGCTGCCTCTGCTGGGGGCTGGGCAGAGAGATGCTTGAAAAGCCCTGAGTTTCCCCGAAGCTCCCTAAAGGAATTCTTACAAGCAGCTACACTGTTTGTTTCTTCTCTGAAAACAATCAAAACAGAAAGGGGTTCATGAGGACAGCTGTGATTAATGTCCCAAGCACTTTCATCAGGGACAAGGTCAGGGACCCTAAAGCCCTGCACAGAGAAACTGGAGTTGCTGGAATGGTTTTAAAGCCCTAGGCCACTGTGGTACAGACACTCAAGAAGCTGCCTCTGATCCCAGGAGAAGACTGTGTACCATAAGGGCCTGGACACAATGGGGTCACCTGCTTCTGAATAGCAAACTGGCTTTCTATGCTGCCAACTCATAATTAATCAGTTCATTAAAATATGGGCTAGGAGTGCAGCTCACTGGGTAGAGTACTTAGTGAATATGAAGCCTTGGATTATTTCTCTATTGCCATAAAAGCCCATGTGGCATGGTATAGGTCTGTAATTTTAGCACTTAGGAGGGAAAGTCAGGAGGTTCAGAGGTTCAAAGTCATACTTGACTATATAGGAAGTTCAAGACCAGATTGTTCCAAAATAAATGGATGGATGGATAGATAGATAGATAGATAGATAGATAGATAGATAGATAGATAGATAGATAGATGATAGACAGACAGATAGAATGTAATTTTTGCATAAAGAAAAGGATTGGAAACCACAACCATCAAAACATTCACTTTGAATCACTTTGGAAGAAGGGGATGCTGATGGTAACAGTGGTCGTCTCTCTTCCGTCACCAGTGCTCCAGGGATCCAGGTCAGCACACTGGGGTGGCCGCTCCACAGAAAGAAAGGGAACTCCCCTTTGACTTGAGAGAACCAAGATAGGTCTCTGAAAGCCCTTGCTTGATGGCGCAGATTAACTGCAACAGCGTTGCTACAGGGGTAACCGCCCACTCAGACAAACCTGAGACTTACGGGTCAAAGGAAAGACAGTTCTGAATGCCCAAGGAAACCACCTGACACACAGAGGTCAGAATGGCTGTGGGCTGCACCAAATGCTAGTTCCCAGGCAGCAGGTGGTTACTCAGAGGAGCTTAAAGGTCAGAATGGTGAAGCTGCTTCCCAATGGAAGTGTCAGGTTTTAGAAAGAAAGTGACCCTTTATGCTACCTTTAAAGACCTCTCTCCGTGAAAAGAAGAGTCCGACTCATGGTAGGAGGCTAACACCTAAACTTGACCTTTGACCCCATATGTGGAATGTGGAATGCTTGTGATTGCACTCTCATAGGTCCATGAACACACATGGATGTGCACATACCATATAAACACACAAACAAAATGTGAATGCACTGCACACAAAAACACACGATATGCATGCTATTGATATATGTCACACACACACACACACACACACACACACACACCATATGAATATACCACTACAAAAAATACAATGCACATAGCCCCCAGACACAACATACACATACAACCATACACACACATGCATGTGTGGACACACACACACAGACACACAAAAAAACCTATCTTTTCTCTCTCTCCTTCCCCTTCGCTCTCTCGCCCCCTCTCTTCTCTTTTTTTCTCCCTCCAGAGAAAAGCTAAAACCTCACATTATTATACAGATTACTCAGGACCTAAAGCACCATGAACCCAGAGGCAGGGTGGCTTCAGCTTGGGCAGGAGACAGGGGAGGGATTTAAACGATCCGAACAACTGTTTCAATTCACGACTATTAAATATTTAGGGAACATTCACTCTGTGCCAATTTCTCTGCCCAGAGGGATGAGAGAGAAATACTAGATGAGACCAAGCAAAATCAGTTCTGTACTGCCCTGCATCCCCTTGACAGCCTCGGATAAAAATTTTAGTATCTGTTTAGGATGCAAGACACATACAACTACACTTTCACACAGACCAGATAGATAGATAGACAGACAGACAGACAGACAGACACACACACACAGACACACACACACACACACACACACACACACATCAGTACAAGACCCTTTTTAGACTTCGAGATCATTTTAGACATAAAGGATTTGGATAAATGTATTAGTTACTTGTCTCATTGCTGGATAAAATACGTGACCTTTATCCCAACTCCAGTAACATAAGGAAGGGAGGGTTTATTTATGTTCACTGTTCAAGGGTACAATCCATCATGGTGGGGAGGCACGGCAGCAGGATCTTAAGACATCTGGTCACATGGATCCACAGTCAGGAAGCAGAGAGGGATGAATGCTAGTACTCAGCTCACACTTTCTTTTCTATTCAGTCTAGAACACCAGCACACAGAAGAGTATCATCTACCCTTAGGGAGGAGTTTCCTACCTCTGTGAACTCAATCTAGACACTCTGAGGTTTGTTTCTAAAAGAGATTGCAGATCCTGTCGAGTTGAAAATTATCATTACATCGATCATTGAATCCGAAGTTTTTCTTTATAGATGTGTCAAAAAAAACCATCAAGGAGATAAGATGGCTTGGTAGGGTAGCCTGACCCTGGTCTCAACCTTTGGCTTTTGACTGGTTTGAAAGGTTTCTTGGGTGAATTTAAATGGTACCTGGCGATATGACAGTATTGGCAGAAGTCATCATCTTCTGATTGACAGAATGATGAGGAACCCTACTGGCCGTCCTTTCTAAGTGCTGTGAGAAGCGACCTAAAGATCACTACTGAACATGTGACCATAGTAGCCTGGATGAAATGTCAGGGGTGCTAGATAAGAGGGATGCCTTTCTAGGTGATGATGTCAGGTAGGTTAGCTCTCGATGGGACTGACCACTGAGAGCTACCTTACTTCGTTATTTTCTTATCTCCTTTTCCCTCTGAGTAGCCATAAAGTCCAGGATGACACTCTCCCTCTGTAGATCAATCCATGGCATTTAATGAACTCTTAAATGAATGAGTTTCTGATGACCAAGTACCATCGAGTTGCTCACTCGCTGCTGGTAGGAATGGGAAACAGCACAGCCACTTTGGAAGGCTGTTGAACTATAAATTAGCTACCACTGGACCATGAACATACCACATGACCCAGAAAACCCTCATTCGCCTGAATGATCTAGGAGGCTGTATTCACACAGGAGCCTGTGCATGAGTGCGTTGAGCAGTTTGATTGATAATTTCCCAAGCTGGATGTAGGCAGAGTGTTCTCCCAGCAACATGCTTATCCACTGTGAACGGGAGAGCCTGCGGATGCACGCACTGGGGTCTCTGTAAGGGATGCTTCCGGCTCTACATTCACATTATAAATGTCTAATGGATATTCTGGATCTATGCCTGCCTCTCCAGGTGGTTAATATGAGTCCTTCCCTGAAAGACAGGCCCTTCCCTCCCATTTCTTGCTGTTCTGACAACAAAGTCAGAGGCACTAGAAGTTAGGTGTCACCATCAAACAAATTTCACTCTCTACATCTCTTGACTTTCTCAGCCAATTCCTGAACACCCGTCCCTATAGTCACAAAGCCACATTCACGAGGTTTGTTCACGTGTGGGTGGATATATGGGTACAGGTGTGTTTGTATATGTATATGGAGGGTGGAGTACAGGCTAGGATATTGATCCTTCAGACCAAATCTTTCATGTTTTTGTGAGGTTGGGGCACTGGAACTCATCAGATAGACTAGGCAGGCTGGCTAGCAAACTCTAGAAATCCTCCTGTCTCTTCCTCTCCAGCAGCAGCTTTAAAAGTGCACAGGATTACACCCGGATTTCTTTATATGAGTCCTGGGGATTGAACTCGGGATCTTCACTCTAGCAAGGCAAACCCGTTACTGACTATGCTATCTCCCCAGCCCCTCTTATACAGCTTTAAATCTGAATATCACACTTCAATGGACCAGATGCCCTTCCTGGTTCACTTTTCATCTACCAGTGTGGGAACAGGGTGGAGTGCTTCTGTAAGATCATATCCTCAAACTGTGGCACTCGGGGCTAGTATCCCAGGATCAGTCTTCTGGGAGTGTTTCCATTATCCACATATGTGATGATGTATGAATACATGAATCTTGAGCTTCACCTGCTCTCCTGCCTAAAACTTTCCTTCTTATTCTTCTTTCTTAATTAAGCATCTCATCTTTTTTTCAAATTTTAACACTTATTTATTTATTTATTTATTTATTTATTTATTTATTTTGTGTGTGTGTGTGTGTGTGTGTGTGTGTGTGTGTGTGTGTGTGTGCATGTACATGGTGTATGTGGAGGTCAGAGGACAACTTGAAAGAATCTACTTTCCTCTTTGACCCTGTGGATCCAAGGGCTCAAACTCAAGTGAGCAGAGCTGGTGACAGGCACTTCACCTTCTGAGTCACTTGGCTGCCCCTATACTTGAAGAAAAAAAGAAGATGTATCAATGGTGTGGTAGACTCATGAAAATATGTTACATATTATCATTCATTGTGGAAATAAAAATCATAATAAAAATCATGCTTTGAATTTTATTTATCCGGGTATTTTGCCAGCATAGATGTCTGTGCCTGGAGCCTATGGAGGACGGAAGAGGACTTAATATTTGTCTGGAATTACAGGCTGTTATTGGCCACCATGTAGGTGCTGAGAGTCAAACCTGGGTCTTCTGCAGTAGAATAAAATGCTTTTCACCACCAAGCCAGCTTTCCAGTCCATGAAAAATTCTCTTCTTAATCTCATAAGAAATGAACTTAATACTAGGAGGTACTGCAAATGAAACCAAAAGGCTGGCTAGCACACTGTTACTTTCCTGAATTTTGGCATTAGAATTTCTGTGCCTTGATACCTTCAAGTTTAACCAAACTCTGTACCACCACAAATGTGTTATTTAGTTCTACTACATGGTGGTTTTTTTTTTAAAGGAAATGAGAGCAGCTGAGTATCTGCAAAGTTATATTTGTGCTCCAAATTAATTTTAAACCCAGGCAGCACACCCGAGGGGGGGTGGTTCTGAGAAATAAAATTAAGGTACATCTGTCCTTTTCTCCCACATATTAATTACAGTGACTTCCCTGCCTTCCCACATGTTTTAATGAAACAGACTCATCACCGAGGCAGAACCGCCCATGTCCCTTAGCAGTGAGGAGGAAAGCAAATAATTACTCCAAGTGAAGAGCAGCTCTCATCTTCATGAACGTCTAACGGTTTGTTTTCATTGGCAACTTGACTAGTTCAAGGAAAGTTTAAGGCATTAGTGAGACACATCCTAGGTTTGTCTGTAAGGATATTTCCAGGGCTGACTAACCAAAGGGAGAAGATCCACACTGCATGAAGGCAGAAGCGTCCCATGAGAGGCTTGAGTGCCAGCATCAAAGCTCTGCTTCCTGACCATGGATGCAGTGTTCTCTACTGCTGCCTTACAGTTGCTTTGGCAGCCATGATGGAACTGTATCCCCTCAGACCTTGAGCCAAAATCACCTTTTCCTCCCTTAGGGCTTTTTTTTTTTAAAATTTGTATTCGAGAAGAAAGTCACTGAAGTTATGTCACACTCAGAAAAACTTTTTATTTGAACTGACAAATTATAAAAGTAAATAGGAATTCAAGAACGTTCTTGAAGCGAGAAAAGGAGAAAGAAAGGCTGCTCAGAGGACTTCCACCCAGAACTAAAGGACACCTCTCAAGGCCACTTTTGCACACAGTTCTGAGTCTTTGATGTACCTACGTACTTGGGAGATCTCAGGATAAGACATCCAAAGTTGGAATTCAGAGGGGAACACTCTGCCTATTAGTTCAAATGAAATTAGCTTAAAGGATATGAAATTTTTATCAGATATGCAAAATTAATTGAAACTACATCTCTGCCTAGAAGATACGCACGTGGAAATAAGGATTTGCTACAATGTGACAATTAAAATCTCATTATGCATCTCCATCCCCAGTGATCCCTGGAAGACTTGAGGTGGGCTGAGGGGGAAGGGGCGCTGGGTCTCTTGGCTCAGCAGCAGATGTGGAAAAACCATTGTTGCCAGGTAACTGTGTAGTAACCAAGAGGGCAGGGGGCACAGTCAGGGACACTTGTTAGAAAGTCTACTCCCAGGGTGCTGCAGTCTCCATTACTGTATATAGACCAACTAACTACAGTCGCTAGAATAATGCAAAGCTCCCAGTTATTGTGCCTTTAACTCTGCAGCCCTAGAGGCCTGATTTGATGGATTTTAAATAAGTTCCCTTGATTAACAGGACACAAACACTGCAGGAAGTCTAAGCAGGGGCATTCCAGGATGAAGTCAGAGCAAGAACTAAGCAAGTTCCCCACCAGGTCTTTTTTGCTTGTTTCTGTCATTCTACATGAGGCTGATTATGGTTTCCAAAGCTTGTGGCAAGATCTCTCCTACATGTTCTGCAAGGCAACTTTGTCACACCTCAACTAAAGGTAAGATCAAGACCTACTGTTCTCTGTGTGGTCAGGCTTGGGACCATTGGTGGCAGAGACTTTGTGACCTTCTGGTCAGATGGTTAAGATGACACAGATTCTGAAGCAGAGACATTAGCACTCAGGGACCCCTAGGCATTGAATAAGGACCATGAAGTCTGACTCCCCTGAAGAAACCATGTAACAGGGAAACCTTGCTAAGTAGCTAATATCAGCTGTCCTCTTTGAGCCACTCACCACTGAATGTTCCAGACATGTCACTGACAGAACTTCCATATAACTGTAGCCCTCAAATCACATTGCAGTCTCTATTATTCCTAGCTGAGACCCCAAGTAGCTCAGAAGAGGGACAAGGCATTCCCAATGAGCCCCGCCCGGATTCCTGGATACCACTAGAAAGTAAATTACCTGTTTGTTTGTTTGTTTCCTTGCTTGCTTGTTTTAAAGTCATTAAATGTCAGGGTAGTTTCTTATGTATCAACAGCAACTAAAATAAAATTTCTGGCCATGAGGGGAGTCTAAGAAATTCCTAAAACATTAAATAAGTTATTGGTTTTGGCCTTCATTGCCTCCTAGGGGTTGACGGTAAGTCCTTATTAATGAAAACACTATGCACTTCAGACATACTACCAGGAGGCTCTGAGATGGATGTGATCAGACAGCTTCCTCTTGAGGTTTATATCTCATGGTTCCAGAATTTTCCATGCAAACTTCCAAGAGAGGGAGAAGCTGGTAGTTCTACCCAGAGATAATGCCTATGAATTACAATAACAACAAGTAGGGTAAGATAGCAGTAAGGTACAATAGTGGAATCATATCTTTGTGTTAGCCAACATCTCTCTAATTAGACTTCAGGCCTACTCAACAGGAGAGAAGTCAGTAGAAACCCTAGCTAATGTAGGGGGCTAATGAGGTCATAAATCTTGAATAAGAACCCACCACTGACACTTTACTAAACCAATATAATTCTTGAGTACATTCTAAATATTTATCCTTTTATCCACAGATAAGTGAAGCTCTCATCCTCAACAAGGAAACTTTGTTTTGCAGTAGAGTCCAATATGGAGAAACACAACTGATAAAAATGCAGAAAGCACATAATTTTATGGTGCCCGGACCCAGCTGATTGATCCACAACACTAATACAACCCCTGCACTTAGGGCCTAGGGAACATCAGTAAAGGAAGGATGGAAAGATTGTAGGAGCCTGAGGGATGTGATGTCCATTGTGAAACTCCGTCTCCTAGAAATGTCAGAGAAGCTGTATCCATAAAATTTCAACAGCCACCTAAACCAGACCCCAACAAGGACAACACTGACAGACATATTGACAGAGAAGGGGAAATTCCACAGAACCCAGACATTAGACAAGGAACTACTGGGAACTAAGAAATTCTGAGAATGGGAGAAAATTGTCTTGTCCAGGGGAAGTATCCCCTAACTGGTCATCAAATATCAAGGGGTCTTCTCCAAATAATATAATGAAAGTAACATATTGACTAAGTAGATTGTATTTGTATTTTAAAGAATGTACATATATTAACAACAGTTCAAGCAAAAGGAGCCATGAATTTGAGAGAGATCAGGGTGAGAGAGATTCTGGAGGAAGAAAAAGGAAAGCAGAAAAGTGATGCAATTAGACTTTAATTTCTGAAAATTGAAAACATCAAAAAGTAATTTCTGGACATGTTGCCCTGTCAGCGGGTGAACAGTTCTTACTTCTGCAGAGGAAAGAAGAAGGATAAGTAGAAGAGAATCCTCCTGTTACCAAAGTAGGCAGGGCCAGTCTCCAAAGATCTTTATGCCTTAAATGGATAGTCATTGCCTCTGTGAGTACATGTGTGTGTGTGTGTGTGTGTGTGTGTGTGTGTTCATGTTTATGAAAGCACATATGTGTGTGAATTTGTGTAAAGTTCAGAGGTCAAACTCAAATGTTGTTCCTCAATTGCCATCTACCATCTACTCTGTCTCTCAGTGACCTGGAGCTTACCAAATATGCTATACTGACTGGTAAGCCAAGTCCCAGAGATCTTCGTGTCTCTGTATCCACAGAACTGGGTCTTTAAGTGCATGCCACCATGCCCAGTGTTTTACGTGGGTCCTCATTCTCTACCAACTCAAGCCCTGGGTAGATATCCCAGGTATATTACCACAAAATGCTCAACTTTAGAGAAGAGCTTTGAGTCTAGTTCTCTTGGCATTCGGGATAATCTATTCTTTATTTCCTATCATTGTAAAAGTTTGACCAGTAAAAGATAATGTGTTAGTATTTGTTCAACATAGAGATGACCTCACTGTTTTATAGATTTTACTATAAATTCAAAATCAAATGATATAAAACATCGGACCTTTCCAAAGGATCTTAACCTTAATGTTGATGCCTACTTGGAGAGGTAGCAATTTTGTAAACTTCTTGGGCTAGCCAGATGGCTCAACAGTTGATGGTCCTTACTGCCAAGCCTGGGTGACCTGAGTTCAGCCTCCAGGACCTATATGCCAGAAGAAGAGAACTGATTCCCATAAATGGTCCTCAGAATTTTGCAGATGTGCTGAGGTATGTGTTGGTGTGCACACGTACAAACACATACAACATGATTAAATAGAAATGTAATAAGTAAGAACACTTCAAAATACTTGTTTGCTATTCATTAGACTCTCCACTGAGGAAATGGCACACTGATTTTTGTGGATTAGAGTTGCTTTGGACCATGGAGCAGTGGGAACTTCCTACACAAGCAAAACACTTCCTACAGAGAAGTTCAGATGTCAGAATCGACTTAAAAGTCCAGGTGGGTATGGCAATGCACTAGTAATCCCAAACTGTGGAGGAGATTGAGGGGTCCCCAGAATAAGCTGGCTATCCAAGACAAGCCAGGGGGGAAAAGTGAATGGTAGGCTCAACCAGAGACCTTGTTCTACCTCAGTGCACAAGGTGGAGAACCATCAAGAGAGAGGACAAATCCCTGAGGGAAACATCAGCTCCTCACGTACATGCACACACACACTCACACACACACACACACACACACACACACACACACACCTATACACACCTGTGAGCCCTCATACATACCATACATGTGCAAAAGAACTTATCTTGGGCCATCTCCAGTTTTTCCTAAATAAAAAAATATTCTTTCTTGATAAAGGGTTTCATGTAGCCCAGGCTTGCATAGCTATTAGACAAGAATGATTTTGAACTTCTTAACTCCTTCCTCTACACTGAAAGCACTGGGATTAAATGCATGAATGGACCAGTACTCCTGGCTCATGATGCACTAGGAATCAGACCCAGGCCTTTGTGCATGCCTGGCATACACTCTGTCACCTAACTCACATGCCAAGCCCCCAAACTAAAACTTTCAAATACTGTCCTTGCTGCGAGAGTTTTAAGAAAAGCACTTTGAGTTGGAGAAAGCACATCGAGTGTATTAATGCTGCCAAACAGATATGCAAATAAAATGCACTGCCTTCTTTAACATGATTGAAGAGTTACGCAAACTTCAAAAAGCCCAGCTTTCATTGCAACTGGTTCACTGTACCCTGATTGAACATCAACTTGAGGATAAAAGTCTAAAGAATCTAACTATCCACTCCTTCCTCGAGCCTATGAAAATCTTGTAGAAAGGCAGTTGAAGCCAGGCAGAGGCTGGAATCCATCAAGCAGCCCATACAGTGGGCCGAAAGCTACAACTTCATTGGGAGCCATATTCCTTCCAGGACCCAGCGCTCTGCTCACCCTGCAGTAAATGTCCGAATGAATCCCTCTAGATTAATGTCTTCAGTTATGAGTCTGAAGGCTCTCACCTTGTGCTTTCAATACAGTCTGTGATGCTTGCCAAGTCAACTCCTGGAGCTAGCAGATTTGCTGTGGAAACAACCTGGCCGATCTCTGTCCAGGAAGGCAGGTGCTGAATTTGCTAAAATTGTTTAATGACACACTTGGCAGGATTTCTTTATTTTTTTATTACATTAAAATCTTTTTGTTTGACGTGTGCATGCCAGGACATACATGTGGTCAGAGTACTAATCGCATGAGTTAGGTCTTTCCTTCCATCTCATCAAGGGACTGAACCCCAGTCATCAGGCACTACTAGGCTGCAGGTGCCTTTGCCTCATGAGTCATTTTGCCGTTGCCCCCCCCACCCCCAGAATCTCTAAAGAGACCCCTAAGGTTGTCTCAGTTGGGTAGATTTTCATCAGGTCACCAAACACAATAGACAGTAGCCCAAAGCTCCCAAGGAATGGGGCTAGGGGTCCAGGGGGACGAACCTCAGAAGGTCTTTCAAAACTCAGAACTTCCAATCACTGAATGGTTTTGCCACAGACTCACTGAATCATGAGGGCACAGGCTGTACCGAGGCAGGCAGCTTGCACCATCACCAGCACACTGCTATGATCTATAAATATTGACTATAAATGTTTCGACTGGACAGTTTTACATCTGCTGCCCCCCTACTCTTTTTTTAAGTGTTGGGGGAGCCCACACAGATATTTTACTGCCTTTCTTTGAGGTGCACCGAATGCTCCAATATCAACATTATTAACATATGCATTCGCTGGAGCTGATTGCTCTCCTAGTGGCAGCTCCCGCTTGCCCACTGGCCCCAGCAGCTGTGAATCAGAAAACACTAATGGGTGCGTTAATGAACTTTCTGGGGTAGAACCGGCAGCTCCAAGAGGGAGCATTTTAAAAGCCCATTGCGGAGACAGATGGTTCCCTCCTCAGTCCCCTGGCCCATCCAAAGCAAATGCAAAGATAATCAAATCCCAAGCTAAGAGCCCCCACCTTGTGGGTGTTGAGTTCAGAGACTCAGAAAGATGATCGAGTCCTGAAATGTTTTTCCAAAGTGCAAGAGGCAGGAGGAAGACTCAGAAGGCACCAGAGACGGATGTAGCTCAACTGGTGGACCACTCTCCCAGCATTCTCTGAAGCCCTGCTTTCATCTCCAGCACATCATAAACCAGGCATGGTGGTGTGTACTGTAATTCCAGCACTGGGAAAGTGGAGGCTGGAGGATTAGCCTTGATTATGGTCAAGGTTATCCTTGGCCATATTTCATGTTCTAGATCACCCTGTGCCTCACGTACAGGCACACTGCTATGTTCTGTAAATATTGAATATAAATGCCAATATAAATCCAAAAGAAAGCACAGGGACAGTGAGTGCCCTTTCCTCAGTGAGGGGTTGAGGTGTGTATCAGGCTCCAGCAGAGCCCCTGCCCTGAGCTGTCTAGATCCACAGTGTCTTGTGGAGCTGCTATGGCTCTTGCTTGAATCCATGGGACCCTTAAGAGCCCAGTAGTGTGGGTGCACTGTGTGTGCTCATAACCCAGCCAGCTCTGCTTGTTGGGGTGCTCACCAGAGAAAGCTGCTTTGGTGGGAGTATGGGAAATGAATGCTGTGCCCATCTATCAGGGGATTTTAAGATGACTGTGGGTGAAGGGATGGAACCCCTGAAAGTAGAAGGTAAGTCTCTTCTAAGGAACCTGGAAAAACACAAAACTTCACAAAAGGCAGAGGAAAATGTGGGGTCATAGAGATCCACAGTGAATTAATCTGGAGCATGGAAGGTTTCAGGACTCCCTTCCAAGTCCTAAGGGGAGCTGAAGTTGAAGGGGAGGAGTGGGGAATGGAGGTGGTTGGGGGTGGGGAGTTGCTCTGAGTCATAGGATTACCTCCTGAAGAGCTAGCTGGGGACTAGACCCACTGTGTTAGTACCTCATTATTTACATGGGAACTCCTGGTGCTTGAAAAGATGTTTAAACAGCAAGCAGGGGGAAGTCACTGTCATGTCTGTATGCTTTCTCCATCAATGAATGGTCTTTGTGGCACTCCTTGTAGCCCTGACCTTGTGGGACAGGACCTTGGCCAATGGTCATGCCCAATCTTAAGCCTAGGTTCTGAGCAGTGTCTCTTATCTGTGGAAACCCAAGTTTCTGGAAATTCTCTCTCCCATGCTGAAAGTCAGGACAGTGCAGAGGAAGGCAGCTACATTAAAGGGATCACTCACTTTGGCAGAGTAACTCTGGAAACCTTTTAAAAGGGTGCTCCTTTTCTACCAAGTTGCCTCTGAAAAATCTCATTTGCATGGGAACCTGTCTCCTTTCAAAATGGGTTCCCCCAACCCTTTAATGGTGACTCTTCACCCCCACCTCTCCAATCTTTTAAAAGACTTATCCATTTATTGTGTCTGGATATGGGTGTGTGCACGTGTATGCAGGTGCTCACAGAAGCCTGAACAGCCTGGCTGGAGCTGGAGTTTGAAGTTGCTGTGCGTTGCCCAGAGTGGGTGTTGGGAAGAGAGAGGTTGGGCGCTCTGTAAGAGCAGCAAGCATCATAACCACTAAGCCACCTCTCTGGTCCCTCTCCACTCTTTTTGTCTTCCCTTTTGAAATGTAACCCTAGTATTTCCTTCTGCAAAAGAGAGACTTATCTAGCCCCCTCCGACTTCCCTGCAGACAGACCCCAGCCTATCCCATAGGGCAGAGAACTTCCCGAACCTTCCTTGCCTTCCCTCTGGGTCCTTCCCAGAAGAGTTCATTCTACAGTCTCTGCCTCATTTGGATTCAGAAACTTCCCACTTCCGGAATCCCCCCCCACACACACACACATAGCTGAGTAATAATTTCACAGATGTTCTCTGTCAACTATAGTCCTCAAAGAGGAAGGAGTTCCAGACTGTTCTTGGTGCTGGCATCAGCACTAACATCATGGCCACCCCATTCAGAGTACACTCTTTGCTGTTCAAGTAAGAGGACCTGAGTCCAATTCCCTAGCCAATAAAATGCTGCCAAGCCTCAATTTGATTCCCCAGATCCACATGGTAGAAAAACAGAACTGACTACACTGTAAGTTTTCCTCTGTCCGCCACATGGATCCTCTTCCCAAATAAATAACATGTAATAAGAAATGTTTTTAAAGCTGTCTGTGGTGATATGCTCCTATAATCCCAACACTGGAAAGACAGAGACAGGAGTAGGCTTGCTGGCTAGCCAGTCCAGCTCAATCAGTGAGTTCTGGATCCTAGCTCAATAAGCGAGGTGGAGATCCACCCATGAGCACACACACACACATCCATAAGTTCATTCACAAACACGCACAAGGCATAGTTTTCCAATCTGAGCTATTTCTTGAATCAATGTTTTGTGGTCAGTGTAGGTTTAAGCCATGTCTAAGGAGATGGGCTGCTTTGGGTGTCTGTTCAGGGGAGTCATGAGATGGCTAAAGTAGTGTCCCTGCTGTGAAAGCTGATCACTTTGAAACCAAGATCCTCTTCTGAAATATGTAAACCAGAAAACCAAGTATTGATAAAAAAAACCTTTTCAAGGTCTTAGAGGGAAGAGCTTTATGTGGGCAAGAAAACTACACTGTAAAAACAAGTGCTACGCTAGACTGAATGGGCAATTAAGCATCAAACATGTGGGTGTCTTTTTTTTTTTTGGTTCTTTTTTTCAGAGCTGGGGACCGAACCCAGGGCCTTGTGCTTCCTAGGTAAGCGCTCTACCACTGAGCTAAATCCCCAGCCCGCATGTGGGTGTCTTAATTGACGCTTCATTATCCTTGTCAGTACAGGGAGGAAGGTAGAAGTGGGGTCTTCAGAGCAGGTGCAGAAATTGCTGGCGTGTCTGTTCAGCCCTATAAGGGAGCTCAGAAACTGGGGCCAGACTTGGTTGTTAAGCTTCTGCTGGTCCCTTGAAGTAGATTGTAGTAACTCCACAAAACTCTTAAAAAGTCTATAAAACTCGGTGCTACATCATAGAAGACGCTGAATATTCAAAGAGCCCAAATGAGATCTGTGAGTGATCATGGGTACCTGCTACTTTTCAGAGAAGATGAGCCAGTCCAGCAGTGTCTGTAGTTTCTAGGGCCAAAACCCATGGAAGGTGTAATGGGCTGATACTCTGGAATTAGCCTATGGTTTGGGGTCTGTGGTGGTTAATGCCACCATGCCACAATGTCCACTTGACAGGATATAGAATGACTAAAGACAGAAATCTCTGCATGTGTTTGTGGGGAAGGGTCTACATTACATGAATTGAGGCGGGAAGACCCACCTGAAATATGAGTGGCACTATCTCCTGTGTTCGGGGGTATCTAGACTGAATACAGATGATCTGAGAACAGAATCTTCTCTCTCTGCTTCGTGACTGGATATAACATGATCAATAGCTTCTTATTCCTCTACCATGCCTGCCCCAACATTATGAACTGTGAGTCTTCAAACAGTGAGCCAAAATAAGCCATTTCCCTTTAACTTGCTCTTTGGGTACATTTAGTGAGATCACCAAGAAAACTCACTCATGAAGTTCCCTTCCTCCGCTTCTTTCTCCTGGGGGACATTCCTGACCAGGGATGCTTCAGTGATCACCCTGTTTGCTGCTTGCTTCTCATTTTGCTGAGTGACACCTTGGATTCCCAAAAGAGAAAAGCAATCTGGAAGGGCTCTGAGTGATATGTAGAGGGAGAATGGAGGAGAGAGGGTCAAGCGTTTTCAGGCAGAACATTGACACGGGCCAGAATGCCACTGTCTCAGCAAAGCTGGTGACACGAGGCCCCCGGCAGTCTGAGTGGCAGAAATGTACAGGCTCACTTGCCACTTCCAAGAGGGAGTAATCCCTGTATGGTAAATTGTGTTTTGTTCTTCCTTAAACTTGAAGATCTATCCTCTTGGGTCCCTCCCATCTGATGGATTGATTGACAAACTGAATGGCAAGGAGACAAGCCCATATCCAAGAATCTGAACTTGGTTAGAGGAGGCTCTGAAAGTAATTGAATGGGAATCTCAGCTGCCAGAGAGAGGTAATGGGAAGAAAAGAGCTACATTTAGAGAGGAGACAGTCACGGCCTGAGAAAAACCAAATAGAGTGAGAAAGCTACCTGAACCCCACTCTGACATCTCTGGGGACCAGGCAAAAGTCAGTGAATCAGCGGATTTCAAAAAACTGTCAAAGGTTTCTTGCTTTCAATCAAGAATTCTGCAATCAAAGATTCCAAACCTAAGAGTTAAGGAGATAGTTCAGAGGATAAAGTATATATCAAGTAAGCATGAGAAGTTGAGTTTGATTCCAAAAACCATGTAAAGAAGCCAGGCATGATAGCACTTATAATCTCAGTGCTGGAGAGGCCAATACAAGAGCTCCTTGGGCTCTTGATAGCCAACCAGTGAGGTTCAGTGACAGAGTCTGACTCAGAGAAATTCAATTAGACAATTCATTTTTGTATATGTATATTCATGTGTATAAGAGTATGCACACACTTGTGTTTACATGTATATGGACATAAATGTACATGTGTGTGGAAGGCCAGAGGTCAAACTGGGTTTTTCATGAGGTGCCACCCACCTTGCTTTATTTTAGACAAGGTCTGTCATTAACCTGAGCTCACCCATAGACTAGATTGGATGACCAGCAATCCCCAAGGGGACTATCTGGCTGTATCTCCCCAGCACAGGGGTTACAAGTCTGCAACAACACACCTGGATTTTTACATGAGCTCTGGGAATGAGCTTAGATCATCAAGCCTGTGTAGTAAGTGTTTTACTGCCTGAACTATTTCCCTAGCCTGAATCATACAGTTCCTGTTACCACATTATGTTTTCAGTTGTGTATGCTAATATCTTGTCACATTGTGAACACTATTTTTTCAAAATCACCACAGCTGCCTGTATGATATTCTGAGGCAAGGATCTATACCATGTTACATTTAAATGTTTCTCTCCTTTTGGTCATTGCTATTATGATTTCAACCCATTTTTCCTGAAGAAGCATAGAGTGGTATTAATGAGTCTTACCAACAATAAACAATGACTCAACAATCAGGAGCCCACACTGTTCTTGCAGAGAACTTGAGAGTTTTGTTCCCAGCATCCACATTGAGTAGCTCAGGACAACCTGTGACTTCAGCTCCTGGGATTTAGGGCCGACTTCTAGCCTCCCCAGGCACCTGAACTCGTATCCACACACACATGATTTAAAGCAAAAGAAATCTTTAAACGTCAATAACTTTATTAGATTGATTACTAACATCATAGTTTTCTTTGTGATTACAACTTTTACTTCCCAGGGCTGGGTATGGTGGCCCTTTATTCTCAGCACCCAAGAAGCAAATGCAGCCAGATTTCTGTGTGTTCAAAGGCAGCTTAGTCTACATAGGAGTTACAGGACAGCCAAGGCTGTGACTGTGTTTAAAAAAATTTTTGGCTTGTAAAAATGTGTGACTTTGTAATTCTCTAGCTCTACAATTTAGTAAGAAGGAATTTATGCTTTGAAGAGCAGCATACTCAAACTCTCCAAGATCTGACAGGCAGCACAGAGGTCGTAGGAGTTCTTCCAGTCCTGTGTACTGCTGCTATGCTCTATTCTCAAGAGCTCTTATAGTTGCCAGCTTCTTGAGTTCCATGGTAGATTCCCGTGGTGGCCGGTGTTAATTATCAGCCCGACAACATCTAGGGTCACCTGGGTAACAGGCCTTCAGGCATGATTGTGGAAGATTGTCTTGATTATACTGAGTCAGGAAGACCCTCACCCACTGTGATGGTGCCCTTTCCCGGGAGGGTGGGATCCCGGAGTGTTTAGATGGAGACAGGGAGATGGCAGCTGCTTGTGTCCATTTCTCTCTGTTTCCCAATTGTGACCAACTGCTTCAAGCTCCCGATGATTTAACTGCCCCACCAATATGGACTGCACCTGAAAGTGTGACAAAGAATAAGCAAATAAATAAATATTTACTTATTTATTTATTTGCTTATACTGCATTTGACAGAGATTGTCTAGTGTTGCCAGTTAACATTTTAGTAGATTCTCCACTCAAAACTTGTGGGCTTGTGATTTAGGGGTGGGTGGGGGTGTCAAATTATATAGTACTGCAGGACTACTTAACCTGTCTATTTCTTCTTGGTGGTTTTTGTGTCTGGAGGGAAACTCTGTCTCATGTAAGCTGTTGTAAGGCTTGTGTAGTTCTTTGTAGTTTTCCTTTCCATACCTTACTTTCCGTCCCAGGCTTTGCTTCTAACGCTGGTAGCTTTTGTCATCTCTTTTGACCCTTTGTTATTTTCGTCAACTCTTCTTCAGGTTCATTACTCCTTTGAAGACGAGGCTTTCGTTCCACTTATTTTTTTTCTTATTCTTTTCCTTGTTTACAATTTTATGTCATTCTTTCCTATTTATTGCTTTTTATCCTGCTCTAGTTGGTTTTGATTTTATTTTAAATTTAATTGTATGTTTTTTTTTCTCTGTTTGGTGTGCTCGGGTGTGGGTGCATGGGGCGCCTTGGCACACGTGTGGCAGTCAGAAGACAAATTGCAGCTGTTGGTTCTCTCCGTCCACCAGGTGGGTCCCAGGAGTTAAGACTGGGTTTTCAGGCTTGGGCAGATGTCATGCACTCTGAGCCATTGCTGCCCTCCATGTTTTTATTTCTCTTAGAGCCTTCAAACATTTCTTCATGTATGCACGTATGTGTGAATGGCTGTGTGTGGATGCATGCATGTACACATTCATCATGCATGTGGAGGTTAGAGGACAACCTCAGGTGCCAGTTCCTTACTCTGTTTGAGGCGTGTCTCTCGTTCTTTGCCTCTGTGTGCACACAGCCAGCTAGTGCAAAAGCTTCCGGGAACACTGCTGTTCCCACCGTCTCTCTTGCCATAGGAATGCCAGGCATTACGGACGTGCTGTATGGCTTCCTAATTTATGCAGATTCTGAAAATCTGAACTCAGGCTCTTATAAGCATGTGGTAAACGTTTCACCCACTAAGCCATCCATCTTCCCAGTCCTGACTCTGTTAGATTAATGGGCATTTTCTTTTTCTTCAGTATGTTCTTGCCATGCTACTGACTTTGCTTTTCCATATTGATATGTTGAATTTCATTTTCACTCAGTTCAATCACTACATGTTAAAAACTCCTCCAGAGACTTCCTCTTTGATCCACAGACTACTGAGGAGCGTGCTGTGAAGTTTCCAAGCATTTGGAGAGTTTCCTGTTCTCTTTCACTTATCGATTCTGTGGACCTCAGAGAATCATTTTATATAATTTCAATTCTTTCTTATTTGTCAAGCTTTGTGTTTTGGCTATGATATTGACAGTTCTGGTATATGCATTTTTAGCGGTTGAAAAATATATATTTTGTTGTTTCAGGGTACAACGTTCTATAAATTTCTATTAGGTCCTGCTTGTTTCTATGATGTTGTTCTGCTATTTTATATCCTGGCTGGTTTTCTGACTAATTGGTCTATTAATCATTAAGAGCGGACTGTAGATTCTCCTATTTTTCTTTCAAGTCTACTTAGGTTTTGCTTGTCATATTCTGACATCGGTTACTGGTCCTTAGATATGATTTTCATATTTAAAGGAATTTGTCAGACTCAGTTAACTAAAACGCAAGTGTTTATTACATTTTTGAATAAATACATATTTTTTAATCTGTTGAGAAACTAAGTTTTTCTCAGAATACTCCCAAATAAAGCCTTATTCAGCATAAAGCATATTTTATTCTCCAACTACTTTTAAGGGGTTATACCCGATATCCCAAAGGAACTGGAGTAGCTGAGTTCTCTGTGAAGAGATTAAAAGAGTGGGAAATGTTGGGGAATATGGCTATTAAAACATACATGGAGTTTCTGTCTGCACTGAAACATGGCTTCATTCGTCTTAGGTTAAAATAGTTGTTCTCAACATTCCTAATTCTACAACACTTTAATACACTTCCTTATGTTATGGTGACCCCCAACAATAAAATTATTTTTATACTTGATAACTAATTTTGCTAATGTTATGAATCGTAATAGAAATATGTGTGCTTTCTGATGGTCTTAGGCAACCCCTTGTAAAAGGGTTGTTCGATCCCTAAAGGGGTTACAATCCACAAGGTGAAAACCACTGAGTTTTAAAAATACATATATACACATGTATATACAAATATACATATATATACACATGGGATGGGGCATGGAAAGGGAGAGAGTGAGAGGTGACTGGTAACATATGGTGCTCTTAGGACCCTCCTTCTACAAAGACGGATTCTTTTCATGGCTTGTTATCTAAGTAAGATTGTGTGGCAAGAACCCCAGCTGACTGAGTTTTTATATGACTGGCACAGTTTACCACATCTGTTTTGAAACCAAAACAAAACGATTCAAAGTAGTTAAGACAGATGGCTGGGTGGCTGGGAGACAAACTGCATCCTGGCTTACACTGCTGCTGCTGCTGCAGTCACCTGGCAGGCATCTGAGCAGGGTGATGAAGTGACAGGTGTGCTGGGGATGTGGCCTGCCCAGCCGTCTGTCTGTCCTCTGGGCTTCTCATACACCATCTGCAGGTGGCCATGTCTTGGTTGTAAGTCAAAGCTACAGGTGACAGTGGGGAGGGGAGGCCTGGCTTGACTTTCTGCAATTGTGCCTGGTTGCCAAGTCCTGCCATGAGAGAGGGCTCATACACAGGTAAGAGATTATTAACAGAACCCTGCCCTTGCTAAGAGGCTGTGCTTTAAAAGTCCTGGTGAGCTGTCGTTCTCATTAGGACATGAGGAAAGACCTCGGATAATAGAGAATACCTGGTTTGTGCCTTGCCTTTTAGGCAGGATTACGTTTATAAATTATGTGTATGTGTGTCAAGACATGGGTGTGTGTGTGTGTGTGTGTGTGTGTGTGTGTGTGTGTGTGTAATAACACTTTAGTTGTTTACAAGCATTGCAAAAGATCAAACTGAGTCAGAGCCCTTCCCAAGCAGTGAATACTGTTCCCAGGAGTGTATTTCAGTCAGACTGTGTGTTTTCTTAGCAAGTCTGTGAAATATGTTTAGTTAGAGTTAAAATGTTTTAAAGTAATTCAACTTTGCAATGGACCAACACCTCTTCCTACATGAGATATTCCCAAAACATACACATCAGCTCAGAAAGATTTGTAGCCAGCTCTCCACAATTGGGCATGTTTAAAAGAAGTAACGGTTTATATGAACACTGTACCGGGAACAGGTTTTATGTAATTAAGTTGTTGGCCGAAGGAGGTCCTGGGAAACCCCAAACAACCTAGGCTATTACCTATTAGTTGCTCCCCACAAACTGACAGTAAGGCCCTATGGCTGAAGACCACACCTACACAACTCATTTCACACAGAGAAGTCGAGTTGGTTCCTACATAGTCTTCACCCCTACTGACTAGTGTTGAGAGTCCTGGAAGATACTTTGCGTTATACGAAAGGCAGACGATAAAGCACAACCAGCTACAAAACTTTCAATATACAAGGGTGAGCCCCCCACAAGATACACTATTACAAGAGTGGTACAAGACCTGTGGGAGCAACCAACCACTATCCTCTTGGGCTCAAGGCCTACTCCATGAGATGGAACCCATCTCCAACATTGTTTGGCTAGCCAAGAACCTGAGGCTAGATAAGCCCAGAACCTAGAAGGAAGTGAAATACTACTGTCCTGCTAAAGGAATGCAACAATAAAATGGCTCCTAATGATATCCTCTGTACTCACGGATAGATCAGTTTCTTGCTTAGCAATCAACAGAGAAGTTTCCTGCCACAGTAGATGGGAACGAATATAGGAACTCACAGCCAGACAATGTACCGAGAATGAAAGTCCTTGCAACACTCACCCCTGAACAGGATGTCTCCATTAAGTCCCTTCCTTCAGGGTTCAAGAAACCCGCTGAAGAGAAGTCAAAAAAATTGTAAGAGCCAGAGAGGACGGAGGATACCAAGAAATCAAGGCCCTCTAAATGCAGCAGTACTGATGCAATATGAACTCACTGGGACACAGGCAGCATGCACAGGACCTGCACAGGCTAGGGGGAGACCGGTCCCAGTGCTAAGAGGGAAAGTGTGCATAAATGCTCACCCTTAACTTGGAAGCTATCATCAATTGATGACTTCTCAAACAGGAAGTTAGTTTTCTCCAGTGGAATCTCATTGGCGACACATGCCACTCTTAAGGGCAGGCCTCTTGCCCCACAGTAGATGGCCACCACAAAATTAATTCAACATCTCTGCAGGTTCTGTGTTTCCTCAGCCTCATAATATTTTGTCATAAAACATTTGTCATCATGTTTTAACTTTACAGGACCCTTACATAGATATTATAATTTCCAGTTTTGTCTTCTTGTGGGATCCCTGTGTCTCTGTGTCTATGTGTGGGGTTTCGTGTGTGTGTGTGTGTGTGTGTGTGTGTGTGTGTGTGTGTTTGAATGGGAGGAGTTCAGGGAGGGGAAACCATAATCAGAACATACTTTACGGAAAAAAATATATAACCTTTCCCAACCTGACAAACGAGTCCATGCTATTATGTTGTGTTTTCAGTAACTGTTAGGAAATACCTGAGAAAATCAACTTAATAGAAAGAGGTTTATTTTAGCTTATAATTTCTGAGGTTTCAGAATGTGGTCATTAAATAAGTCGCTTTTCCTGTTGCTATGACCAAACTCCTGAGAAGGCAGTTTACAGAAAGAAGGGTTTACTTTGGTTCACAGATTGATGGATACAGCCCATCATGTCCGGGAAGGCAAGACAGTAGTAATATGAGACACATGGTTACATTGTATCCAAAGCCAGGAAGCCAAGAACAATGAAAATGTTCTCAGCTTACCCTCTCCCTTTATTTAGTCAAGGACCCTTGTCAATGCCATAGCTCCTCTCCAGTTCAGGGTGGGTCCTCCCACCTCAATTAACTCGGTCTAGAAACCCCTCTATAGATACACCCATGGCTTGTCTTCTAGGTGATTCCACATTCTAAATCCTGTCAAACTGACCATCAGTACACCATCCTATTTATTACCAATGTTGCCCGTGGAGTTCCAGTAGATCATAGAGGGAGGCCATGGTAGGAAAAACTGCTTGTATTATAGAATCAGGAGCAGAAGAAGGAAGGTTATCTATTTTTCTTTACGGGTCATCCTTAATGACCAGACTTTGTGCTCCAGAGCCTCACCTGCTTATCAATGGTTCCATCACCCTCAGTTGCACACCAGCTTGGCAACCAGGTCCTCAACACGGGGCATCAGTAGCTTTTATCTTTCATGAAAAGTACAAGACAAGTGACACTCTTCCTATCACTGAATCACTCCTCACTAAGGAAGTAGCCTAGGGACCCAGCGAATGGAATCAGGGTAAGTGTCAAAGTGGGAGTTTAAAGCACCCAATTAACATTAGGGAGATTGGACAAAACTCATTCGACCAGGTAATGTTCTCAAGCTTCAAGTCACAAAGCTCACAGTAAGTACCCCACAGAGCACCCCACTGGAGTGGATTGAAAAGAAGACAAGTTGACACCAGCATCCATCTCCCTCTGCTTCCTGACTGGAGATGTCAAGTGACCAGCTGCCTCATGCTCTCGACATTAAACTCCCCTTCTGTGAGGACCTGCGCTCTCCAACTGTGAGCCCAGACACACCACCTTTGACTTGCCTTTGGCATTTTGTCACTGTAGTGAGTAGCTAATCTGCTAGTTTCTGTGCATTCACTCTCCTTGTGCCGAGTACTATGAGTTAGAGGTGAAATAACCAGAAAGGAGACGGTGAGGGTGGCAGATCGTCACAGGACTGGATGTTACCATAGGATGGCAGATTACAGAACATGCACACTTGCTCTGTAATCATTAGGACCAGAGTCTCCACACCAACACCCATGGTTCCAAAACAGAATCCACATAAATGCATGTCTGTACCTCCAGCTCTAAGGTGGGAGTAGGCAAAAAGAACTTCCAGCTCAGGTGAGAAAATGTGAGGCCCCCGATTCAGAGAAAGACTCTTCCTCAAATGAGTAGGTGCAGAGTGAGAGAGAACACTCAACAGCCTCTGTGGTCTGCTCATATGCACAAGTATGTGTATCTCTTTCCCTACACACGTGCATACAGACTCACACAGACATGAACACATGCATGCATACACAGATAAATAAAAATTAATCTTAAAGGAGAAAGTATGAAAACCCTGTTTGTTTATCTGTTTGCATGCTTGCTTTGCACTCTGAAATCGCCATCAGAGAAGCCTATGTCCTTTAATAAGTACATCCACTAATAGTCAAAGGATAGGCATAATGGTTCCAGGCATTGCACCCTCCTTCAACAACTCTGACGCCATGAGGTGAAGAGAAGAAACTTCCCCCAGAATGTGAAAGCTTTTCCTAGATCCTCCCTGACCTAAATCAGCCATTGGTAAAGAGAATAGAAACATAAGAATTTTTCCAGATCTATGATCCTAGGAACAGGTTGTAATCACCCAGATTGTTTTACATCTACTTAGACAATAGGGTATCAGATTCTGGAGCTCAGGATCAAATAGGGATCAAACTCAGGGCTTTGTACAGGCTAGACCAGCACTTTACTAGCTGAGCCCCAGCCCCAGCACGTGCTCTAAGAGTCTATATTTGCAGTCTCCAATGCATGGTCAGGGTTGAAAACCACTGTTAGAATTAATTGTCAGTGCCTATTCCTGGGTCAGGTATCTGGGAAAGCTCCACGTTCTGGCAGCCAGCACGAAGGAATGTGAAGGTAGGCACTGGAAGGTCAGAGAATACTCTTGTCACAGACAATCCCTCTAACAAAACTGTGGAAGTGCAGGACTCAGTATGAGAGAATGTACTGGCAGGGAAAGGAATTGAACAGAAGATGTAGATTATGAGCAAGAAACTAGAGCATCTGTCCCAAGTGTGTCAGCAACGTACACATCACAAGACACCCTGTGCCTCCTCCATCCTCCCAGGCCCATCCATACCACAGCTCTGTTTGCCTCACACTGATATCCAAATAGCATTGTGGGAAGGAAGGCTCCCTGGGTCACAGAGGAAAGGGCAGTGTGGACAGCAGCCCAGGAGGACGTTCCTAGAGGCATGGAAAGACACCAAACAAAGAATATCCCACTTCTGGGATTTTTCTGTAGTCTGAGCCAGCTTTTGGTCTCCTAGGAAACTCAGGTGGTCACCACATGGTCTCCTGTAGAATCTAAACAGGAGTGGTACCCCTGTGAGGTTGGGGGAAGAGGGATGTTCTGGAAGGCTGTACAGGAGAGACACTTCTTGCGTCTTCTCCCATCTTTTGTCAATTCACTTACCTTCATCCCTCCAGTGCTGCAGGGACCACAGGGACTACTGTGCCTCCAAGCCAGTTTGTGTGGTGCTGGGCATAGAGCCATAGGCATCAGCCCAGAGCATAAACTAGTCCTGGTGGAATAGGTTTCTCATCTGCTTATGATTATGTAGGGGCGGGGTGGTGGTGGTGTGTGGGCAGAGGAGATCAGGCATCCTGCTACATTATGCCTTATTCTCTGCCTTATTCCTTGAGCAAAGGTCTCTCATTGAATCTGAAGCTAGCCTAGCAGCCAGAGAGCCCAGCATTCCCCTGACTTTGTCCCATGGTGCTGTTTAATAGGTATCCACAGTCATGCTCAGCTTTTACACAGGTGCTGGAGATCTGAACTCAGGTCCCCATGCTTGCACAGTTAGTGCTCTTACCCAGGGATCCACACCTCCAACTCTGGATTTGAGTTTTCAAACAGAAATGAGACCACGATTAGGTGAGCTCGGGTCACAGTGCTCATGTGTTGCTCCACACCATAGTGTCCAAGGAGCTTGTATACATCCTGGTGTGGACACCAGCCCACTTCCCACAGCAATTACCACAGCAGCCTCAGGGTGTGAGCAAGGCACTCAGCACTTTCCAAAGCCCGTCCTCAGTGAATCTAGCATGTTAATGTGTAGACGAAGCGTGGGGACCAGTCACTTAGTGATGGGCACCTCAACTAGGGACACTCATCAGGCTATCCATAGCGGTGTCAGAGGGCTGGGAAGATAGTGCAGTTGGTAGAGTGTCTGCTGTGAAAGTATGTGGACTTGAACAAGTCGCCAAACCCATGTTTAAAACACCAAACATGATGGCACAAACCTTTAATCCTAACACCCAGAGGTGTAACAATAAGATGCCTGGTCTCAACAGTCACCCAGACTAGACTAATAGAGAGCCTTAGCTTCCAGTGAGAGACCCTATCTCAAAACAGAAAGCAGTTGAGGCTGGAGAGATGGCTTAGTAGTGAAGAACACTGACTGCTCTTCCAAATGACCAGAATTCAATTTCCAGCACCCTATAATGGCAGCTCATAGTAGTCTATAGCTCCATTTCCAAAGGATCCAACTGCCCTCTTCTGGTCTCTATGGGTACTAGGCACACGCATGGCACATAAATATATATGTGCTTCTGTCTTAGGGTTTCATTGCTGTGAACAGACACCATGGCCGAGGGAACTCTTATAAAGGAAAATGTTTAATTGGGGCTGGTTTACAGTTTCAGAGGTTTAGTCCAGTATCATAAGGGTGGGAAACATAGTAGCATCCAGGCAGACATGGAGCTGGAGTTCTACATCATGATCCAAAGGCAGCCAGGAGAAGACTGGATTCCACACTGGGTGGAGCTTGAGTATAGGAGACCTCAAAGTTCACATCTACAGAGACACACTTACTTCAACAAGGCCCCCCTACACCAAGGCCACGCCTCCTAATAGCGCCACTTCCCGTGGGCCAAGCCTCCAAACACATGAGGGGTCAAGTGCCTTCAATCTACCACACAGGCAAAATACCCATACACATAAAATAATAAAATATTGTTAAGGCAGATGCCCTCTATGGTAGTTTGAATGAGAAATGTTACCTACAGGCTCACATATTATGACCCTTGAACCCTGGTTATTGGTGATGCTTTGGGAGGTTACAGACCTTTAGATGATGGAGACTTGCCGGAAGAAGTATGTCCCTCAGGGCAGATGTAGAGAGTTCATAGTCTCACACGAGTTCTGTTTCATTCTATACTTTGGGTTCATGGCTGATAATGTAGTCTCTCAGCTTCCTGACTTTGCTGCCAGTTGACATACTGCCCACCACTGTGGACCATCTTTTTGGAACCTGACTATCATTCAGAAACGACAAACCCCAATAAACTCTTTCATCTATACGTTTCTTTGGCAACAGTATTTTATTACAGCAACAGGATACAAACTTTCCAGGCCCTGAGAAATGACACTTGAGGTTGACCTCTGGACTCATGCATAGGCATTCACACACATAGATGTACACATACACACATCCAAACACACTTACACACAAAAATCTATCCGTACCAGGACTGCACTTCCAGACATTCTCCTCTAACCAGGTCTCTGCATCCTTGCAGGATTGATAACACACAGGCTGCTTGTGAGGTGTGTGCCTCTGGGCAGTTTTAGACCCTCAGAACATTTGTCAACTGGATATTAACAGATTACACACATTCAAAGTAAGACTGTTCTAGAAAAATATTTGATAAAGATTTCATCAACAAGCCTCACCTCTCAACTTTAGGTCCCTTAGAGAACTCTGTGTTCTGAAACTGAAACATTATTGTGTTTGGGTTTGATCTCCCATTCATCCAATGCTCAGTATAACTTTCAACATGAACATTCTTGCTCCAGATGCTTGCTGATTGTATCCACAAGAACAGAGAGGAAGGAATGAATGCCTGTTGCTGTTCAGCTCCCTTTCTCCCCTTGTATAGTCCCAGGTGGCTAGGGAATGGTGCTGCCCACAGTGGAAGAGTCTTTCCACTGCAACTAACACAATCAAGATAATCCCCCACAGACATGCCTGGAGGCCCAAGTCTCAGGTGATTATAGATCATGCCAAGTCAACATTTAATAGTAACCATCACTGATTTAGTCTCTGATCCTAACAATTCAATGAACTTAATGAACTTGACTCCTCCCCCCATTTTCACTAAATAAATCAATTATGAGGCTAGAAATGAAGGAGATGGACAGATGCATCATCCCTGTATTCATCTGTCATGCAAGTTAGATTCCAGAGGGACTAACCTATGGGTCTGCCAAAACAAGATATGAAGAGCAAGTTTAATGTTCATTCAACATGAACTAATCAGGGCTTTCTCTTCCCAAAATATAAAAATAGATGGTAAAGATCAAGAAAATAAGACATAGGATCCCGGCCCGCAGCAGCTCTCTGCCCCCAGACCCTGTGAGAGAGAGACCCAACCGCCTGGTCAGGTGGGCACTCCTGAGACTGCAGAGCGGAAGAGACCACCAACACTGCTCACCCCTGCCCACATCCCTGGCCCAAGAGGAAACTGTATAAGGCCTCTGGGCTCCCGTGGGGGAGGGCCCAGGAGCGGCAGGACCCCTGCCTGAGACACCACCAGAACCTGAAGGAAACAGACCGGATAAACAGTTCTCTGCACCCAAATCCCGTGGGAGGGAGAGCTGAACCTTCAGAGAGGCAGACAAGCCTGGGAAACCAGAAGAGACTGCTCTCTGCACACACATCTCGGACGCCAGAGGAAAAGGCCAAAGACCATCTGGAACCCTGGTGCACTGAAGCTCCCGGAAGGGGCGGCACAGGTCTTCCTGATTGCTGCCGCTGCAGAGAGCCCGTGGGCAGCACCCCATGAGCGAACTTGAGCCTCAGGACCACAGGTAAGACCAAATTTTCTGCTGCAAGAAAGCTGCCTGGTGAACTCAAGAAACAGGCCCACAGGAACAGCTGAAGACCTGTAGAGAGGAAAAACTACACGCCCGAAAGCAGAACACTCTGTCCCCATAACTGACTGAAAGAGAGGAAAACAGGTCTACAGCACTCCTGACACACAGGCTTATAGGACAGTCTAGCCACTGTCAGAAATAGCAGAACAAAGTACCACTAGAGATAATCTGATGGCGAGAGGCAAGCGCAGGAACCCAAGCAACAGAAACCAAGACTACATGGCACCATCGGAGCCCAATTCTCCCATCAAAACAAATATGGAATATCCAAACACACCAGAAAAGCAAGATCTAGTTTCAAAATCATTTTTGATCATGATGCTGGAGGACTTCAAGAAAGACGTGAAGAACTCCCTTAGAGAACAAGTAGAAGCCTACAGAGAGGAATCGCAAAAATGCCTGAAAGAATCGAAAAAATCCCTGAAAGAATTCCAGGAAAACATAAATAAACAAGTAGAAGCCCATAGAGAGGAGACACAAAAATCCCTGAAAGAATTCCAGGAAAACATAAATAAACAAGTAGAAGCCCATAGAGAGGAGACACAAAAATCCCTGAAAGAATTCCAGGAAAACACAATCAAACAGTTGAAGGAATTAAAAATGGAAATAGAAGCAATCAAGAAAGAACACATGGAAACAACCCTGGATATAGAAAACCAAAAGAAGAGACAAGGAGCTGTAGATACAAGCTTCACCAACAGAATACAAGAGATGGAAGAGAGAATCTCAGGAGCAGAAGATTCCATAGAAATCATTGACTCAACTGTCAAAGATAATGTAAAGCGGAAAAAGCTACTGGTCCAAAACATACAGGAAATCCAGGACTCAATGAGAAGATCAAACCTAAGGATAATAGGTATAGAAGAGAGTGAAGACTCCCAGCTCAAAGGACCAGTAAATATCTTCAACAAAATCATAGAAGAAAACTTCCCTAACCTAAAAAAAGAGATACCCATAGGCATACAAGAAGCCTACAGAACTCCAAATAGATTGGACCAGAAAAGAAACACCTCCCGTCACATAATTGTCAAAACACCAAACGCACAAAATAAAGAAAGAATATTAAAAGCAGTAAGGGAAAAAGGTCAAGTAACATATAAAGGCAGACGTATCAGAATCATACCAGACTTCTCGCCAGAAACTATGAAGGCCAGAAGATCCTGGACTGATGTCATACAGACCCTAAGAGAACACAAATGCCAGCCCAGGTTACTGTATCCAGCAAAACTCTCAATTAACATAGATGGAGAAACCAAGATATTCCATGACAAAACCAAATTTACACAATATCTTTCTACAAATCCAGCACTACAAAGGATAATAAAGGGTAAAGCCCAACATAAGGAGGCAAGCTATACCCTAGAAGAAGCAAGAAACTAATCGTCTTGGCAACAAAACAAAGAGAATGAAAGCACACAAACATAACCTCACATCCAAATATGAATATAACGGGAAGCAATAATCACTATTCCTTAATATCTCTCAATATCAATGGCCTCAACTCCCCAATAAAAAGACATAGATTAACAAACTGGATACGCAACGAGGACCCTGCATTCTGCTGCCTACAGGAAACACACCTCAGAGACAAAGACAGACACTACCTCAGAGTGAAAGGCTGGAAAACAACTTTCCAAGCAAATGGTCAGAAGAAGCAAGCTGGAGTAGCCATTCTAATATCAAATAAAATCAATTTTCAATTAAAAGTCATCAAAAAAGATAAGGAAGGACACTTCATATTCATCAAAGGAAAAATCCACCAAGATGAACTCTCAATCCTAAATGTCTATGCCCCAAATACAAGGGCACCTACATACGTAAAAGAAACCTTACTCAAGCTCAAAACACACATTGCACCTCACACAATAATAGTGGGAGATTTCAACACCCCACTCTCATCAATGGACACATCATGGAAACAGAAATTAAACAGAGATGTAGACAGACTAAGAGAAGTCATGAGCCAAATGGACTTAACGGATATTTATAGAACATTCTATCCTAAAGCAAAAGGATATACCTTCTTCTCAGCTCCTCATGGTACTTTCTCCAAAATTGACCATATAGTTGGTCAAAAAACGGGCCTCAACAGGTACAGAAAGATAGAAATAATCCCATGCGTGCTATCGGACCACCACGGCCTAAAACTGGTCTTCAATAACAATAAGGGAAGAATGCCCACATATACGTGGAAATTGAACAATGCTCTACTCAATGATAACCTGGTCAAGGAAGAAATAAAGAAAGAAATTAAAAACTTTTTAGAATTTAATGAAAATGAAGATAGAACATACCCAAACGTATGGGACACAATGAAAGCTGTGCTAAGAGGAAAACTCATAGCGCTGAGTGCCTGCAGAAAGAAACAGGAAAGAGCATATGTCAGCAGCTTGACAGCACACCTAAAAGCTCTAGAACAAAAAGAAGCAAATACACCCAGGAGGAGTAGAAGGCAGGAAATAATCAAACTCAGAGCTGAAATCAACCAAGTAGAAACAAAAAGGACCATAGAAAGAATCAACAGAACCAAAAGTTGGTTCTTTGAGAAAATCAACAAGATAGATAAACCCTTAGCCAGACTAACGAGAGGACACAGAGAGTGCGTCCAAATTAACAAAATCAGAAATGAAAAGGGAGACATAACAACAGATTCAGAGGAAATTCAAAAAATCATCAGATCTTACTATAAAAACCTATATTCAACAAAACGTGAAAATCTTCAGGAAATGGACAATTTCCTAGACAGATACCAGGTATCGAAGTTAAATCAGGAACAGATAAACCAGTTAAACAACCCCATAAGTCCTAAGGAAATAAAAGCAGTCATTAAAGGTCTCCCAACCAAAAAGAGCCCAGGTCCAGACGGGTTTAGTGCAGAATTCTATCAAACCTTCATAGAAGACCTCATACCAATATTATCCAAACTATTCCACAAAATTGAAACAGATGGAGCACTACCGAATTCCTTCTACGAAGCCACAATTACTCTTATACCTAAACCACACAAAGACACAACAAAGAAAGAGAACTTCAGACCAATTTCCCTTATGAATATCGACGCAAAAATACTCAATAAAATTCTGGCAAACCGAATCCAAGAGCACATCAAAACAATCATCCACCATGATCAAGTAGGCTTCATCCCAGGCATGCAGGGATGGTTTAATATAAGGAAAACCATCAACGTGATCCATTATATAAACAAACTGAAAGAACAGAACCACAAGATCATTTCATTAGATGCTGAGAAAGCATTTGACAAAATTCAACACCCCTTCATGATAAAAGTCCTGGAAAGAATAGGAATTCAAGACCCATACCTAAACATAGTAAAAGCCATATACAGCAAACCAGTTGCTAACATTAAACTAAATGGAGAGAAACTTGAAGCAATCCCACTAAAATCAGGGACTAGACAAGGCTGCCCACTCTCTCCCTACTTATTCAATATAGTTCTTGAAGTTCTAGCCAGAGCAATCAGACAACAAAAGGAGATCAAGGGGATACAGATCGGAAAAGAAGAAGTCAAAATATCACTATTTGCAGATGACATGATAGTATATTTAAGTGATCCCAAAAGTTCCACCAGAGAACTACTAAAGCTGATAAACAACTTCAGCAAAGTGGCTGGGCATAAAATTAACTCAAATAAATCAGTTGCCTTCCTCTATACAAAAGAGAAACAAGCCGAGAAAGAAATTAGAGAAACGACACCCTTCATAATAGACCCAAATAATATAAAGTACCTCGGTGTGACTTTAACCAAGCAAGTAAAAGATCTGTACAATAAGAACTTCAAGACACTGAGGAAAGAAATTGAAGAAGACCTCAGAAGATGGAAAGATCTCCCATGCTCATGGATTGGCAGGATTAATATAGTAAAAATGGCCATTTTACCAAAAGCAATCTACAGATTCAATGCAATCCCCATCAAAATACCAATCCAATTCTTCAAAGAGTTAGACAGAACAATTTGCAAATTCATCTGGAATAACAAAAAACCCAGGATAGCTAAAGCTATCCTCAACAATAAAAGGACTTCAGGGGGAATCACTATCCCTGAACTCAAGCAGTATTACAGAGCAATAGTGATAAAAACTGCATGGTATTGGTACAGAGACAGAGAGATAGACCAATGGAATAGAATTGAAGACCCAGAAATGAACCCACACACCTATGGTCACTTGATTTTTGACAAAGGAGCCAAAACCATCCAATGGAAAAAAGATAGCATTTTCAGCAAATGGTGCTGGTTCAACTGGAGGGCAACATGTAGAAGAATGCAGATCGATCCATGCTTATCACCCTGTACAAAGCTTAAGTCCAAGTGGATCAAGGACCTCCACATCAAATCAGACACACTCAAACTAATAGAAGAAAAACTAGGGAAGCATCTGGAACACATGGGCACTGGAAAAAATTTCCTGAACAAAACACCAATGGCTTATGCTCTAAGATCAAGAATTGACAAATGGGATCTCATAAAACTGCAAAGCTTCTGTAAGGCAAAGGACACGGTGGTTAGGACAAAACGGCAACCAACAGATTGGGAAAAGATCTTTACCAATCCTACAACAGATAGAGGCCTTATATCCAAAATATACAAAGAACTCAAGAAGTTAGACCGCAGGGAAACAAATAACCCTATTAAAAAATGGGGTTCAGAGCTAAACAAAGAATTCACAGCTGAGGAATGCCGAATGGCTGAGAAACACCTAAAGTAATGTTCAACATCTTTAGTCATAAGGGAAATGCAAATCAAAACAACCCTGAGATTTCACCTCACACCAGTGAGAATGGCTAAGATCAAAAACTCAGGTGACAGCAGATGCTGGCGAGGATGTGGAGAAAGAGGAACACTCCTCCATTGTTGGTGGGATTGCAGACTGGTAAAACCATCCTGGAAATCAGTCTGGAGGTTCCTCAGAAAATTGGACATTGAACTGCCTGAGGATCCAGCTATACCTCTCTTGGGCATATACCCAAAAGATGCCTCAACATATAAAAGAGACACGTGCTCCACTATGTTCATCGCAGCCTTATTTATAATAGCCAGAAAATGGAAAGAACCCAGATGCCCTTCAACAGAGGAATGGATACAGAAAATGTGGTACATCTACACAATGGAATATTACTCAGCTATCAAAAACAACGAGTTTATGAAATTCGTAGGCAAATGGTTGGAACTGGAAAATATCATCCTGAGTGAGCTAACCCACTCACAGAAAGACATACATGGTATGCACTCATTGATAAGTGGCTATTAGCCCAAATGCTTGAATTACCCTAGATCCCTAGAACAAACGAAACTCAAGACGGATGATCAAAATGTGAATGCTTCACTCCTTCTTTAAATGAGGAAAAAGAATACCCTTGGCAGGGAAGGGAGAGGCAAAGATTAAAACAGAGACTGAAGGAACACCCATTCAGAGCCTGCCCCACATGTGGCCCATACATATACAGCCACCCAATTAGAAAAGATGGATGAAGCAAAGAAGTGCAGACCGACAGGAGCCGGATGTAGATCGCTCCTGAGAGACACAGCCAGAATACAGCAAATACAGAGGCGAATGCCAGCAGCAAACCACTGAACTGAGAATAGGTCCCCCGTTGAAGGAATCAGAGAAAGAACTGGAAGAGCTTGAAGGTGCTCGAGACCCCAAAAGTACAACAATGGCAAGCAACCAGAGCTTCCAGGGACTAAGCCACTACCTAAAGACTATACATGGACTGACCCTGGACTCTGTCCCCATAGGTAGCAATGAATATCCTAGTAAGAGCACCAGTGGAAGGGGAAGCCCTGGGTCCTGCTAAGACTGAACCCCCAGTGAACTAGACTATGCGGGGAGGGTGGCAATGGGGGGAGGTTTGGGAGGGGAACACCCACAAGGAAGGGGAGGGGGGAGGGTGACGTCTGTCCGGAAACCGGGAAAGGGAATAACACTTGAAATGTATATAAGAAATACTCAAGATAATAAAAAAAAAGAAAATAAAATAAAAAAAGAAAAGAAAGTGGAAAGAACCCAGATGCCCTTCAACAGAGGAATGGATACAGAAAATGTGGTACATCTACACAATGGAATATTACTCAGCTATCAAAAACAACGAGTTTATGAAATTCGTAGGCAAATGGTTGGAACTGGAAAATATCATCCTGAGTGAGCTAACCCAATCACAGAAAGACATACATGGTATGCACTCATTGATAAGTGGCTATTAGCCCAAATGCTTGAATTACCCTAGATCCCTAGAACAAACGAAACTCAAGACGGATGATCAAAATGTGAATGCTTCACTCCTTCTTTAAATGAGGAAAAAGAATACCCTTGGCAGGGAAGGGAGAGGCAAAGATTAAAACAGAGACTGAAGGAACACCTTCAGAGCCTGCCCCACATGTGGCCCATATATATACAGCCACCCAATTAGACAAGATGGATGAAGCAAAGAAGTGTAGACCGACAGGAGCCGGATGTAGATCGCTCCTGAGAGACACAGCCAGAATACAGCAAATACAGAGGCGAATGCCAGCAGCAAACCACTGAACTGAGAATAGGTCCCCCGTTGAAGGAATCAGAGAAAGAACTGGAAGAGCTTGAAGGGGCTCGAGACCCCAAAAGTACAACAATGTCAAGCAACCAGAGCTTCCAGGGACTAAGCCACTACCTAAAGACTATACATGGACTGACCCTGGACTCTGACCTCATAGGTAGCAATGAATATCCTAGTAAGAGCACCAGTGGAAGGGGAAGCCCTGGGTCCTGCTAAGACTGAACCCCCAGTGAACTAGACTATGGGGGGAGGGCGGCAATGGGGGGAGGGTTGGGAGGGGAACACCCATAAGGAAGGGGAGGGGGGAGGAGGATGTTTGCCCGGAAACCGGGAAAGGGAATAACACTTGAAATGTATATAAGAAATACTCAAGTTAATAAAAAAAAAAAAAAGAAAATAAGACATAAGGAACATGTGGGAGTGGTCATCTCTAGCTGGGTCCACTTGAACTTCCCTAGCAAGGGAGTTTGCATAGAGTACTACTTCCTTTTCCCCTAATGAACTTTGCAATTTTGGGGTTCTTAAACCTCTACCATATATCTTATACATTTACCTATAACAGACTGAATTCTGGGCAAATGGACTACCGAGAGGAACAGGACCCTCTCCTGGAAGTAACTGCCCTGGACAGACACAGGGAGGGGAATAATAGATAGCAAAGTAATAGAAGCCCCATGCCTGCTAGGGTGGGACCATGGCTGTTGTGCTTGATCCTATCTTTCTCTAAAGTTTTGTATTAATCTCTTGTTTGATTCCATTAAACTCTTGAGTGCTTTCTGGGCTATTTGTTTTCCACCTGAGCTTTTTTCTCAGAATTATAAACACCAAAATTGCTGCTGGGGTCCAGACTGGAAGAAACTGGAGACATCATGGATTCTACATGCATTTTATACTAACTAGTGTGTGGTTTGATTTCGGTGCCATGTAAACCGTGGGTGGCCCCTTTCATTAAGTCATCCAGCCTAATAGTTCTTAGCTTATGGACTTTCTATAATTGGATACACCTGAAGAGGATCTCCAAGAACAAGTTAGGCTAGGCAGGGAGCAGTTTTGAGCATCCACAGAGAGCCTCAAAGAATCCCAGAGCAGATCAGAATGCCCAGGCTCTGGTGCTCTTAATAGACCCTAGGAGATGAGGCTGAAGAATTAGGCAGGGCCAATCATGAAAGGCCTCATATAATGCATCAAAAGGCTCATATAACCCACCAAATAATTTCTCTAGTGGCAATGGAAATTTACTGAAGGATTTATACCAGGGGAACGAACATAATCCAATTTTAGCTTTAATAAAGCCACTTTAATGGCAGCAAGGAGGATGGATTTGAGGAAGAAGAGATTAAAGTGGGAGTCTTTTGCTATGTCTGTATGTGAGAATCAACTGGCACCCTTTCAGAAAACAAACAGGTGTCTGGGTCCCACCTTCTGCAATTCTAAGGTAAGTACTTTGAGATCTCTCTCTCTCTCTCTCTTTCTCTCTCTCTCTCTCTCTCTCTCTCTCTCTCTCTCAAACACACACACACACACACACACACACACACACACACACACACACACACACACACACACACACACACACCAGCAAAATAGCCAGCTAGAAACGATCACATATTTGGCCAAAAAGGATTTGAGGGTATCTGGGAGCTTGTTCCTAGGTGACTTTTACATTTGAATCCATATACTGAGTCAAGCAGATGGTTTTCCAAGCATGGCTACGACTGCCACCCAGTTAACAGGAGGCCTAAAGAACCCATTATGTCTGACAGTTACAACACTGCTCTAGAGGTGTGTCCCATCTTCTGACATTTCAAAACAATGTTGTAGTCAGCACCGTTCACATTTAAAGACTATATAATAGTTACCCCCTCAAAGGATGCAAAGAAAGAATCTCATAATCTTTTAAGGAAGTTTGCATTCATAGCTGTCCATGGCTGTGTTAAGCCTGTGGACACTTGATTTAGATGTATTGAAGCATCAACTATTCCAGGATCTCAAGCCTGCTGGTTTTCAGACAGGACTATATCCCTTCAGCTTCCCTTGTTCTCAGGCATTTGGGTTTAGATTGAAATAATACCACCTGTTCTCCTCAACTCTATCTTGCCGACATAGGTTTATAGCATGTAAATAACACACACACACACACACACACACACACACACACACACACACACACACATTTAAAAAGTTCTTCACATGGCAGTTCTTGCTGGTAAAAAATGCTAAGGATACAGCATCAGAAAGGCCACAGATTTTAAACCAGACAGGGCTAAATAAATGTAGCACATGTGTATTGGATATATACCAGCTTGCTAAATATTTCCTAACAAAATGGTATGGAGTATGTATCCAGCATTTACAGAGTATCTATTGCACTAAATTATGGCCCTGGACCAATCCTTAGTCATACAGAGGGATGATACAAGAGACAGCAGTAAGCTCATTACAGAGTAGAGGTACCATTCATGGAGTAGAGGACAGGACTACTGTTGGTGGCTTGTAAGACCAGGAGAGAAGTGAACTCCCAGGTGTGGGGTCTACGAGCTGGAAAGTCAGGACCGCCATCCCCTGGAATACATTCGTCTATGTGAAACCCAGAAAACCTCGGAAGAATCCATTTTCCAATTTTGAGGGACGTATGGAAATATACATCCATTATATTGAGAAACCAGTGGAATGGTAAATTCTTAGGTCAGTGGCATAGAACTGGTCCACATCCAGGAATCACTGGGTCAGAATCACCCAGGCAGACCTAAGAAGGTAAAGCTTGGCCTCCCGTCATCAACAGGCAAGCACATAGCAGTGAGGAGCAGAAGAAGAAGGTGAATGCATTGGGACCACACTGGGAAGAAGAACAAACAGAGATCCACTGACCCCACCCACAAAGACCCACTAACCCCACCCAGGTCCACCTCCGGGATCTGGCATAAGGTTCAGGTTTAAACAGCTGGCTGGAGTGTTTCTAGCTAAACACTCCTGGATGAGGCTTGATCCCACCCATCCGTCATCATTGTTTTGGCTCTGCCTCTGCTGCAAGACAGTCTAACAAGTTGTCAGAACTGTGCAACATGTTTCACTTCTCTCTGGTACCAGGCTTCAGCCTGTTCCTTCTCCCAGAATGAAATTTCTGGGGAATTTTTTGAAAATTTGGAGTCTATTCTTGTAGGATTCATTTATCGTATCTTATATGTATTATGTTTTTGTGTATGTGTGTGTCTGTGCACCATGGGTTTGCAGTGACCACATAGACAAAAAGAGGCCATTGAGACCTCTGCAGCTGGGGTTATAAACAGCTGCGAGCCACTGTGTGGCTTCTGAGAACTGAACCTCAGGCTTCTGCAAGAGCAGCTGGGGCTTCTAACCACCAAATCATCTCTCCTACCCTTTAGAGGATCTTAACCTTGCCAGGAAGAGAATACACAGGGTAGTGATGTGCCCAAGGGAGGATGATTGGGGTTAGAAGAGAAGAGAGTTGAAACCGGAACACCGGAAGTGCTGGCTGGTAAGGAATGGACAGAGGTAGAGGAACCAGGGAAGGAGGAGAGCATGGTGGCTGGGGTCGTGGTTGAGGCTTCATGACAGCATGAATCTTGTGAAGGACCAAGCATCTAAGCCTCGAATTCCAGGAAGGCCACTTACAAGAACTATTTCATTGGCTCCGGAAAGGAAGAGGTCAGACAGCAGTAGGTTTCCAAGAGGAGATGAGAAGAGGCAGAGAAACAGCAAGTGTGGGGTTGCTTTTTGAAGCAGTTGGGATGAGAGCGATGTGAGGTCAGGGAGTAGCTGGAAACGGATTCAAGATCAAGGCTCAGTGCCATAGCGGAAAGGCAGAGGAGCACAGAGCAGGTTCCTGAAGGAAGAGCTGCAGTTGGGTGGAGCTCAGAACACAGGAAGGTGGAGAGTACTGAAAGCACAAGCGCAGGAGAGCCTAGGAGCCCAGAGGGGATGGGTTGCCTTTGCGTGCATGCATGCGTGGGTGCGTGCGTGCGTGCGTGCGTGCGTGTGTGTATGTGTGTGTGTGTGTGTGTTTGTGTGTGTGTGTGTGTGTGTATGTAATTGAGGCTCTGCTGGAGGAAAGAACAGCAGGTGGTGTGGGAAGGTTTGAGAAAGGTAGTCAAGACTGAATAACACTGCTGTTGGGAGAGAGGAGGGGGAGGGGGACGGGGAGGGGGACGGGGAGAGGGAGCTGGCCACAGGCTGCAGGTATCTGATAGTCCAGCAGTACTTGGGAATGAACAGATGCTGCTACCAGTGAGCAGATGGGAGCAGCAATAACATGTGGAGAATACACAGGGTAGTGATGTGCCCAAGGGAGGATGTTGTGAAGGACCACCAACCTAAAATAATGGGCCCTGGCCCACACCACCCATCAGTGGGAATCTCACACCCATATTTATGCCTCCTCCACTCCACAATCCAAGGTCTCTCTACACAGAGAGGGCTAAGGGTGGCAGCCTGGGCCTCACCTTGGAACAGAAATGTGTTATTCCCAAGGTCAGGCAACTGCCTGAGTACGGGACAGTGAGCAGATGAGGGAAACTCCCTTGGAGAACCAGAGCCTTCCTAATGAGACACTGGGTCAGCAGCATCTTCTCTTGAACTTGTTAAACCTACAGAGTCTCCAACTCCACCCAGCAGCTACCGAATGAGGACTGCCCAGGAGGCAGCCCAGCAATTTACACTTTAACGGCCCCCAAGGCGATTCTAGCATGCAGGATAATTTGAGGTACTGACCCATTATAACAAATGACTTCTTCCCAAAGTGCAAAGCAAATAAACTTTACCATTTATCACTTCTCTATTGTGTGTGAGTGGTATTATATAATCAGCAAATTATCAGGTGCTTACTAAGGTCTGTTGTGTCTCAGCTCTGTTATAGCCAGCCTTGAGGATGACCTCTGGAAGTACACTGGGTAGTTTGTAATTGTCAGCTTGCCACAACCTAGAATCACTGGGAAGAGATTCCCCAGTTGGGGAATTGTCTAAATCAGGTTGGCCTGTGGACATGTTTGGGCAGGAGTTGTTTTGATTATTAATTAATATAGGATGACCTACCACCATTGTGAGCGGCACCATTCCCTAGGCAGTTGGTCCTGAGCAACGTAAGTGTCCAGAAAGCAGGCCAAGAAGCAGAAAACAGGCTAGTGGAGACTGGGTTTCTCTGCTCTCTGTTCTTGACTGTGGATGTGAGGCTTTAAGTTCCTTTCTTGCCTTCACCATAACGATGGACCATCATGTGGCATGGAGGCCAAATAAACCTTTTATTCCCTGAGCCATTTTGTGTTCAGTGTTGGTCATAGCAACAGAAATAAAAGCAGAATATGAAATAAACCCTGCTATTCTTACTTTTGTTTCATCTCCTCCCATATTGAACCGTGGGCGCCCTCTGTCTGCGTGACCCACAAGGCTACTCAGAAAAACTCATTGCTATTTCTGATGCTAGGTCATACACTATATCACAATCTCTAGTAGTCTGAGGCCTCTTGACCCAGAGGACCTAGACAGCATGCAAATAGGATAGCAGCAGCTCATCAGGGAAGCCTAGGGAGACACTGAGAGCCAGGGCCAGCAGTGTGGAAGTTCTACCCTGGAAATGTAGCTATAATCTTGGCGCAGCCTCCAGATGATTATAGCCCAGTCTCTCCCGCTCCCTCTCCCTCTCCATCTCTCTCTCTCCCTCTTCCTCGCCCTCCCCCCGTCACACACACACACACACACACACACACACACACACACACACACACACACACAGTCCTCACTTCTCTTTCCCACACTGCCTCTCTCTGTCTGGCTCTCTCTGGCTCTCACTGCCTCTGTCTCTCAGTCTCTCTCACTGTCTCTCTGTCTCTGTTTCTGTCTCTCTGTCTCTCATTGTCTCTGTGTCTCTTTCTCTCTCTCTTTGTGTATGGAAGACAACAGTGCACCTCAGTGGCCAGGCACTCTAGCCAGCTCGGGTGGCTGGCAGTGAGCCCCAAGGATCCTCCCTCCCATCCTTCCCGAGCCCTGGGCTTGAACCCTAGCGCCTCCATGGCCAACTTTTTATTGGCTGTTTGGGATCGAACTCAGGTCCCCAATCTTGCAAGGAAAGCACTGTATTAAATGAGCTCTCTCTCCAGCCTAACTCTATCTTCTCATAGTGCGTGGGGGCAAAGCAAGTATTGGTCTCATGTCCCGAGGGCCTCATGCCTTGGGAACAAGAGGAGTCACAGAGCCTGGGCGTGTTCTGAAGAAGACAGTGTCCTCTACTGCAGATACCCATTTCTCCATTCACAAATGATCAGCCTGCCCTGTTCTAGAAACATGGCACCTGGGCCGTACCTTCTCCCCGTGGTTGCCCTTTGCAAGCCCGCCAGCCATCCGTTCCTCTTTTTAAAACAAGCATCATCTTCTTGTGCTTGATCTTTCACTAAACGATAGACAATAAGTGCTCCTCGCAGTACTTAACTCGGGATGCTGCTTGCATATTCATTATCTCGCAGGATGCAGCGGCTACTTCCCCGGCTTAGGTAGCTTCACGCTGCTTGGTGAATTCAGAACCAGACACCTGGGCTGAATAAGCAGGCAGGCTTTCAGGGGAAACCCTTAGCATGTCCCTTTGTTGCTATGTTTAATCCTCTGTGTGTGTGTGTGTGTGTGTGTGTGTGTGTGTGTGTGTGTCTGCATGCACTCATGCATGTCCTGGTTTGTACCGAGAATGAGATGTGCCCTCCCTAGGTAACATTTTGCTGAGAACTCTGGAGACAGGTAGAGACTCTGAAAGGCACCAGGCACAGGATGGGGATGTCCTAAACTGAGAACGGTAGTCACAACTATAAGAACGGCAAAGTGCTGCATGAATTGGGGACTTGCCCCAGGCTGCTAAATGCTGTGCTCATCCGTCCAAGCGTTATAATGGGCCTGTGAGGAAGCTCGGGCTTTCCCCATTTTGCAGTTGAGGAAACTGAGAATGAGCAAGGCGGCGTGATAAGGTCACGGAGGCGCTATGTTGAGAGCTGGTGTGCAGGCAGATGTGGCAAAAAAGGGGACTGGCATTCCCTGGCCGGGCTTTAGATTCCTTTTATTCCACGGTCTCTAAATGACTTGCTTCCGAATACATATTTACTCACCAAGTCTAACCATTAAGCATCAAGGGTAGTCCTCTGAGCTCAGAGAATATGGTCTAAAAGCCAGGGGAAAATGGGCTTGTTGCTGTTCTGATAGCCAATTAGCGAGCGCTGAGTGTTTCTCTGGTTGCCTCCTGTGGAAACTTGCATTTTTTTTATCAAAATATTACTTAATGGCCAGACCCCAGTGGAATGCTCTAGAAGACCTTTAGCAATTGTTTGTGACCTGTTATTTAAACCAAAAATGATATCGGGGAAAATGACACTTGAACACCAGCCCGCAGACTGGAACTAGCCAGTTTAAAAGAGGAGACGCCATGTTTTTTCCATGCATCCTTGAGGGGTTTCAATGGGAGGAAGAGCAGGGGCATTATTTAGAGGGGGTTCTTTTAAAAACAACAGAATTAGATTAACCTTGGGAGGGGAAGCAGGGAGGCGGGGGCATTAGGAAAGACACAAGAAGATTCTGGAAAGAGAGGGATGAGGATTCAGCCTAAAAAAAAAAAAAAAAAAACGCATCTCAGCTCAACAAAGCAGACAGAGCTATCCATCACTAACCTCATTTAAAACAAACATGACACACTGCTGAGGAAATACGTGATGAGCTCCATTCTTCAGCGGCATTAGGAAGAGACAAACTGGGTGTCTTTCTTTATCCCTAATTTTGGTAGAAGTCATTGAGAATTGTTTTTCCCACATCTGTGGGGCCCCTTTCCATTCTAAAGCGAGTATCAACGCACAAGTCCCCTGCTATGATCTGCAGGTGTCGTGCCCACGGTAGCTCTAATAAAATCTCAACCTGGGAAGAGGGATGGCTCGCAATGCTATTTTAAGCGTCGGTTAGCTGAACTATCATATTAATGAGGCTGACTCCTTAATCCTACTTTACTTCTAATCTGCAGGCAGGCTGTGGAGATTCTAAATCAAGCAAGGTGGGCAAAAGACAAAAGGACGTGGCCAGAATAAAAAACCCAGCTGACCTAAAGAGCTATTGACTTCTCAGGACATGGGGAAGAATAAAGAGTGTGGCCATGGGAGAGAGATTGGGTGTCAATGTCCCAGTTTGCCAGGCCAGGTAAATCTATAAAACTCCACACCCATCTTCCCTGTGGCTACCTCAGGGACATCTCCAAGCTCCCAGGCCCACATGAATGAATGTCTGTGCACTGCTGCCCCCTGCTGGACACATGGGGTCCAGCTAGACACATTTTTGCCTGGGTTCCAAGAAAACGCCATTTGCCATGTCAATTAGTTTTCAATTCTCTCTCCTCCTCCCCCAGACAGTGCCTTCCACCCTCAGGACCCTGTTAGGAGACAATTCCATCTAAGCTAATGGGCAAATATTCCTTATAATGCAATTTTAGAGCTTTCTCGTGCATAACCCCAGAGATCCTCCCTTGGCGGGCTGGCCAGAGACAGCGGAATGTACGAAACACATCATCTTGCTGTTCCAAGGACTGTTTCATCAAAATACTCCCTTGAATTTACATGAACCCAAGCATGACGCTTTCTTAGAGGAGCTAGAGGCAGTCGGCGTATCAGCCAGCCCTTCCTTCCCACTACCACCGTGTGACATTTGTGGATAATGCCTTTTCTCACAAGGCTGTTGCAGACTGAATCCAGCCACCCCAGTGTGCCCAAGCTCCAGCGCCCACTCCTGAAAGCGATAGTGAGTTCTCAGTACCCCAGCCAGGAGACGATACCAGGTGTCCATGTATAGGGAGCTTTGGGGCAATGCCTCCCATAGAATAAAGGGAATGAACTAGTCTTAGTTATGACAGCCAACGTACAGTGTTAGGTCAGCAGGGTGGGTATGGATGGGAAAATCAAGATTAACATATAAGAGAAGCCATGGACAGGAAGTTCGGTGACTAACCCGGCTTCACCTGACAGGGTGTGTGCAGAAATCTGTCTACCCTCACACCAGGGAGAAGGTGGTGCTCTGCAAATGACCTTGTCATGACTCTGGAGGCCTTTGACTCTCAGTTCTGCCCCAACCCACTAGCCTACTTCCTCACAGGCGTGTCTGTCTTTCTTATGGAAGGTCTCTATGTCTATTACTATTCAAGTGCTCAGAGCCATTGTTCCTGGACTTGAGATCCTGAACCTCCTACCAGACGTCCAGTGGGCTCTTATCCATACCCATAACACCAGGGAAGAAAAAAATATGGCGTGAGCAAATCCCGGGTCACCTTAGACTGAGTGCACATCGGCTGTCATTTCTTAGATCTCTTCTGCACCAATGGTTCTAAAATCAGACAAAGGAAAATCCCGGGGACAGAAAAGGGGGAAAGAAGGTCTTTGCTTTATATCTGGTTGAAGCCTTTGCCAGCAGAGAAGCAGGTATCCCACACTTAACCTCTACTTAAGGAGGCTCCTTTCCTTCCTAGCCAGGCACCTTAATCTCAGCAGAAACCCCTTTGCAGAAATTGACACCCGATAAATGTGATATGCAACCCTAGTGGCTCCTTGTTTCATCTGATAAGAAAATCACTCCCTCTCTCCTGACCAGGTCATCTATGTGGCATAAGCGCCAGCATCCTTTAGGCTCCTGGCCCCTTGTTATGTAGTTTGTTGGTCTTGGACCAATCACATCTGCATCCCCAAGAGCTTGACAGAAACGTAAGGTCCCAGCCCCATTCCAGGTCCACTGATCTGAACCTGCATAACATCTATTCCTCCCGATGGCCCTCAGTGTACTGAAAGTGGGGAAAATTACCCAAGTAACGATGGGTAGGCACTGCTTGCCCAAGTATGAGGTTGTGAGTTCAGATTCCCAGAACCCATGTAGAAGTTTAACATGCCTGCAATTCCAGCCTCCCTGCTGGTGGGATGGGAGCTGGATACGAGATAACTCCACAGAGCTTGTTGGCTAGTGAAGTAGTGGCAATACAGAAGGCCCTGTCTCTAACAAAGAGGGGAGAAAAGATCAACACCAGATGCTGTGCATCCAGATGATTGTGTGCTACACACACCTACATGCATTATAGACATATATAAGCACACATTTAAAAAGAATTGCTACCTTTCAGTTAGGAAGAAGAAGGCTACTGGTATTGATGATAGAAATAAAAAAATATATTTCTCTTGATCTGGGAATTCAGGGTATGATTTTTTTTATTGCCCAAACTCCTGTTAAGTTCTGGTTTCTTACAGAGGAAACCAGTATCTCTTTAGCTGACCCTAGTTCCCAGAGGAAAATGGAAGCTGACAGACAGGAGAGCTGGCCAGAAGGGTTATTACATGGAGGTCACCAGGCAGATTGTACACAGGCTTGTGGGGGGGTGGAAAGTATACCAGCGGGACTGATTCCAGGCTTGATAGACATTCTTGTCCTGAGACAGACAGCTTAGCTTATCTGGAGGGAAGACTATCCCCAAGTCTATTTCAATTTCACAGTGTGCTCTGGAAACAGAGGATGCAGGCACCCAAGTCATCGATTAGCCATGACACAGGCAGCTCCCAGCAGGCATTTCACAGTAGTGGTGGGAAGAATGCCTTAACAGCACATATACAGCTCGTGGGCAGGAGTTAGTTAGAAAGATAAACTTATACAACCCTGGTCAGCAGAGCACTGGTTTAACACACTCAAATAAAAATGCTCTGTGGCTGATCTCATCAACCCTCTACATCCCTGTAGCCAAGGATGTCCCCAGATCCAGCTCCTGCAGTTCCAAGGCTGCTACAGGAAATGGAGTTCCAGAAGGAGTCAGAAAAGAACAGTGTGCTAGAAATGGGGCTAGCCAGGGAGCCTATCAAATGCACTTAACCTAAGGTGCTGGTAGGTAATACCAAGCCATCTTCTCTGTAAGCCTGGGTGAGCTGTTTCCAATGCCGAGAAAAGCACATGTTTAGGATCCTTGTAGAGTCCAGCTGCAGTTGGAGCCAAACTCAGCCTGCATTTCAAAGACCCCAGAGCTAGGCATCCTCAGGTAAAGGGGAGCCATTTGCCCAGCAGAATATAGGAATAAAACCTTGATAGGAAGCAAGATATGGATGGGTAAAACCATTTTCTCTTTGCTATTGGTGGTGAGTTGTAAATCCTCAAGGCTAAAATCTCTGGAGACAGTGTGTATAGGAACTCAAGGGATAGACTGACTCTTCTTTACCCTGCAAAGTATCCTATGAACTGGAGAGATGGCCCAGCCCTAAAGTTCTTTCTTTGTAATCATAAGGATCTGAGTTCGAACTCTGGCACCCACATAAAAAGAAGAAGTTGGCCTTGTGGTGTGAACTTACAACCTCATTGCTGGGGCAGAGACAGGCGGGTCTTCTAGGGCTCGGTGATGAGCCAGTTAAGCCGAATCAGCAAGTTTTGCACCAAAACCTTGTCCCAAAAGAAAAAGTCAGTAGATTCTGAGGAGTGATATCCAATGCTAACCTCTGGCCTCCACATGTGCATGCACACATCTGGCCTCCACGTGTGCATGCACACACACACATGCATGCACACACACACACACACACACACACACACACACACACACACACACACATCTCCCCACCTCCCAGATCTGTGAACAATGTTGTGGTTAGAATAAGAATGGCCTTCAAGGGCTCATGTATTTGAATGTTTGGACCCTAGTTGGAGGCACTCTTAGGAGGAAGGATTAGAAGGTGTGATCTCGCTGGACATGTGGCCATGTTGGTGAAGGTGTTTCTCTAGCTTCAACTTCTGGATAAGATGTAAGCTCCCAGCTCCTGCTTCAACACCATGCCTGCCTCTCAGATGCCATGCTCCCTGCCATGATAATCATGGACTACCGTCTCTGAGACTCACTCCCAATTAAATGGTAACAAAAAAATAGTTGCTTTAGTCATGGTATCTCTTCACAGCAACAGTGACTAAGACAAACATCTTTTAGTATACAGAGAGAGAGAGAGAGAGAGAGAGAGAGACAGAGACAGAGACAGAGACAGAGACAGATAGAGACATAGGCAAGGAGAGACAGAGAAGAGAGACATAGAGAGAGAAACACACACATAGAGAAAGAAAGAGACAGACACAGAGAGAGAGAGAGAGAGAGAGAGAGAGAGAGAGAGAGAGAGAGAGAGTTTTTTCACAGTAGAATAAAAGCCACATACCAGGAATACTCTCATATCAGTCTGGTCCACGTTTCACTGCCAAATACATTCTTCAGAACTTTTTGGGCCTGCGCGTGTGGACCTGTGTGGCTCATACTCGGTCAGTTTTCCCAGAAAGGCCATTTGTCAAGATGTCACTGAAAAGGCTGTTTCCAAGCCAGAGGCTGTGATGTTTGACGTCTACTTTCTTGGATCATTTATCTCCGAGAGCTCCCAGAGAGGGAGCCTCCCCCCTTCAGACCCCATCAGCCCTTCCCATCTGGCTACTCTTCAGGTAATGAACGAACAGCACAAGGGAACATGTGCTCTGCCTGTTGTCACATGTATGTACTGTGTCTTCAAGTGGCCTTGGGGATTCTGTCTGTGCCAGCACCACCAGCTGGCACTGTGCAGGGAGTCAAAAAGAAAGAAAGAAAGAAAGAAAGAAAGAAAGAAAGAAAGAAAGAAAGAAAGGAAGGAAGGAAGGAAGGAAGAAAGAAAGCAAAGAAAACCCACCTTGCTACCTGTCTGAAGGTCAAGGAAAGGCTCCATGTCTCCATCCTGTGGGAAATGGGAAGAGGGAACGGCATTTGAATCCCCCTCACGCGTTGGTCATTGGAGATAGTCTTAGTCATATTAGAACATCAAGCTAGCATCCATGAAGCTGGTGATGGGGCTCAGTCAGTAGACGGCATACACAGCATGCACAAAGATCTGTTTTCTATGCTTCATACAGCATAAAACTAGATGTGGTGGTGTGCAACCATAACGCCAACACTCCACAGGCAGAGGCAAGGGATTCAGGAGTTCAAGGTCATCGTTAGTTATGTAGTTAGGTCAGGGCTAGCCTGGGATACATGCGACCCTATAGACTCCTCCCCAAACTAAGAATTGTGTCTTTTGAAAGGTAGGTTAAACAACAGGGATAGCTTCTATTTTTGAGTATGCATTAGGTATAGATGATAATACATGCCATGTAATATTAAGAAACATAGGTAATCTCTTACCCATGATGACGTAGACCATCCCTGCTAGGCCATTCAGCACAGAAAGGCACCTGCTGTCAAGCTTCCTGACCAGAGTTTGACATAGTGAGAGGAAAGAACTCACTCCACCAATTATCCTCTGATCCCCACACATGATCAAATGCATGTGCATACCCATGAATACACATAAATTACACATAAATAAATAAACGTAATAAAGACACCTCTTGTGCTGTCATCTCTTTCCACTGTTACGCTACTGCTCCATAGTGAACTTGGAAAATGTGGTCTTCATATTGTAGAGGAAGATCCCTCAGTCATCCAGCTGCCCACCTAAGCCTTCAGATCATGCTTGGGATTTTTCTTCTGGTACAAATTCAGGGATGAACAAGTCCATAACGTGGGGGGGGGCAGTGGGAAGAGAAGCTGGAGGAATTTGAGAAATGCAGAAGTAGAGGAGTCTCCAGGGAAATGTGGGTGGAACTGAGGCTTAAATGACAGGCATAGAGGAAGGATCCTTGTTAGTTCCTCAAATTGATACACCCAAAAATCACTGGAACTCTCAACTGAGCAACTTCCCAGATGAGATTGTCCTAGTGGCCATGCATGTGAAAAATTGTCTTCTTGATTGTTGTGAGAGATTCAAACCCACTCTGGGAAGTGTCACCTCTAGGCAGGAGGTCCTGGTTTGTCTAATGATAATGGCTATGCATAAATCAAGGAGAGCGAGCCAGCAAGCAGCATCTTCCAGGGTCCCTGCTTCAGTTCTTGATGAGATTTCCCTCCATAATGGTTTATGACTTGGGATGTGCAAGCCAAATTAACCTTTCCTCCCCAAGCTGCTTTTGGTCTGGCTGTTTCATCAAGGCAACAGAAAATAAACTAGAACAGGGTGTATTGATTATGTTCCTCGTGGCTGTGGCAAAATACATGTAAAGAAGCAACTTAAACAGGAAAGCATTTATACTCTCTCAAGGTGTGGGGAGGCACAGTTCGTCATGACTAGACGGAAGGCAGTGGTAGCAGGAGCAGGAGCAGGAGCAGGAGCAGGAGCAGGAGCAGGAGCAGGAGCAGGAGCAGGAGCAGGAGCAGCTGGTCACATTGCATCTGCAGTCAGGAAGCAGAGCGAGAACAGGAAGGGAGGTGGGGCCAGCAAACTTCAGGGCTCACCTTGCAGAACTCTTCCTCTAGCCAGGCTCCCTATCCTGAAGGTTCTGCAGCCTTCACTAACAACACTAGTAGGTGGGATCCTTGTTTAAACATACAAGTTGATGGGTACCAATCCACATTCGAACTGTAGTGAGATTTGAGTAGCAAGGAGGGCAGATATTTGGAAGTGGGCTCTCATCAGGGGAATCGTTCTGACCTCTGTGGAGTGCTGAGCACTTTAACTTCCACTGGGAATTTCCAGTGGTCCATTCGAGCTTGAAGACAGTAGCTTGTATGAAGAGATTCAGAGAAGAAAATGCTCCTAAGTACTGATTTCAGGATTGATGGGGAAAGAGGTTTAGCCTGTGATAACAGACTAAACATATATTAAGTCTGGGAATGTAACTCTGTGATCAAATGTTTGCCTGGTATGCACAGGAACTCTGGGTCCATCTGGAGAACCAAAACCAGTTAATGTGTGCTATGAGGGAAGGGCTGACCAGGTTCCACCCATCCCTGAGGAGTTACAGGTAGTTAATGGTTGCTGAGGGAGGGACAGATATTTTCTTTGATTGGAAAAGTTACTAAGTTGCCAGTGTTCCTGTAAATAATCCCCAATTCATACTTCTGTAAGCATGTATGATAAGACAAGTTGAAAGGAGTATTAATAGGAACATTTTACTTTTTAAGTGTGTGTTGTCCCCGCCAGCAGGGACCCAGTTATTCAGGGTCCTGAAGAGGCTTTCTACCTGTGGGCCAAATGGGGGTGAAGAGAAGAAGGAGACCAAGCAAAAGTTCTGTTGTCAAGGTTTCCTTCTTCTCTTCACCCCCATTTGGCCCACAGGTAGAAAGCCTTTTCGGGACCCTGAATAACTGGGTCCCCGCTGGTGGGGACAAGTGGCGCCAGAACAGGGACCCCGAAGCACGGCCAACTACAGGATGATGGAGATAAGAAAGCTGCAGCGGGGGGGTTGGGGATTTAGCTCAGTGGTCCCCAGCTCCAAAAAAAAAAAAAGAAAAAAGAAAAAAAAAAAGAAAAAGAAAAGAAAGCTGCAGCGGGAATTGAGGACTCTTCAGGCCATATTGCTTGTGCGTCGCTAGAGAGGGAGGTAAGGACCGGTCGAATAATTGTCGTCCGATTGCCATGGGGAAGGTATTGTCTAAGGAGGCTTGTTTCATAAGAGAAATCAAGCGTTTACTCAGGGAGAGAGGAATAAGAGTTAAGAAAAAGGATTTAATCAAATTTTTTTTGTTTTGTAGGGGTGTGTGTGTGTGTGTGTGTGTGTGTGTGTGTGTGTGTGTGTGTGTGTGTAGGGTGTATGCACCTGAGTACAGTGCCCTCTAAGGACAGAAGACAGTATTACACCCTGGAGCTGGGTTAGAGGTGGTTGGGAGCTGCCTAAAGTGAACACTGAGAACTACACTTAGGTCTTCTGCAAAAGCAGTATGAGCTCTCAACCATATCTCCAGCCCTCCAGTTGTTCTTGCAAGCAAGACTCCTGGGATCTTCATGTCTTAGCAGTCTGAAGCACAGACAGTGTGGTTAGCTAGCCCACTACTCCAGCTGCTCCTCACAAGCTTCATGCGGACGAGGAAATGGCACCTGCCACTCCATCTGATCCACAGCGAGTCACGGGGTGTAATGTGTCTCAATTCGTGACAACCTGGATGCCAAAGACAGATGGATGGAGGAAGAGAAGTGCACTTCTGGGCTCAAAGATAACCATGGGGTAGGGTAGTGTCCAAGCTGCCAGTGAGGAATTGAACAATAGCAGGTAGCTGGATGGACAAGCCAGGGTTAACACAGGAGATAATAGTGGCTCCTTCCGTGAGTGGTGGGTTGGTGGAGAAATCATCACTGGAGTTGATTACCCAACTTTAGGAGTTACTCAGTTTTCTAAGAAAACCGAAGCCCACTCAGTTCTATTCTTCATGGGTGCTATCGGAACACCATTGGTCCCCAGGTAACTAGCAGCAAAGTTTCTTGAACTTGGGAGGAGGCTGGGTGCTGCTTAAAATAGATTTCTGCACTTCATGGGCTTCAGTTCACTCTCTCATGATGTAGGCTTATGAAAGGACTCCTCTCTCTCTCTCTCTCTCTCTCTCTCTCTCTCTCACACACACACACACACACACACACACTGTGTGTGTTTCCTTCTGGTGTGTGTGTGTCTGTGTGTGTGTGTGTGTGTGTGTGTGTGTGTGTTCACATGTATGCTAATACATATATGGGAGGCCAGAGCAACCTCAGCAATTGTTTCTCGGACCATTCCCTTTGATGGCTCATTGAGACAGAATCTCTTTGACATGGAACTTGCCAAGTAGGCTAGGCTGGCTAGTCAGCAAGATGCAGGGATCCACCTCTCTGCATCTCTCCAGAGCTAGGACTAAAAAGGCAAATCATCACATCCAGCTTCTCTTTCAAATGTGCTCCGAGGTTTGAACTCAGGCTCTTATGTTTGCAGAGCAAGTACTTTAGTGACTAATACACTCTGACACCTAACTAGAATTTATTGAAGCCTCTATATGATGTCAGTTGGTGCCTGCTTGAACTCATATTGAAAATGATACCTTATAATACTCTTAGAATGTCTCAAGCTACTCCTCCAGGTCCTGGGTACTCTGCCTGTCCGCAGTGAACTTCCACAATGCCCCCCCTCCCAAAGCATTCCCAAACACAGAAAAGGAAGACAAAGATCAAAACTTCTAGATGATCTGCCCAAGCCGTCACCCAAGCCATGGGTGACAGAGCTTGGAGAGGCTCTCCTCCCCTTCTCTTTTGCTAAAGCAGTTTTCACTGATGGCTGGTGGAGTCTCCACAGTGGTAACTAAACAATAGAGGGACACAGCATTTCATTCTGTGAACTGTCAGAACCTGGTTTAATGGGTTCTTCACTTTTCTGCTACAATCGTCCCATTCACAGAAGAGTTAAAATGCTTTCACGCAACGATGACAAGAGACAGTTTTTCACTGCCCCCATTTTTGAATGACCATAATTGGCAAATACTAAGCGGGTGAAGAGTGAATCTCTGTGCATGTGCTGACTCCCTCCGCCTTCTTTCACAGTACTGTGCCAACCTGCATGGGCCATCTGTAAGTAAGGATGGCTCAGGGTAATTCATGCTGATAGAGACAGCTGTGGCAGCTCCTTGAGGGGACACCATCCTGCACCCAGAATGAAGAGTGCTTCTCTATCCAGTGGAACTGCAGCTCAGTATCCAACATCTCTTCAGCTTCTGGCCATTTGCGTTCCCTTCCCAGATGGTTGCTGGTCTCTCTGAGTGGCTGTTCCTGAATTGGATGCCAGGGAACTCTGCTTCCTGGTCCAATTGCCATAAAAAATGAATAGTGCCGTCCATGGTGCAGGGGTGAAGCGGGTTGGCTCAGATGTGATGATAGTAACCAGTGATTAATCTGGCACTGCTCCATACTGGCTCTATACTCAGCCAGCCTGGCTGCTCACTATCTCTCCCTGGTTTGGCTCCCTTTCCCACTAAATTGGAATTATAATACCTGCTTCATGGGGTAGTCGCAAAGATGAAATGAAGGGGAGGATGCATATGTGGAAGCCAGAGGATGCTATGTGTCCTGTGAAACATTCTCCATGTTATCCCCTTGGGACAGGATCACTGAACCTGGAGATTGCCATCGTTTTGTTTGTTTGGTTTTGTGTGTTTGGTTTTGGCTAGGCTGACAGTAAACCCCCAAACTGTCCTGTCTCAGCTCTACCTCCTCCTACCTTCATCACTAGGATTACAGTCACTCCCAGATTTTTACATAGGTGCCGGGGATCTGATAGGTGTTTGCGTCCTCATGCTTGGTCCGCAAGTGTTCTTCTCCATGTAGCCCTATCGCTAAACATGTCAATATATTTAAAAGAAGCACAATGTGTGTCATATAGAATGTGCTCAGATGTCAGCAGCTGCGACGGCTCGGTTCTTTAGAATCTCCCAGCTGGTGTCTATCACTCACTGGAGAATGGGGGATCTGGAGGACAGAAATGGATGAAGTAAAGTCCTCCTCTCCAGAACTACCAGCAGATAAGTGATGGGTGATTGCTTTAAAGGACACTAGAGCCAGAGAGAAACAGGTAACACTAACAACCTTCCTAGAGAAAAATGTGTGTGCTGTGTTGTCACTCAGGCTGGTCCCGGATAGGGACTCTACATCCTGTCACCGCCACCACCACCACCTCACACCCACCCAACACCACTCACATGTGTAGGGAGCATGGGAAATGATAACTCTTCAATTTACCACAGCTGTTGACACATAACAAAAGTAGGGGTGGGGAATAAGGGTCCCATACTTGAATTACAGTCTGGCTAAGTAATTTTTGTCAGTCTTCCTCATTCACAAGTGCTTTGGGAGATGGGAAAGAACCTCTAGTTCCTTTAGAGGCTTGTACAGAAGAAGGGACCCCCATCAAATGAATGAAGACAGTACATTACAAATGGAAATTGAGAGTCAAGTGGAAATTAAACCCTGCCAGGTTTTCTTTCTATACAATTGGCTGATCAGTCCTCAGTGTCACATTAGCTAATTTGTTCAATAAGATGAGGAGAAAGAAGAAAAGAGGGAAAAGTTACCAGAGATTGAAGGAAGGTGTCCAGTGTGGCAAAAATAACTTACGCTAAAGGTCTTTGACTCTTTCTTTAGAAGAACTGTGGGATTCTGCCTAGAACTTCTGATCCTCTTGCTCCCCAGTGCTGTGTTTGTGGATGTGCACCATTATACCTGGTTTATGTGATGCTAAAGATGGAAACCAGGGCTTCATGCATGCATATAAGTTATAAATGGGTTATATTCTCTGGCCTTCTGCTGCTGGTGTTAATTCTGGATCCAATCCACAGAACTACAAGATATAAAGCTCTATGGTACAAGACAGAGGCAAAAGGCAGTACTTAACAAGAGGGACTCCTCTCATGTAGTCCATATTTGAGTAGCTGACACAGTCAGACACGCAGATGGGTAACCAACACACCTTCACACAGGGTTCGGTGTCAGGGGAAAAACATAGAATGGAACTCACAGTAAAATTGGAGTCAGTGTAAGGAGCATTTGTCCACTGTGACAATCAAGCCTACTGTCAACCTGACTGGATGGAAATCACCTTAGGAACACTGTGGGAAAGTCATGAATATACCCATCCAATATTTAGTCTCCCTCTTTCTCTCACATTCTACCAACCCTTTCCATATATATGAATTATAGCCCCATACATGAATATATATTATATATATGGACGTACATATCATGGTGTTTCCCATGCTCTTCTTAAGGTAGCAGAGCCCATATCACAGTGTCCATGTGATTGCTAGGCAAGCAGGGAATGCTGGGTGATTGTCTAAGAAGAAATCTCAACATCCTTGATTCCTCATCCAACTCCCTTGTCCTTGCTTGAAAGACAAAACCACTTTGTGATCCTGAAGTTGACATACATGTGCTAAGATCATGACAAGGGACAAACAGTCCAGACAGGCACAGAATTATACCAGCCCAGTGCCCCATTTCTAGGCTTGTTAGACGAGAGAAAGAACACTCAATATTGTTGGAGACACTGTATCTGTTTTTCTTCTGTTCCTAACACTGCCATTCTTAGCTTATTCAAGTCTCTAACTTTGGCCCCTTCCTCTGCATTTCTCTCCTTTCATGGGGAAGCACAGACATTCCCTGGATGCCAGCATTTGCACATCTACTGAGGATCAGCCACGGTGTCTGGCTTAGAAGTTTCTAAATATGAGTGCAGCACAGAGGAAGGATGCACAAGCAGGCATTATGCTTATAAATATCCCAGTGCCTGCCTGCAGTGGGGTGAAAGGGTTTGGAGATGGGTTCCTGAAGAGAGTGGAGCACAAGGAGGGTTTTACAAAAGAAGTGGATCAAAATTTGATGAAGAAGAAGCCAAAGGAAGAAAGAGGAAGCATTTGGTTATAGAGCCTTGGGGGATGTGGAGCTGGACAGCATAAATCATAAGTTATAGGAGGAAAAAAAATCAAGAAGAGGAGGGAAGGAAGCAGCAGGGTTAGAGCACAGCCTGTATAACATTGCTAGAAGAACTTAGGAGTTAGTCCATGGGTGAAAGTGTTTGCCACACAAATGTGAGGCCAGAAATCAGATCCTCATATGAGTATAGAGTCTGGCTTATAAATCCAGCCTCAGAAGATAAAGATAGGGGTAGTTGAATGGTAGTTGACTAGAGGCCAACTATATCAGTGAGCTCTGGGTTTGATTGAGAGACCTTGACTCAATGAAACAAGGTAGAAGAGAGATCAAAGATGATTTCCAACACCAACCTTGGGCTCCTAGTTGCACATATGCACATATCTATCCCCATACTTGATGGGATTGCAAATCTTGGTCACTGACTTGTCATAACTGGAGAGAAACTCAACTGAAGAAGTGTCTCCATCACGTAAGCCTGTGGCAGTGTTTGGAGGGAATTTTTGTGATTGGCAGTTGATGTTGGAGCTCATTGGCGGAGGCAGGTGGGCCTGAGCTGTAAGAACAGCCATTGATCACAAGCCTAGGGATGGAACAGCAAGCAGACTTCCTCTGTGACTTCAGCTTCAGTGTCTGCTTGAGCCCCATTTCCCTCCGAGAAGGACTGTGACCTGAAAGCATGAAGTAGAATAAAACCTTTTTCCACCACTTGCTTTTGATCAGAGTATTTTGTCAAAGTGACAGAAAGCAAACTAGGATGCATGCAAACACACACATGCGCACACACACACACACACACACATGCACGCCACGCACGCACTATGCACACACAAATGAAAAATCAATACCCTACTCTCTAATCTGAGGGTATATTTAACCATGAGCAGTGGGATGGCTTTAGATTTCAGAGAGCTCTCTCCGACTCCCGTGCTGCTAATGAACTTGAGGGGAGCCAGAAAAGGACCTAGAAACCATGCACTCCACAGGAGGAGGCACCTCAGTGGCTCTCCCCCCACTGACCTGCTCCCAGGATCTCATTTCATTAGTGTGTAATGTGCCCCAGGCCCACAGGGCTCCACGCACACAGGACACGTCTGCTAGTTTGCAGTCACCAAATCCAGTGACAAACGGGATCCATATACGGTGCCTCGGAATGCCTATTAAACTTTTATGGTATGAAACAATTAAAATAGTCTCCTAGACTTGAGCGTGAACTTTCTTCAGGAACCCCGCTGGGGAGATGAGGCATGCAGGAGCCTCCAGTCCTCAGACGTGCGTGTTGGCTGCATGCTTCATGTTGCATTCATTAGGAGTTGCAATTTAAAAAATGAAAACAAAAAAAATAGGTATTTTTCATAGCGATGGGTAACAGTCATGATAACAAACAACCGTGTCTGTGTGTGTGTGTGTCTGTGTCTGTGTGTGTTTGTGTGTGTCTCTGTGTGTGTGTCTGTGTGTGTGTTTGTGTGTCTGTGTTTGTATGTCTGTGTGTGTGTTTGTGTGTGTGTGTTTGTGTGTGTGTGTCTGTGTGTGTGTCTGTGTGTGTCTATGTGTCTGTGTGTCTGTGTGTGTGTCTGTGTGTGTCTATGTGTCTGTGTGTCTGTGTGTGTGTCTGTGTGTGTGTCTGTGTGTGTGTCTGTGTCTGTGTCTGTGTGTGTCTCTGTGTGTGTGTCTGTGTGTGTGTTGTGTGTCTGTGTTTGTGTGTCTGTGTGTGTCTATGTGTCTGTGTGTCTGTGTGTGTTTGTGTGTGTGTGTGTCTGTGTGTGTGTGTTTGTGTGTGTTTGTGTGTGTGTGTGTGTCTGTGTGTGTGTTTGTGTGTCTGTGTTTGTGTGTCTGTGTGTGTCTATGTGTCTGTGTGTCTGTGTGTGTGTTTGTGTGTGTCTGTGTGTGTGTGTCTGTGTGTGTCTATGTGTCTGTGTGTCTGTGTGTGTGTCTGTTTGTGTGTCTGTGTGTGTGTGTCTGTGTGTGTCTGTGTGTGTGTGTGCACACTTGTGGAACCATGGGAGGAAATCAGGTGTCCTGCTCTATTACCCTCTGCCCCATCCCTTCTCACTGAATTGGAAGCTCACAGTTTTGATTGACCAGCAGCTACATCGAGGTGTCAGGATCCTCCCCTCGCTTTCCCACCTTTCTCCATCCTTGTGCAATAGGTGCATGGGAACCATATGCAATGCTGAGAAGTCGAACTCACGTTTTCATTCTTGCATAACATAGCCGGCACTCTTATCCACTGAGCCATCTCCCTAGCCTAACAACCCCCTTTTTATGAGGCTACAATTGGAAGCATCAAGCTCTGATAATGAGGAAATGAGATATTTATGAGGACCTGTTCTGCCTTTATTGGTGTGAAGGTAGAGATGGTGTCAGGAGGAGCTGTAAGCAATTCATAGGGATTGTAAATTTGCCAATGATATGCAAGACTATAAAACCTCAAGTGTAGGCTTCGCATGCTCTCCACAGCCAAGGACTAACCTGAACCTTGCTCACCATACCCCCAACTTGCAAAACCCCAAGCAGCAAGTGGAGTTTCATTATAAGCAAAATCAAAATTTCAGCCTGTCCCATATGTCAGCCATCAGCCATGTGTGAGCATTATTCATTGGAAATAAGGCTGCAGAGAATTGAGAAGTGCTATAAATGTAAAATGTGAACAAGATCTTGAAGACTGATTCAAAAAGGAATGTAAACTTGTGTATTCATATTTTAACGCTGTCTGGATAGTGAAATAATTACAGCTTGAATATGCTGAGTTAAACAAACAAACAAAACGTTAAAGTTAACATCACCTGGATTGGGGCTGACAGTTCAGTCAGTCAAATATTTACTGTACAAGGGTGAGGACCTGAGTCTGAGTGGGGGATTGGGGAAGAACTCAGATAAAAGAGCTGAGTGCGGTGTGCACCTATGACCTGGGGTTGGGAAGTCGGGGACAGAAGGAACACTCAGTCTTGCTGGCCAGACAGTCTAGCCTATTATTGTGAGCTCCAGGTTCATTGAGAGACCCTTTTCTCAAAATAAGGCCAAGAGAGACTTGGGAGAAAGTAGAGCCAATAAAATGCTCGCCATGCTGGCAGGAAGATTGGAATTTGGACCACCAGCATCTATGGGAATGGAAGGCAGGGATGTTGGCTCACCTCTAACTCCAGTATTCAGGAGGTAGAGCTGAGCGATGCCTGGGACAGGATGGCTAGCTAGAATAGATGAACCAGTGAGCTCTGGGTTCAAGTGAGAGACTCTGATTTAATATATAAAGTGGAGAGTGATTAAGGAACTTATTCAACATCTACCTTTGACCTCTGCACATGCATATGTACATATACATGTAAGCACATATGACATATAGGTTCATTAACAAAATATTAAGGTAGAAAGTAATTGAGGAAGACATCCAACTTTGACATTTTTCTTCCATACATGCACATACATGTACATATGTATATCCTCATACATGGATATACAAACACGTACAAACAAATTTAGGGTCACTTATCTTTTTTCATTTTTAAAAACTATGTTGGGAGGTATAGTTAGCTCCATAGTTAAGAACATTTGCTGCTCTTACAAACGACCTGTGACTGGTTGCCAATGCTCATGTGTAACAGCTCATGATTACATGTGATAATTATGTTCCAGGGGATACAGTATCTTCTTCTGGCTTCTGAACTTATACATTTACATCACACTTATGCGCGCACGCGCGCGCACACACACACATGCACACACACACACACAAATAAAAGCAAACCTTTAAAACTGCTCTGCTGGGGAAATTTCAAGGATGCATGACTCTTCCAGTGTTTCTCTGGGCGATCTAGACTCCAGAATTCATGCAGAAGCCTATTATCGAGGACCAGTGAGCAGGGGCACCAGCTCTGAGACATCTAGTAATTCATTAGACTCTGGCCCACTAGAGGACACAGCTGTCATGGAGCCCATGCACAGGGCAAGCAAGACAACCCTGAAGGTCCCTCATCACCAGCCCACAAGCACGCAGAGGCTGGAGGTTCAGCAAGTGGAAGGAAATAAAATGCAATAACAATTTTTATAGTGAGTTGAGTTAGCGGCTGCTCATTAGCGGCCGTGAGCTAAATTAATTCGAGCCTGATTGTCCCCTAATTGGAGAGGGACATAAATCCAGTAGATTATGCTATTATGGATGACACCTTGATCCCATACCATCTCGTGCCTCTGAGTTTACAGTGCTCTGCAATGAAGGGGAAACCTCAGATTTCAATAATTACTTTAAAAGTTATGAGTATTGACCAGGAACATTTTACTAAATGATTTAATGTCCTAGGCTGTACATATTTTCTCAGTAAAGACACAGGTCAAGTTCTTACTGGGTGAATATGTGAGAGCTTGATACAATGATCAAATAATTATAGATTATTACTTAGTAAAAACCATAAGGCACTTCTTACACCAACACCCTTACCAACCACAATAATTGTCTACTATTTCTCTCAAACAAGGGGGAGAAACCCTCAGAGACATACACTGGGCTTCCACATACCAAGTCTCTGTTTTCTAATTTTATTTGTCAATATCTGCTTATTGGAGCTTCTTCAAAGAAAAGTGCAAACAAAAATAGTAAAGGGCCGTAGGGCTGGCTAGGCACTGAGTGCTTGAGAACATTTGTTGATTTCACAGGATCAAAGGTCAGTTCCCAGTGCCCGTTCAAGCAGCTCACAATCACCCGTAACTCCAGGGTATCCCACACACTCTCCTGATCTCTGCGAGTACCTACACCTGTGTGCATGTGCACTATCGCACACACACAGATACACATGCATACCCATAGATTAAAATAAAATAGTTTTTTTAAGTGTAAAATTAAAAGTAAAGGGCATGAGGCAATAAAGCACTTGCCATGCAAGTGTGTGGATCCGAGTTTGACCCCAGGCCAGACAAAAAGCCAGGCATGGTGATGTGCACTTACAATCCTAGCCCTGCAAAGGGAGAAACAAGAGGACCCCTGGGGTTCATTGGCCAATCAAACCATCCTACTTAGTGAGGTCATGATAAGTAGAGGACCATGTCTCAAAAATTCAAAGTGAATGGCACCTAAAGACATTGACATGGGACCTCCAAATGCACATATATACATATATGTGCACACATGCATACAAATCCCCACACACATAGACATAAACATCTACACATACACACGAACCCTCACAGATATGCACATATACATTCACAGGCACATGCACATACACATGCACACACACATACACATTTATACACACACGCCAAGTAAGGGGCAATGAGACAGCTACCTGTTTCTAACTTGGCGTTCCTAAATTCTCTCAACAGTTCAAAAACCCTTTGCTTGTAAAAACTGAATGCTTTTAAAGACACTACTGCCCACCAATGTGGAGGTCAATTCTAGGCTTGACCCCAAGAGAAGTAAAGTGTGGTGGGGGCATTTAAGCACTTCCTTCTAGCCAAGCCATTTTCTCTCCTATCTCACATCAGGGGGGCAGTGATTCAGATGAGGTGGATTTGGCTGGCAAGAGAAGGATCAGATTCTACTATGAAATCAATTTTGTCCTGATGGAGGAGAGCTCTGGTCACACGCTACACTGGGCAGTAGATAAAGGAATTCTGCCAGAATGCTCCCCTGACTGTAGGCCCTTAAAAGACACGTTTCTGAAGACACATACAGCCAGGCATAAAATTTTTTAAAGAGATAGTGAATATTTTATTCCCAACTCCTCCTCACTGTTAGAGTCCTCACATCTCAAGAAGTAATTGCTTCTGTTAGGGTGCTATAGTTCTTTGAATGGGCTGTTGCTCCTTAGAGGTCTTTTTTTTTATTAATTCTGAGGATTTCACACAATGGATTTTGATCATATTCTGCCTCAACTCCTACCCCTGAGTCCTCCCGGATCTACTCCCAACTCTCTAAGAACCCAATTTGATGTTCTCTTTATTTTTTAATTTAATAACTCATCAACTCCAATTTGTGCTGTTCATATACTTTCGGATCTGGGGCCGTCCACTGGAGCATGGTAGACCTATTGGGAGCTACATCCTTAAAGAAAACTGACACTTCCTTCACCAGAAGCCATCAACTGCCCATAGCTCTTCAGTTCGGGTGCAGGCTACTGAGCCTCTTGCCCATCCCTGCTGGACTGATGGCTGGCTTGGCCATATCCGTCTTCTGCAGGCAGCCACAGCTGATGGGCGTTCTTGAGGCCAGTGGTCCTCTCACGTCCAGAAGATGCTGCTTTGTCCCAGTCCCTCCCATTCTCTGGATCTTACACACTTCCTATCCCTCTTCTACAGGGGTCCCTGAGCTCTGGAGAGCGGGTGTGATGTAGATGTCCCATTTGTGGCTGAGGACTATAGTCACTCTTCTCTGCACTTTGGTCAGTTGAGCTCAGAGCCATCTATCCAATGCCCAGGGAAACTTCTTTGATGAGGTGTTGTGAGAGCTGCACTAATTTACAGGTAAACAGATACAAAAATTAAAGGACAGTTGGACATTATGCCCATGTAGCAAAATAATAGTATTTTTACTCTTGAGGTCTCTGAGTTCCCCAACATAGTGGCTAAGAAATATGTGATCTTTTACATCCTTTCAGGGTGCTTGGGTCTTTCAGGTTCTGGTTTGTTTGTTTGTTTGTTTTGTTTTTGGTTTATTTGTTTGGTTGCTTGGTTTTTGCTACAGGACCAGGGTAAATATGTATTTCTATTTTCCTCTTCTTTTTTTTTAACACAAAAATGAAACAGAAGGCTAAAGAAATGGCTCAGTGGGTAAAGTGTCATGCAAAACTGAGTTTAGCATCCCCACAGCCCATTTAAAGAACAAGGTAGCATCCTCAGGTCAAGTTGATTAGCTAGATCACGCCATCATCCAGCTCTGGGTTCATCGGGAGACCCTGCTTTAGTATACAAGGTGGAGAGAAATGAAGGAAGGTATTTGACTTCTTTTCCTGGCCTCCAGAAAGATGGATACACATGTGCATATATTTGTAGACCTATGCAAACGCACTAACACATAGCACACATGCTCATAAAAGCAGACAGAAGGAGCCAGTGACTTTGCTTGATTATCCAGTAACTCAGTAATTTCTCCTTATCAATACGTTGTTTATGTACTGCATCACTGTATCTCACAGTGTGTCATAATTAACCCAGCTCTGCTGAGAGATATTGGGCCACTTTTCCTCTTTGCTCTCATAAAAATGCAGTGACGCTGTCATGAGAAGAAAGGGGAAGTGGACTTTATAGTTGGTTTTTAATTACCAATTTGATGGATGCTAGAATTACATGGGAGGCAAGCCATTTGTCTTCGTGAGGTTGAGGTAGGAGGAAACATCTTAGGTGTGGGTGGAACCATTCCCTAGGCAGGAATCCTAGACTGTATAACATAAAGAAATTGACTGAGCACTGGCATCCATCACTGGGTCACTGCTGTTCAAGCCCCTGAGCCTTGACTTTCCCACCATGATGGACACAATGCAGATAAACTTTTTCTCCCTTAACTTGCCTGAGTCTGAGTGTTTCCTAACAGCAATGGACAAAGAAACAAAAATGTTTTCCAAAGAAGGGCTTTAAGTAAACTTGAGTGGAGGACTTAACTTTGATTCAACTTAAGGTTCTAACTGAAAAGAAAAATCTCATGGTGGAAGAAACAAGGATTTTCATTGACAAGACTTCATTTCCCAAGTACCTAGGTGGGGAGAGGAAACAGCAAGGAACTAAGTCTGCATTTTCCGCACGCTTTGGTGAGATCTATGTAGCTGACAGATTCCATGAATATCTCTTCCTCCTCCTCCCCTTCCTCCTCCTCCTCCTCCTCCTCCCCTTCCTCCTCCTCCTCCTCCCCTTCCTCCCCCTCCTCCCCCTCCTCCTCCCCTTCCTCCCCCTCCTCCCCCTCCTCCTCTTCCTCCTCCTCCTCCTCCTCTTCCTCCTCCTCCCCCTCCTCCTCCTCTTCCTCCTCCTCCTCCTCCTCTTTGTCCTGCACTCACCAGTTAGAACTCAAGGTAGAGAGACCTTGACTCTGCATTAACTCCAGAGGAACAAATCTTCTGAGACAAGATCTCAGGATGTCTTGAAGCTCTAAGTGGGGTGACAGGGGTTTCATTGACCTATGCAATAGTAATGATGGGCATCTAACATTAAGCTCAGATCATGGGGCATCATTCGACTTCTGCCTGAGGCTTAGGAATGTTGATTCCTGGGATTTTTTTTAACTTAGAGCCCAATCCATGATATATGAAGGTTGCATACAGGTGTAGTCATGTACTTTAGCCATTTTAGACAGACCAGTCCAGTGGATCCAGTCCCCAAGTAAAGACTGATTCAGGCAACTCTCTGTGGAGCAGAACTGCTACATTGAGCCCAGTAAAACTCACAGAACAATAAGAGATAAAAAAACGTTGCTTGTTATGATTATAATTAATAGGTACTGATTTTTAAAGGGAAAATAAATTACATTATGGGTAGGTATTCTGTTTAGGAGAGGAGAATTTGCATACGGATGAAACATTTTCATATTTAAAAAACAATGAATTGACAGATGATGCCTAACACATGGTAAGCACGAAATGTTTGCTGTCACTTACTTCCATGGCAAATGGTCCCAAGCCCCATATGTCCACTTTAGGCAATGTGAGTCTCCACCCCAGGGTTATAACACCAAATAGTCAAAGCACAAGGTGGCCAGATGATATTTCAGCTCTCTCAGTGGGACTTGGTTTTAATTCACAAACACTAAAATTGAGAATGGACTTGAGAACCTTAGTTCCGTTACTTTTGCTCAGACTATCCTACAGGCCTGATCATTAAGCTCAATCTATTTTATCCAGACCAGTATACTATTAAGGGTGGATTATAAATTTTATTCTTAATTGTATTTAATAACATTCATAATACACAGCTGGAACTTTACCTATTCATTTACCAAAGGATGCACACAGTTTAATTTACTTGAGATTAATTATGTAAGAAAAATAATTTGTTGACAATAAATTTCACAGTATTTAATACAGCGGGTTTGGTTAGAGAGGCAAATGGGTGTTAAAATGCAGATTGAAGTTTTATTGGGTATTGATACCATGGAATGAGATAAAACCTGCTTTCAGGATCTAACACTGGGGATTCTCACAAAATGTGCTTTAAAAATGAACTCATTAATTTTCATAATTTTACTGTTTTCCTTTCAGGTGATGAGATAAAAGAAAATGTTTATGTTTGGGGAGGTTTGGTTTCCTTCTCACCATTTCTTTGCAAATAACCAATTTGGGGGAAAGAAACACATTATTCTGAATAAATGAAAAGCTATATCAGACACAATCATCATCCTAATTTCTCTTCATTGCATGGGTTTTTAGAGTTGGGGAGCTGCCCTGGTGTGCTGCAAGCACAAGGAGGAAATGTAAGTGCTACAGCATCAGGTAAGGGCCGTCTAGAGCTGTCTTCTTAGACAGGTCAGAATGCTTATGCTGGCTCATTTTCTATATTCTGACACCAATGCTCCTAAGCCATTTTACAGCTTTCATACAAGAGGAAACAAACAAACAAACAAGAACAAAAGGATTGTCATATACATCCAAATTATAGAGCAGTCTGGGTATGCCTTTGCCAGGCATGCATGGTACCCTGAGCTCCATCCCTAACACCACATAAAACTGGCAGGATAGTCCACACCTGCACTTGGGAAGCAGAGATAAAGGGAGCAAAAGTTCAAAGTGACCCTTGGCTACAGAGGATGTTTGCGGCCAGCTGGGACTAAGGATTCTGTCTCAGACGAATAGGTTGGGGAGATAGCTCAGTTCTTAAAGTGCTAGTGTCTCAGGATGTGGACTTCAGTTTGAGCCCCAAAACTTACTTTTTAAAAAAAAAATCCAAGCCCATTGGCTGAGTCTGTCATCTCGGTACTAGACAGGCAGAGTTAGAGCTTATCCCTGGGGCTCCCAGGCCAGTCTTGCTTATTCAGACACGTTCCAGACCAGTGAAGAGCCTACCCCAAAAACAAGGCAGAATGTGCCTAAAAACAATCACTAAATTGTCCTTCATTCTTATATGCACACACCACATTCTGGGGGCGAGGCAGGACCCTGCTAGGTTGCTGGGCATAAAGCCTTGATCATCCTGTTTGAACATCCTTCCTGAGGGCTGGGATTACAGGTGAACGCCAGCATGTCCAAACGCCCTTTAACTTTGCTGTAGTTCTCAGAGATAATTACAATAACCCAATCGTATGATCTTCTGGGATGAGGAGAGACCACCAGGTCTCTGGTCTAGTCCCCAACACCAGAAGCAAACTGTTCTTCAACACCTTTAATGAGTGACCTTGTCACCTACTGTTTTCTGGGACATGATTGCTACAGTATGACTGGGGCCCAATCAGATGAACCTTCACATACCTAGGAAGTCTTTCTGTGATGCAAGACACTGGCATGCACTGAATCCAAGTCTTTCTTTGTCCCTTGCTGCCCAGTTTCTTGTCACTTGTGTCATTTATACCACATTAGTTCATGTTACTTGCATGCTTGGCCATTGGGTGTTCCATTTCAGTACATTCAAACAAGTAGGTAAACAGTGTACACACACACACATGCACACCCACACATATACATGCACATATATACATACACATATATATACACACAAACACACACACTATATACATACATATATATACACACAAACACACACATACACACACATATACACGCACATATATACATACACATATATACACATAAACAAACACACACATATATACATACATATATATACACACAAACATACACACACACATATATATACATGCACACATATACATACACATATATACACATAAACAAACACACACACTATATACATACATATATATACACACAAACATACACATACACACATATATACATACACATATATATACATACACATATATGCACATAAATAAACACACACGCATATATACATACACATATATATACACACAAACACACACATACACACATACATATATACATACACATATATACATACAAACAAACACACACATACACACACATATACATACACATATATACACAAACACACACATACACACACACATATATACATACACACAAACACACACATACACACACATATATACATACATATACACACAAACAAACACACACATATACATACACACACATATACATACACATATATATACACAAACACACATACACATATACATATACATATATATACACACAAACACACACATATACATACACATATACACACAAACACACATATATACATACACATATATATACACACAAACATACATACACACACACACACACACACACACACACACACACACACACTCCTTAGAAAGAACTACCATAGCTGTTCCTTTACAAGGAGCCAAATGTCAAGATACCTGCTATGACAGCACAGACAAGCACAGTGAGTAGTGGATTCAAATGGCTTTATTCCCTTGAGCCCTCGTACCAGTTTCTCAGGCCTAGTGAGTAGATATATGGATTTTAAAGTTAAAGGGCCTGGGCAAAGACCGAGTCAGTAAAGTGTTTGCCATCAGAACTGATATAACATACTAGAAATGCTAACATAACCTTGAAATTCCAATTCTAAGGAGACAGCAACGAGCACTTCCCTGAGGCTCTCTGGCTAGTCAGCCTAGCCAAATCTGTGTTCCAGGCCAACAAGAGAAGCTGGGGTGTGCCTAGGGAGAGAGACCTAACATTGTCCTCTGACCTCCAGGCACAGACACTTGCTTACAACAGGTACACGGACACCTGCATCTGCAAACACATAAACACAGTTAAAACACTGCTGTGAAACTGTATCTCTCCCCATTCTTATGGTCCCTTTTCTGTATTCATGGTAACTGGCTTCCAGGAGCCCTTCCCTATCAGTCTCACAAATTCCTCTGATCTCTGAACTTTGCCAAAGAATTCTCCATCCAGGCGTTTCAAGACTGTGCTCAAGGGTCTTCGGGCAGGCAGGCCAAGGTTGGATTGGAGCAGCTGTTAGAACCGGTGAGTTCAGCAGGAGAAAGAGACTTAGCCTTGCTCAAGAGCAGCTTGCTATCCATGCAGGTCCAAAGCTCCTGCAGCTTGTGTCCCTTTCAGACCTTTTCAACAAGTCCATGTGGCAAGGTAGGGCCAATGTGCTTATTGATAGAACAAGACCTGAGAATCCAGCTGTTAAATCATTTGCTCAAGGTCACAACGATTCTGTGCTTGAAGATTTATTAAAAGCAGAGATGAAAGCAGAGACCAATGCACCGACTACAGGAATTTGGGGTGGTGGCGGGGGGCTAATGGAAGTGGTTGAACAGGGGTTATTCTATGAGGCAGGTGACAATAGAAGCTCAAGAGTTCAGTAGCAAAGGAAGGAAGAAGAACTCTAGAACATGGAATAAAAGAATGGGGGTAAAGCTTAGTTGGTAGACTGCCTGCCTAGTGTGTACAAAGCCTGGGATTTGATCCTCAGCACTGAAGAAACCAGGCAAGATGGAATGCATCTGTTATCCCGGGACTTGAAAGGTAGAAACAGAAGGATCAGAAGTTCATGGTCATTCTTGGCTACTTTGAGAGTTCAAGGTCATCCTGGACTACATGAGATACCATATCAGAAAGAAAGAAAAGAAAGAAGAGAGAGAGAGAGAGAGAGAGAGAGAGAGAGAGAGAGAGAGAGAGAGAGGAGGGGAAGGGAGGGGAGGGGAAAGGAAGGGAAGGGGAAGGGAAGGGAAGGGGAAGGGAAGGGAAGGGGAAGGGAAGGGGAAGGGAAGGGAAGGGGAAGGGAAGGGAAGGGGAAGGGAAGGGAAGGGGAAGGGAAGGGAAGGGGAAGGGAAGGGAAGGGGAAGGGAAGGGAAGGGAAGGGAAGGGAAGGGGAAGGGAAGGGAAGGGGAAGGGAAGGGAAGGGAAGGAGAGGATAGGGGAAAAGAAAGTTCAGAATCTCTTCCATGGCCTCATTTACAATGAATGTTCTGTCCCTGGTGTGGAAGTAAGAGTAACTTCAAAGAGTAGGGACCATGGTTGATATCAAAGAAAAAAAACACCTCAGAACATTAACTCACTACCAAATAATTCAGAGTATTGGGTGGAAGGACACTACCCAGCACAGTGACAGTGGGAGCTTCTGTACAGTGACAGTGGGAGCTTCCGTACAGCACATTCACCAGCTACAATGGTTAATCTCAGGTGTTCACTTAATTAGACCCAGAAACCCCTGAGAGACTGGCCTCTTGGCAGGCCCATGTGACTAGGTTTGTTGAGATTTGATGACCCATCCACTGTGGATGGCATCCATCAATTCCTGATCGTGGGTGTGATGTTACAATGGAGTCAAGCCCCGGTTACTTTCCCCTCCATCACAGACTGTGCCCTAGAACTGGAGCTGAAATAAACCTTTTCTCCCTTGAGTTGCTGTTGATAGGGTATTTTTCTCACAGCAACAGAGAAACAAGAGGTGGTCTATACACATGGGGGAGGGGAGCAAAAAAACCATAAAATAAACATAGGACTTAAACAAGATAAAAGAACAAATGGGTTTAACAGACATCTATGTATTATCTCCCACAAATATTGCAGAATATTAGGATATAAATCCAGTCCCACCAATTTCTTTAAAGTGAAATAACGTCTTCTAGTGTATACACTGACAAGGAAATAAAAGTAAAACTCAGCGGCAAGAGAAACTACAGAAAATATACAAACTTATGGAATCATTATCAAATGATGAATGGGCCACTGAAGACATCAGGAGGGGAAAGAGAAAGTTCCTAGACTCTAATGAAAATGACAACAAAGAAAGCCAGACCCTGCAGAGGGCTTAACTGTAAAGCTTGAACGTGCAGGGTTAGAGGCATGAATGCCTAAATTAAACAAACAAACAAACAAACAAACACACACAATTCTAACACAGACAACAACAAAAACCAGGGAAACAAGCAAATACCTTAATGATGTACCTCAGGGTCTTAGGAAAATAAGGCCTGGACAGACACAAACATAAAAATCAATACACAGAAAGAAATCATAAAGACTGGAGCAGAAGTGAAAGACAATTAAGGAAAGTGAAATGAAATGAACAGGACCGAGAATCAATAAAGCACACAGCTGGTTCTTTGAAGAGGTAAACATGGCTGACCAACTCTTAGCCAAACTCTTCCTCCCAAGAGAGGAAGGACGAGCATTAATGAACTAGAGACGGAAAGGGCACATTTCAATAGATACCAATTCAGCTCAAAGAGCACATTTTAGAAACCTCTGTTCTGATCATTAGAATCTAAGAAATGGGTAAATGTCTAAGCACATGTGACTTATGAAAATTAAGCCAAGAGGATTAAACAACTTAAACTGGTCTATGAAATTGAATGCCTTGGTTTCTTCTGCTCCTGAATGGAGTCTTAGAAAGAACTGTATTTATAGGTCTGGTAATTTAGTTGGTAGTCTACAGAAGTCTTGGATTTCACCCCCCAGCACTGTTCATAAACCCACTGTGGCCATGCACATCTGGCATCCTAGTACTTGGGGGGGCGGAGGAAAAAGAATCAGAAGTTCAAGGTCATCCTTGTCTAAATTGTAAGTTCAAAGCCAGCCTGAGCTACAGGAGAGTGTGCCCCAAAGGGAGGAAGCAAGCAAGGAAGGAAGGAGAAAGACGAGGAGAGGCAGGAGTGAAGGATGGAGAAAGGCGGAAATAAAGGAGGGAAGGAGACACTAAGAATGTATTCCAAACTGGGAAAGAAATAAGACTCTTAGAACAATTACATAAAAGTCTTAGTAGGGCTTAGCATTTATCTTTTTATTGCTTGTTTAATGATACAAATGCAAAGATTAAGGGAGAGGAGTCCAAAGCCTCTGCTCTCATGATCCCTAGAACCCAAGGAAATGACTGAGCGTGGAGGAGTGCTTGAAACCCCAGGAATAATGAGATGGGAAACAGAGGCAGGGGATTCCTTGGAAGCTCCCTGGCCAGGCAGCGTGGTCACAAGGAAGATTCTGTCTCAAAAAACAGAAAGGTGAAAAGGATCTAGGAAACGACACCACCAATGATGTCCTCTGACCTCCATACACACAGAGGCATCCACATGCATGTGCGTGCACACACACACACACACACACACACACACACACACACACACACACACACACGCACACACACAGTCTAACCTTGCAGAAGATGAAGATAAAGATCTCACCTCATTGGATAATTGTTTCTGTCAGGATGGGAAATTTCCACTGTGGCTGCATGAGCATGGAACTAATATTTGGAAACCAAATAGAATTTTTTAAAAAATATCAGTGGAAATCAAGTTTTCCCTGTCTTGTGATGCTGCATGCCCGAGGAGCCTGGGTACCACTTTGACTCCACAGAGCCAGCAGGCTCCTAATCTCATTCATCAAGGATGCTAATGGCTCCTGGCAGAGACATGTGGTCCATATTGCCATGATTCAGGAGGCTGGTGGCCCAGCAACACCAGGCCAAAGGAAGCTGATGAGAATTCACATCCAATTTGCATAGATTTGCACAGTATGTCAGAAACACTTTGAATCTCTAACAGACCCAGCATCCAGGAGAAAAGGAGAGAAGGTGAAGAATTGATAGAGGTCTGGCCAAATGACAGCCATACTTTTAATTGCCTTGTTGGTGATTCATGTTATAATTAAAAGAATCATTAATTTATTTTTCAGACTGATTATCTTTGTGGTAAGGTCATTGTTTTTTTTTTAGTTTGATATATATATTTATATATTTATTATATACTTTTATACAATTTTAAAATTAAATTAGCTTATGAAATGACAGGTTTTCATAGTGTTTTATAATTTGGGCTGACTGTCCTCCCCATCTTTCCCTCTTCGCCCTTCCCCTGCCCCCGTCCCAGCACACCCTTCCACCCCCAGCATCCCCTTTCACTTTCACATTTCCTGCTCCCCTCCTCACCACTTTGCCTTGAAAGCCTTTTCTCCTGACAGGGGGAAGGCTCAGTAAATACAGAGCTTGCTGCCCAAGTAAAGGGACTTGAGTTCAGACCCCAGCCACACACAGAAAAAGCACCACACCACACCATGTCTGTAATTTCAACACTGGGAGACAGAGAAGGGAGCTAGAGGGCAGCTGATGAATCTGCACTAGGTTCAGTGAGAGACCTTACCTCAAGAGCAGAGGTGGAGAGTCATAGAGAAAGACACCAAAGCTGTCTTCTGGCCTCCACATTAACACATGGATACGCACACACACACACACACACACACACACACACACACACACACACACACACACACACTTGAGCACTTACATCTATCTATCTATCTATCTATCTATCTATCTATCTATCATCTATTCGTGTGTATGTTTTTCTCTGTCTATCACTATTCTATTTTGTGTGTTTCTCTCTTATCACTATGTATGTGTGTCTGTCTCTTTTTGTCTCTGTCTCTCTGTTTGTGTCTTTCTGTCTGTGTGTTTCCCCTCTATGTGTGTCTTTCTCCTCTCCTCTCTCTCTCTCTCTCTCTCTCTCTCTCTCTCTCTCTCTCTCCTCTCTCTCCCCCCCCCACACACCTCACACCTCACACCAAACTCCTTTTTAAAAATACCACCTCTTCTTCCTCCTTTCAGGAGTCTCTTTCTAGTTTCCTGGCCACAACCCACACTCAGTCCTCCACAAATACACACGTAAGCACGAGACGCTAGGATCAGAGTTTTATTTATTTATTTTGAATGTGCTCTACTTCGTCAGCAAAAGCAGCTCCAATTAACACATTTTCCTGCTAGAGGTCCGTAACTGTCTCCACAAGCCTCGTAAATAGCAACTAATTCTCGGTTTTATATAGGAAATACGTGATAGATACCATGCTCGGCTATTCACCCACCCAGAAGGAGAGACTGTTGAACCCGCTGAGCCCTTGTTCTCTGAAATGATGGAGCACAAACCAAGATGCTTCCATGGTCGGAGGGAGGAGCAGCGCATCCAGCCTCTGCCTGCCCGCCATCTGTGCTTCCCTAGATCACTAATTGGGAATAATTCCATTGCTCCTGGAGCCCAATTGTTGTGAGTTTCTGGAAGCAGGGCTGGTTTCCCAGGCCTTCCCAGCGGCTGTTGTCTGGCACAGAGGAAAATTGGAAGTTTGAAGGCAAATTGCTCATTAAAACAACCTTGAGGAAACGGTTCCTCTTTGAATCTTAAGGATGGTAATGAGTAAGTCGGCGGGCTATGCAGAAAAAACTTCCCCTGTCCCTAAATTAATTTCCAGTAGCTTAGGGACCCCAGAGGAGCAAAGCTTTTAAAGGTAAGACTAGGGTAGGAGGTAGAGAGGGTGGGGGTGGGGAGAAAATACATCCTCTGGCCAGATACTGATCAAACTTCCCCAAGACCGATTCTCAGGAGAAAAACCCACCAGCTGTTCCCTGGCAGGAAACTTAAAACTGTCAAGAAATTCCATTTACTGCCAGCTGATGAGTCGGCACGGAAGGCTACTCCTCCTGCCGTAAGTGGAATTTCACTCCAACTGCACTGCCCTGCTGCCGAGGTCAGCAAAGAAAGCTTATCAACAATGTGAGCAGTAATGAACGTGGTCATCCCAGAATGCTTGGGCCAGGAGAGGCAGGCCAAGCAAGAGAGAGTGGGCACTGTCCTATTCTGACCTTGGCAGACCCCACACTGGGATGTCTAAATAGAAGCCACATGCTGACCTCAGCAGTCCACAGCAGTCCTAATTCTGGCCAGTGACTCCTTCCTAGCAAGGGTTGGCCTGGAAATCTGGCCACATGCCAAATAACCATAGCCTCTCTCAATCCAGTGAGCATGAGGTTCAAGTGCTCTGTCTGTATGTTCTCTCTTTTAAGGCAAAATTTGTTATATGTCTACCATGGAGCTTTCTAGAACATACAAAGATGGGATGATCTCTCCCTTTGATTAGACCTTGTGTGCTACTCAGTTTTAAATGTCAACTTGTCAAAACTGAGAATACAGCCCCCATTCCAGATCTGCCTAGATCAGGTTGACCTGTGGGCATATTGCGGGGAAGAGGGTATTTATCTTGATTGCTAATTTATATCAATGGGCCACTGTAGATGGCACCATTTCCTGGACACATGGCCAGGGGCTGTATAAGGAAGCTTGTTGAGCATGGACCTTCACAAGTCATCCCCTGTATTCCCTTGGTTGTGAGTGGGTTTTCTTGGTAAAGGTAATGCTGACTAGAATAACAGTCCCTGCATGAAGAATTGTGGTCTGGAACTGTAAGTCAATAACCCCCCTCCCCATGCTCCTTTCTGTCAATATATTTTACCACAGCAACAGAAATGTAGGTAAAGTATGTACCCCTAGTTGAACATTAACACCAAAAGAAGTTCCTATAAGATACCTGTCTCACTTACTGATCTATTGCCTTGAAGAGACACCATGACCAAAGCAACTCTTAGAAAGGGAAGCATTTCATTTGGAGCTTGCTTATATTTTCAAAGGTAAGTCCATGAGCACAGAAACAGATAGGCATGGTGCTGGAGCAGCTGAGAGACGGATAACTTGCCTGGCAGGGCTTTTGAAACTCAAATGCTGTGACACACCTCCTCCAACAGGCCACACCACTTAATCCTTACCCCAAACCATGTGAACCTATGGGAGTCATTCTCATTAAAACTACCACACCATTGGAGTATCTCTCTCACATTCCTTTAATTTGGCACCAAGACTAAAATGTGGTGGCCACCTGGACTTTGGACTATATTTTTATCTTCCTTAATCCCACAGAGATCTGTAACATCAACTTCATACTTCACTTCATGCCCTACCTCATTTCATGTCTCTCAAGTTCCTAAGCCCAACTCCCCCAGTTTCTAGTGACCATCTCATCACTGTTCAGGGTATACAACTCTACTTCAAAAAGTATTTGAGGAAGCTCAGAAAATAAAATATAAGAAAATCAGAGAAATAGAAAAAAATCAGTTGAAGATGAATAAGTTGTAATTACAGACGCATAGAATGAAGTCACATTAAAGTGTATCCTTTCCAAACCAACTGTGAACTGTGGACACTGTGTCCTATAATGGCTACTTGCCGGACAAGATACACCCGCAGGTGCTACAAGCCACAGATCCAATGAAACTATGCAGTAAGTAGGGCCCATGGGAGGATGCCTGTTGGATGGTAAAACCATGCCACGAAACTTGGTAAAGTAGAGCAAGTTGAGACCTAGAGACTTGGTGGGCACACACCTAAGACTTAAGCAACTCCCCATTCCCTGTCAACTTTGAACATGTGTCACATTCCTCACATAAAAGAAGTTCTCTATGCTAATGAGGTACCTAAAGACCCAGAGGGCTCAGCCAATAAGCTTCCCTTCCCAGAAATTTTTCCCGGCAAAAGGTCTACCCTGAGAAGTGGGTATGGTACCTTATGCATCCATGTTCTACCAGGAACAACCAATACACCGTTTAGAACTATGGGCTGTCTCTGTCATCAAGATCAACCTTGGGGAGCCATGGAGAAGGCTACTACAGAGCCCCAGCTTAATTCTCTCATTAGAAGGCCTCTCTGTGCTCCCAACCAAAACTGCTACCAAGGCTGCCACAGCCAAGGTAAGGACAATCACCACTGGGACAAGCCAGAGCTCCCCTTTGCCCCAGTCTGCAGGACCTGTACTCTGCTTTTCCTCAATTCCCAGTGATATCTCAATGTCCTAGAGCCTGAGAACCTCACAGCCCCAGCCTTCTCATGGGGACCCCCAAAGCAGCTCCAGCTATCCCACATGTCAGACTGTGCTTTCCCACCCTAGCGCTCCCGAATATACCGGCACCTGCCCAGGCAGTGGGTCTGATAAGCACAGTCAAACTCCCCACATTCAGCCTCCCCAAGAGGCCATGTCCAGCTGCGGAGCAGACACAGACTCATAGATGCCTGAATCTTACTCAGAAGGGGAAATAAAATAGACCTTGGAGGTGAATAGAGGGAGGGAACTGGGTGGAAGAGGGGATGGAAAGGGGAACCACGAGGATGGTGATACATTGTGGGGAGATGGGGGACAGGAGAGGGTTGGTAGAGAGAATGGAAATCAATGGGGTCATCTCTGGGACTAGCCATAGACCTGGAATGGAGGAAGCTCCCCAGAGTTTGTGGGGGTGACCATGAGACTCCTAGCAGCTGATGATATGTCTACCTCCTGTAGCAAGGTAGAACTTCCAGTGGAAGGAGGGGGACATCAACCTACCCATTAAACCTTCAACCCAAAATGTTTCCTGCCTCTAAGGTGTGCAGGATAAAGAAGGAGCAGAGATAGAGGAACAGACAACCAGTGACTGGCTCAGCTTGAGCCCTATCCTATGGGACACAGCCAACACTATCAATGATCCTCTGCTATGCTTGCAGACAGGAGCCTAGGGTAACTGTCTCCTGAGAGCCTTCATCCGGCAGCCAAGGGAAAGAGACATGGAGACCCACAGCCAACCATAAGGCAGAGTTCAGGGAGTCCTGTAAAAGAGTGGGGGATAGGATTGTGGAGAAGGGGAAGGGTAATGAAGGACAGGGCTTGTGAGCATGGGACTGGGAAGAGAGGATGGGGGTTGGTGACTGGAATACAAAGTGAAAGAATTAATCAATTAATTTAAAAAATGGTCCCTTAGAGAGGTTCTGCAGCACAATAGAGCTGACCCTGATAGAGAGGGCACAGATGGGCCAGCCTCAAGCTTGAGAAGGAAGGAGAACTGGCCCTGCCACTTGTCCGTCATGAGGGGAAGGGAGCGACGCACCTCACACCTTGCTGGCAACCTGTGGTACTTGGGAGAGTTGTCCCTGAAGTCATGAGAGCAGGATAGCTAGCCCTGTCCCTGACTCGATGTAGAATTCAGGAGAGCAGGTCCTGCACCTTGCTTAGGCAACACACTTGAGCTGGCCCTGATGGCTAAGGCATGGGTGAGCCAGCCCCTATGGGACATGAGCAAGAGAGCTGGCCCAGCCCCCCTCCAGATTCAACACTCGGGAGAGTGAGCCCTGTACCTCCACTGGATCCACTAGCACAGTGGATCTGGCTCTGGAGGTGTGAGTACAGATGAGCTGGTCCTACCGGCTTGAGAATAGGAGAGCTGACCCTGCCTACTCCTGATGGCAGTGGTGGATGGCCTAGCTGGGGCAGGGCTGGAGAGCTCACCTTGGTGATGCAGATGTGGGAGGGGCAACATTGTGGCCAGCTTAGCTGCTACCCAGATTGAGAGTTTGAGTTGGCTCACCCCAAAATTTACAGCCTCTGTGAACTGCTGGAGCATGTGAAAGGGCTAGTCCTGCTGATCCAAAGCTGCAGGATCTCTAGGACACAGAATGACAACAAGATAACCAGGAGGATTCCTGCTGAGAATCCAATATTGATGTGTCACAGAAGCCAGAGACCTCGAACCAGACCAGTGACTCATTGCAATGAACATTTACAAGTGAAGATGTGTGGACAGAGTTTGCTGTGAGACACAGTGCGACACACTACAGCTTCCATGTTCTCTATGTTTTGGTTTGGTTTGGTTTGCTTTTGTTTGTATACTTTTAAATTTTCTTTTGACAGGGAGGTTGCAAGGATGGAGAGAACATACCAGGGAAAGATGAATGGGACTGGGGTGCAGGATGTGAAACTCACAGAGAATGAATAAAAAGTTAAAAAAAATGGACCCTTAAAGTCTTACTGCCTTTGTAAATTGATGGATATAAGTACAGCATTACCAAAGGCACAGAGGTAAACATAACCAGAGGGAAATAAAAGTCTAGGTGAATGGTCTCTGTGACTGCAATAATCCCACAGTTCAAGGAAGGCTCAATCATGCCTGGACCGAAGGCAGAGGGAAATCATTTTATTGGATGCCATAACGGGAAGCTTGTATGAGCAGCCAACAACAGGAAGTGATGGCTTCCTGATCCCAGGGTGCCTTAGTGAGGAGGAGGTAAGATAGAAAAGGTGCTGGCTGTATTGGTCATTTTGCTTTATCCTGTGACAAATACCGGGTAAAAGCACCATAAGGAAGGCAGTTTGAGAGTGTATTCCACTATGGTGGGGTAGGCATGGCAGTAGGAGTGTGAGGCAGCTGGTGACATGGCATCCACAATCAGGAAGCAGAGAGAGAGAGGGATGCTGGTGCTCAACTCACATTCTTGTTTTCCCTCAGTCGACACTCCAGCATGGTACCACTCACATTCAGGATGGGTCTGCCTACTTCAATGAACCCAGTCTAGAAGAAGCTCTGTCACAACTATGTCTCCTGGTGATTCTAGGTCCTGCTAAGTTGACATTACCACCATCACAGCTGCCTTTGTGGAGCTTGGACTTTACCAGAGGAGAGACGGAGCGTAAACCCACTGATACCACATTGGTTTGATGGAGACCAGGAGGAGTAACTAAGATGATGAGTCCTTTCTCAGAAAGAGGGATGTTGGCAAGACCAGGCCTGAGATAATTTTGTGAAGCTCTAGGATCTGACGATTAAATCCAAAACCTGATTCAGAGATGGTAACTTGTTGAGCCACCTTCATTGTGTTCCACTTCTCTATAACAAAGACCCTTGAAAGGGTAATATGCTTATGGCCTCTCTGTGCTCTCTCTTCCTAGCTGGCCTCTCAACTACCTGCTATTGCTTTTTGTTCTCCCTCCAAGGAACCATGCTTACACAAGACTGGTGATAGCCCATTGCCGATAGAACATTTCCAGTGTGGATGGGTAGATAGTGCTTGCTACGTATAGGCTCTCAATTGTTCCCTCCGTAGAAGCCTCCCTCCTCTCACCCTGGGTCCCCTCTTGCTCCCCTTTCACTCCCCATTCAGCTACCTTTTTCCATAAGTTATGTAGTCTGACCCTCAGGAACCCTAACAAGATACCTCAAAGGCACCTTCTACCCAACAAGTTTATGTGTTTCCTTTAGGTCTTCAATAGGGCTTCTTTTCTGGCAAGAAAACACTACAGCCAGAAGCAACTTGGATAAGAAAGTGTTTATTTCAGCCTACAGTCCTACAGCACAGTCCATTATGGAGAGAGGTCAGTACAGGAACCCAAAGGTAGGAACTGAAGCAGAAGCCATGGGAGAACCCTGCTTACTAGCTCTCTCCCTGTGGCTTGCTCAGCCTGATTTATTATACACCCTATGACCACTCATATTGATCACAGATTAATGAAATGTACCCCAGACTTGTGTATGGCCCAATCTGGTAGGGGCATTTTCTCGATTCATATTCATTCTTCCCAAATGAATCTAGCCCCTGTCAAGTTGACATATAAACAAGTTAGCACAGTTTGCAAACAGGTCTTCTCCCAAATTCTCTGTGAACATGGTCACAACCTACCCAGCTGCCCACTTCAGCACCTACACATCCACCCTGACCTCCTTTTCAGTCTTCTGTATAACTAACTAATCCTGTTGCTTCTGCTTGCTGCATGTTGGGCCCATCTCATACTTGATTTATTTATTTGTGAAATTAAGTAATGTTTACTGGGCATTCATTACATGACAGAAGGGGCATGCATGGGACACAAACCATTTGTGTGGTTGACACCAGATTGCACAGCAAGGAAGTGTGAAAGCAGCAGTCAAATCGTAGTAACTTCTGGCACAATAGTACTGCTTTTGTGTTGTATGAGTGTGTGAGTGTGTGAGTGTGTGTGTGTGTGTGTGTGTGTGTATTATGTGGGACTGTGCTCATGTGTATGTGTGCATATAAAGGTCAAAGGTTTATACCAGATGTCTTCGTTGATTACAGCCTTATTTTTGAGGCACTGTCTGTAACTGAAGCTGGAGTTGGAGTTCATCCATTTGACTGGCCTGGCTAGCCAGTGAGCATCAGGGATCCTCCTGTCTCTGTCTCTTCAGCATGAGACTTACCTGCGTGTATCACTTCACCTGACTTTTCAAGTGGATACTGGAGATCCAAACCCAGACTGTCTTTCTTGTGTGACAGAAACTTTACCACTGAACTATCTCCCAGCCCCTTGCCATTTCTGCTCTGTCTCTGCATACACACACTGCTACAGTTTGTTCCTGAGGCATCTCACTGTGCATGAACCTACCTCCCTTTCCTATCTCTGCCCATGGTGTAAGTTATCCATAACTCAAATCTGATGTGATTGCCCTCCGCTTAGAATATTCCAAAGGTTTCCTCTGGACTGCAGGATCTTTTTAAACCTCATTGCTATTTCAAGTTACTAACCCATTCCTTTCCACCCAACTGTGCGTACAACCCAAAACCTGCTGAGCATTGTGAGCAGTTAGAAAATGTATATAAAGACATCAACAAAGTTGAGGAAGGGACTGGAGAGTTGACTGCTTGGTTAAGAGCCACTGGCTGCTCTTCTGGAAGACCATGGCTTGATTCCCAGGACCATATGCAATTCCAGTCCCAGTAGCAGTGGTTCCACAGGCACTGCACTCATGCAATATACAGACATATATTCAAACAAATTACCCATACACATAATGTTTAAACTTACTCTGAAGAAAGTTGAGGAGTGGGTAGGCAAAATATATCAATGTGTAAAGGCACTTGACAACAAACGTTACCATTCATTTTAGTTTGATCTCTAAAACCACGTGGTGAAAGGGGAAAATGAAGTCTTGAGAAACAGACCTCTACAGTTACACCATAGCACACACAAAAACACATAAACAGGCATGCATTTTTTTAAATTAAATTTTTAAAAAGAAAAAATGAATGCCGAAGGGGCTGGAGAGATGGCTCAGTTGGTAAGGCGTTGCCATTAAAGCACAGAGATCTTGCTTCAATGCCCCAGCATCAACATCAAAAAGCCAGGCATTGGGCTGTATGCTTGCAGTCACACTGCTGGAGGGGGGAGAGCCACACAGATTCCTGGGACTTGCTGGGAAGGCAGTCTACACTACTTGGCAACCTTCAGGCCAGTGAGAGACCCTCGCCTCAACAGCAGTGCCTGAAGAATGACACCTGAGGCTATTTTCTGCACCAATGCACATGTGTATGTGTGTGCACATGCGCACACACAGTATGGACACAAACTTTCCCACAAAAAGGGAAATGTGGAATAAATGCACAGAAGATATTTTCCAATGAAAAGTCAGGCCTAAGATTTCAACCCAGGGCTTCAATGTAAAAAAAAAAAAAAAAAAAAAAAAAGAGGACATGGGTAGTTTAATTTAGGAGTGAGGAGGCAAACATGAGACATGCACAGAATTGCCTCTCCAGACAGAATCCTTGTTCTATCCCTTGCTAGGCACTTGTGAATGATCAGCTCAATCCAGGTTTAGCTTGAAAGATACTTTAACATTTCTGTATTGTTCCAGTTCAATACTTTTAGAAAATGAATAGGCTTCGTTCTGGTTCAAACTGGCTTACTAGGTGTTGCTGTTTTCAAAATCCTTGGTTCAGTGCTCAGCACAGTGGAAAAAGAAAAAGATTAATTTGGGGCTCAGTGTGGTTCAAGGTTCGCAAATTAGAGTAGCTTTCATTTCTGGGTCACACTTGAGCTGGTGCCCCAGTTATGAATTCAGATCTAGGGTCTGTGCTTCCTCACCAGCCCACACACAGTTATCTCCAGCTCCTTCAATCCTGGATACAAATTTGCACAAGGAACTTTCTCTAGAGTGGCCTTGCTGTAAACTCTGGGAGCTGGAGATGAAGGGCTGGGCAAATTCTCCTGATATGAAGGAAGGTAATAAGAAACAAATCTACCCACTCCCTGTAACCTTCTCTTCCTCACGTCCTGCAGGCATCAGCTTGGAGACCTCCCAGGACAATTCTTTAGGCAGTTACCATATCTCTCTTCCACATCTCGTTTCCCTGGTTTATTCTTCCTTTTTCTTTCCCTTTGTTTGGTGGCTTTGGTTTGTGGTGTTAGGGGTGGTGGTACTTGTTTTGGCCTTCGTTTTGTTTGGAGTCAGACTCTCTCGTATCCCTGGGTGTCTTCAAGCATAACTATATAGCTAAGGATGACCTTCTCCTAGCTCTACCACCCAAGTGCTGATATTATAGGCAGTTTATAAGGAGCTAGGGTGGAACCTAGGGCTTCCTGAATGCTAGGTGTTCTAGTTTTATACTCCAGCCAAAACCAAATTAGGGAAAGAAACAATTTTAGCTAAATTACATTCTGGGTTACAGTCCATCAGTGTAGGGATGTCTCAGATTAAGACACATCCACAGACAAGAGAGACATTAATGTACCTATGCTGCCTATTTGATTTCTACTAGCTTTCTCCTACTCCTACCCTTTGTGTTTCAGAATTGCCTGCCTGGGGATTGTTGCTGTCCACAGTGGGCTGGGCTCCTATATCAATAAACAGTTAAGACAATTCCCCATAGACATACCCACAGAACAACCACAGAAAGGCAGCTACTTGGCTGAGACTCTCTTCCCAGGCTATTCCATGCTGCAGCAAGTTAACACTTGAAACCAACTAGCACACTAGGTAAGTAATCTACGGGTACCACCCACAGGCCCAGTGGACAAATCTTCAGGGAGAGTTCTCGATCACTGAGACTCAAAGGCTAAAGCGGCCATTTCCCTTGTCATTCTCTGAAATGTGCTCGTGGATTGTGTACCTATTTGGGCTCTTAACTTGCTGAGGTGAGCGACTGTGGTAACCTCTAATTAATACTTCTTACTTAGGGCAGAACAGTGATACTTTCTTGCCATCTCAGAAGTTAGCTTCTCCCGTGGCTGTGCATACTGGTGGTCGAGCTCACCTCTGGTAAGTACCTATCAAGAACAAATCTCTATGGTCCACTTTCCAGTCTGTGGTCTGAGGATCGTTACTTTTTATCTACTCATCAATGACTCTTGCAGTATTTTTAAATGGCTTAGCTAGCACCACAAAACAAAAACGTTTTCTTAAAAACTGGTAAAGCTGGTAAGTTTCCTCATCTGCCAAATGGCTAGAATGAAGGCACAAAGTTCACTTTGCCATGTAGTCCCAGGTGCTTCTGGGGGCAGCTACACATACACGCCTGGCCCTACGTCAGGAACTATCAATGAAGAAGGAAGAACACAAGAAGTAAACTCTTGACTTAAAGACATTTGGGAGACTGAAGATGGCTTAGTAACCCAGGCTGGAGACAGGAACTGCATTGTGTAATCAATCATGGGGGAGTGTGTGGGCTGAGCAGAGACAATTCTACCCAAGTCAAGGTCAACACCTAGACTCTAATCCTTCAAAAAGCAGAAGGAAGCTAATACACAGGAGACCATAGGCCCAGTCACCTGCACTTTGAGGACATTACAGTAACCCTACCTGAAAGGAAAAATATTGTCTCAGGACACCAGAATCCAAGTTCTCAGAACAAGGAGATATATTTGCCCCAGAGGGACAGTGCCTCAGGGTGAAAGTGACAAAAATAAGGGACAGGAGACAAGAAAGAAAGTGAAGGAAACAAAGAAGGCACAGGGATAGTTGTCTCTTAAGACAATGGTATTGGATAGAGTAGAGACCGATGTGGCCCATAGGCAAACAGTGGTTTATACAGGTAAAAGGGAACAAACCCTGTTTAGGATGAGGTGTCTAATTTTAATTGGGCATGTTAATTTGGTGAGCCAAATGTGGCTTTGATAGTTGGGCTTTGGTAGACAACCTCAGGATAAAAAAGTGGCCAAAGAAGGGAATAGATCTGGGGACTTGGGGAGATAGCTTTGGGAAAGTAATCTAATGGTTCTTAGCAAGGCAGAGGAAACTGTGCAGAAGGAAAAGGTCTGCCAGAGTCATGATCAACACACTAGACCTGCCCAGAGTCCCTTCACATCCACAATATGTAGGAAGCTTGCTCTGATATTTTTAACTAGGAAGCAAGTCCAGATACCACAAGCATTTGAGAGGAGACAACGCAGATCTAGAACTCTCGGAGGGAATCTGGGTGCAGTTTGAGGTCTTTTATGACCTCCTTGGGTGGAGAGATTAGGAGAAAGTGGATCCTGAAGAAAAAATGGCAGCATGAAATGAGCATTAAAATGCTCTCCTGAGAGAGTGGTTCACTTTGCTACTGGGCTCTTTGTGAAAATGAAGGCTGGTGTTACTGATCCCTGTCATTACTAGACTGGAACTGCCAATCAACACAAGTAAAGCTAGACCTCCTTCAGGAAGCAAGAGACAGAAAAGTAAGCAACACTGAAGGCTTCCCAAGCTCCCCAGGGGTGGTGCCACACACTTATCAGAGGCTTCAGGAGATCTAATGGATGGGGCATAGGAGTGTCTCAGAACCTGCAGATCCCATGCACACGAACTGACCTTGTACTTGGTTATTCCAGCTGCTTTACTTATGACCTATTTAAAATGTGTGTTCTGGGTTCTAACAATCGCAAAAATCTGAAAGTCAGGGGCCAGCAAGATGGCTCAGTGGGTAAACGTGCTTGTGCCAAGCCTGATGAACCAAGTTCAATGTCTCAGTCCTACATGGTAAACCCCTCTGCAACTTGCTCATTGACCTACATGTAGACACACAGACACACACACAGACACACACAGACACACAGACACACAGACACACACACACACAGACACACACACACACACACACACACACACACACACACACACACACACACACACATGATGGGAGTGAGGGCCTTGAAACACCAAGTCCAGGGAATCTGATTTCCTCTTCTGGCCTCTATAAGCACATCCACCCTTGTGCACATGTTCGTCCCAACACACACTTATACATAATCATAGAATACATAAAATTCTTTAAAAATACACCATTTCCAATTATTTTATGCAGAAACAGAAGTTAATAGCCAGACTAGTAGCTTCCAAAACTGGAAATGCAATTCCTTCCTCCCAGAGATCTAGAGTTGGTTTCTCCTTCCCTTTGAATCTAGACTATTTTTTGTTTCTTTCTTTCTTTGTTTTCACTTGCTACATGGTAAAAGGAATGCATTGCCTGCTCAAGGCTGAGTTCTAGAAAAGACTGGAGACTGTCTTTATGCAGTTGTAGCCAGATATTCTCTAAGAAACCCTTCCATAAGTAGACCTCTAGCTGAAAAAAAAAGGCCCAGCTAGACTCAAGGAAAATTAGGAGGAGTGGTGCAGTGTCCCCAACCCCAACCCCAGGCCTAGCTTAACCATTTACCACAACCTCAGGGCACTGCCAAACTGGCAAATCTCCAACTAAGCTCTAATGTAGGTCACAGAATCATGATTGTGTTAGAGTAGTCAGTTACACAGTGGTAGATACATGGGATTGGGCATGAAGCCCAGTAGGAGGAGTCCTTGCTTAGAACACACAATACCATCTCTACCACTGCTTAAAGCAGATGTGATGTTACACGTCTATATCCCTAGTCCTTGAGTAATGGAAACAGGAGCGTCAGAAATTTAAGATTATCCTTGGCTAAAGAGTAAGCAGCTAGCCTGGGCTATAAGTCACTGCTTCAAATAAGTAAATAGATATAAAGATAGATAGATAGGTGGATAAATAGAGACAGGTAAACAAATAAATCAATAAACAAATATATTTGAAAATTAAATTTGTGATTAGAAAATATGTGCCTCATTATTACAAGATATGAATGTGGGTCTGTTATCCACCAAATAATTTGGTAATGGGGAGCACCAACATCATTTAAGGATTTCTACAAACACTGTAATGTGATTTATATTTTCTGAGGACAACAGTCAAGGTGCTTCCTATCCACTGGGCTCTCTGTATCCATGGTTACCACATATGCATACTTAACCAATCATAGATTTAAAAAGTCACAAAGGATTGCTTGGTGTGCAGGGGGCAGGGAGTAGTTCTTGAGACGGAGTTCACTGAGATGTTTGCCCAGCATGCATGGAGCCTTGAGTTCTATCTCAGTACCACATAAAGCTAACGGGGTACTGCATGAATGTAGATGCAGGAGAAACAAAAGTTCAAGATTATCACCAGCTACATAGTGAATTTGAGGCAACCCTAAGAGCCAGTCTTTGAACAAAGAAAACTGAAATGCACTGTCTATCTGGATCCTCTGTAGTGACCTCATCTAATCTGTTCAAAGGATAGGAGACTTGATTGACAGGAGGAGAGGGCGCTACTTCCCATAAAGGAAGAACTGAGGTCCAGGGGTTCTTGGCTTGGAGTCAGTTAAGCTAGCAAATATGGTGATATTTTAAAGCATAGAAATGATGAATGCTTTGCATGACAAAGACTACTCAAGTTAGATAACTGGTAGCTCAGAAGCCACATGCTCTACCCTGAGAAGCCACCATGCTCCTAGGCAAGCACAACGACATGCTCTGGGTTTGGGTTATCTCTCACACGCAAGGAAGACCAGGGACTTCTACAAACTAGAGGTCAAGTCAAGAGAAAGCCAGCACAGGGTCTCTTGTTGACATGAGTTCATGTCTCCAATCCAAGACAGTGAGTGTAGAAACCTGAGTAATGGGGCAAAACAAGTGCACAGCCAGTCTTACATGCCAAACTAGAATGAGAAAGATCCTATATTAAAAAAGAAAACAGATGAAGTGAGGGCTTGAGGGATGCTCAGTCAAGTAAGGAATTGCTTTGCAAACATGAGGACCTAAATTTATGGGACCTAGGACCCATGTACAATTGCAGAGTGTGGTTTGCGTTTTTTAATCCTAGTCCTGGAAAGACAGAGACAGAAGGACCCTTGAGCCTCTCTGGAGGGCAAACCTAGTTTAATTGGTGAGCTCCGAATGACGCCCTGTCTCAAAAAGAAAAGAAAAATCCAAAACAAGTTGAAAAGCATCTGAAAATGACAGCCGAGATTGCTCTCTGACAGGCACATACACACACAAGCACAATACACACAAAGAAAGAAAGAATATTGAAATGCACTGATATGATACAAAGAAGAGAAATAGATCAAATACCAGGTCTCTACCTAAATGGTCACTTTTCCAGCTGTACAGGGGGTAATGGGTGTGCAGAGGGGCTGGACAATGAGCCCCGAATGAGCAACAGAACCACTCAAGATCATTGAGGGAAGAGGCTGGTCTAGGCCAGAGGCAATGAGTTTTGTTTCTGCTGTGTCTGTTTTGTCTCTGTCCTGGCTGCTCGAAGCATCAAAGCCATAGATTTAAATGAGACAATCTATTTTGGCCTAGAGTCTGTAATAAGTTCTGTTACCCCAAAATAAGTACTTCATGGTTAGGACACTTCAGAGGGAACCAAGAAGAAACTGCTGTCTTCTTTCTGAGGGTCACGGAGTCTCCATAAGAGAATTTGACCTTCACTTGATGCTTCCTTCTGCCACTCCAGAGTCCCATTTCAACAGCTGTCTGAAGATCACAATTTAATGGCTCCTTTTTGTAACAACAGCAACAACAAAAAAATGTGTAATAATGGTTGAAGCTTGACTGTCCACTGGAGATCTGTCTAGGCACATGGAGAGAGTCCTTGCATTCATCTCTGTCTACTACTGGAAGGTATTTTTAATGGTCATTCTGCTAAAACATCTTGAGCTGCTGTTAAGTGTGTGTCTAGTGAGTGCTGGCTTAGGATGGTTAAGGGCGTGTCCCCATTATTCTCATATTTAAGCATGTCTCCTTGTTCTCACTTTGATGACATCCCTTGGGTCTGCTGGACTGACATTTTGTAATATTCTGATTCTCAAAGAAGCAAGAGAATTTTGATTTGTCCTCTAACAAACAGATGAGAAATTGACCTGTTCAACAAAATAGGCAAACAGTGACCCCCGGCACTGTCTTTGCCCTTCATCGTTGCCTCTTTATTGGAGTATTAACAAATGAAACACTTGTAATGTGCTGAACAAGCTCTAAGGAATGGGATGGTTAACACTTGTTACCCACTTGACAAGATCTATAGTGACCTGTAGAATGTTGAAGAAGGAGTTTCTAGTTGGGTTAATAGAAGTAGTAAGATACATGTACAACCCATAGCCACCTGCCCAAAGGTGGTACTGCCCACAATGGGCTGGGTTGTTCTACGTCAATTATTAATCAAGAAAATATCCCCACAGACACCAACAGGCCAATCTGATGGAGGCTTTTTCTCAACGGAGGTTTCCTCTTCCCAGAGGACTCTGGCTGGTGTCACATTGACAAAAACTAATCAGCACACAGGGAGTGGGAGAAGAGGGGGGGAGGGGGAAGGGCAGAAGACAAGAGAATCAACACAAACCAATTTTGCATAGTTTGAACAAAAGTAAAATAAAATAAAGCCAAATGATTTCTATGCTAGTAACAAAAAAATTAAAAGTTTACTTTGAAAACGTGTTTAGTACTCAGTGTATGATGTTACCCACTGCCACTATTACGATACTGACAGCTAGCACTGAGCTTGGGATACTGCTTATCATCTGATATCTGTGAGATAATATCCAGCAAGGTTTCCTACAGTCCCCAACCCCTCCACTCTTCAACATCACACACCTTACATATCTGTGTTTTTATCTACTTGGTAAAGATCACAAGGACTTTGAACAAAGTCAACAGAAATACATTTAGGGATATACATTTATATTCAGTGAATTAATTAGTGCTGGCTCAAGTTAGAAGCTCCTTGTCACATTTCTGAAGGACAACTTGATGACATGCATGAAAAGCCTTTAAAAAAAATTGTGCTTTTAAAGTTTCTAATATCTCAAGTTATAAAAGATATTAAATGAGGACTGGCAAGATGTCTCAGTGGGTAAAGACACTTGTTGCCAAGCCTGAGAAACTGAGTTTGATCCCTGGGACCCTCATGATAGAAGGATCTGACCATCACATGTTTGCTATGGCATATATAGCATATGTTCATAACACACACACACACACACACACACACACACAGAAAGTGCAATCAAAATAATATTAAAATAATAGCTGGAAAATTCTGAAAGTCATTCATAATCTTTAAATCCCACAGCACTTGAAACAGCACTCTTGTATCTTGTGCTGTCCACTGCATTCCCACACTAGTAACCACCTTTCCTGTCAGTTCAACTGTTCCAGAGTCACAGTTAGTGTTAAGTAACACTTATGTTACCTAAAGTGGTAAAATGCTGTGTGTATGTATGCTGGTTCACACAAGCATTAGGCGTAAAAACTGTCCCTTGGATAAGGGGAACATTATATACTGTGTGACGTGGATGTTCTATTTTATTTGTTTGTTTGTTTGTCTGTGTTTATTTATGATTATGATGTGTGCATGAGTGTTTTGTTTTGCTCACACATTCTAAGTTTCACATGAGCGTCTGGTTATAAGAGGGTTAGAGTCCCCGTGTCATCTGCAAGAAAGATGCTCTTATTCTTAAAGCTGTCTCTCCAACCTTGAGCTTTCTATTTTAACGGAATGACACTTAGGAAGCATTAATCTGTATGCACAAGACTTTCGTTGCAGGTCTGCTTCAACAGTCCCCGTGCTGGTTGCTATAACCATACTCTTTACTGTGCACACTGGCAAGCCTTTGACAGAGACAGAAAATTCTCCCCTCGGTAAAAGCAAGGCATAAGAATTTAAACCACAGTGTGGAATAAACATGGCCATGGTGAGGATTTCTTAAAGCAAGACTATGTAGCAGTGAGCAAACACCTTATATCCGAAAGCTCAGACATACAAGAAGGTATGCCTACCACAGTAATTGAAAAACTACAGACTGTAAACTTAAGTGGATTGTATGGATTCATTAAAATGCATATACTCTTAAGGCCCAAGTTTACACACAGAAAAGTGATATGAGCAATATATAGATTAAAACATACATGTAGACATATATATATATTACAAACACATAAACAATGGACACAGAAAAACATTCAAAGATAGACACATAAATATACATGCATATCACATATACACATTTATGTACATAAAATATACATAGATGTATGCACATGCATGGATACAGATGCACACACTCATGTTTACTTGTATAGGCATATATACAAACACACATGCAAACACATACTTTTTTGTACAGGGCAGATGACATGATGTTAAGAGTGGCTATTTCTTTCTGGTGAAAAGACGGGTCCTTTTTATTTAACTATAGTGTGTGTGGTGGTTTGTATATGCTTGGCCCAGGGAGTGGCATTAATAGGAGGTATGGTCTTGTTGGAGTGGGTGTGTTACTGTAGGCGTGAGTTTTACTACCCTTGTTCTAGATGCCTAGAACCAGTCTTCTCCTAGCAACCTTCAGATGAAGGTGTAGAATGCTCAGCTTCTCTTGTACCGTGCCTGTGTATATGCTGCCATGCTCCTGCCTTGATAATGGACTGAACCTCTGAACCTGTAAGCCAACCTCAGTTAAATGCTGTCCTTATAAGAGTTGACTTGGTCATGGTGTCTGTTCACAGCAGTAAAACCCTAAGAAAGTGTGTATGTGTGTGTTTGTGTGTGTGTATGTGTTTGTGTGTGTGTATATTTGTGTTCATGTGTGTGTGTGTGTATATATATATATATATATATATAATGTATATGGTATATATGTGTATGTGTATTTATTTATATATACTCTAACACCACCCATGGTGGACATGTATTATACCTGAAGTTTCAAATAACATTGTTCACAACTCCTCTCAGAGTCAATCACTGCTTTCTAACTCTTGCTTCAAAATGCAGACTGCTCTCCAAAGCAAGGCAAGTTCCCCTATGTGTCTAAGCATCTCAGTGCTGAAATATTCATGCTCTGTGTTCAGCAAAGCTCAACCTCGCTTCAGCATATGCCACTACATGTCATGAATATCAGGGAGATAAATGCTTTTTGACATAAATGACAGTAAAGACCACAAAATTGCACTCCATTTAAAGGCCCAAGTTTTGATCTTTGAAAAGACCCCAAAATGCTTCTTTTCCTTGCTGGCACAGCAGGCACAAAAGGACATCATGTGGGCTGAGGAGATGGATCATCATCCCCACCATCCCTAGAACCCACAGAGAGATTAACAGCATGGCGAATGCCTTTCTAGAGCCCCAGTGCTGGAATGTAGAGACAGGCAGACTCCAGAGACTTGCCAATCAACCTGGCAGAAAAGGGTGATTCCATATTAGGGAAGGAATCCCAAGGTCAACCCTGCCTTCCCCATGGCCGCATAGGTGAATGCAACTGTACACATGGGCACAGACAAGAAAACACAGCCATAATGCTCCAGCTACTCTTGGTTTTCTGCACACCAAGCCATGTCAGGCTAACACCAAGCTACTTCTTTGGTTGCCTTCCTTGTTCATCCTGGATAGAATTTTCCCTACTAGAAAACACAGATTTGAAACTGCAAGTGTTCCCCATGGCTGCCTGGGAGTGTCGGGGTATAGACCTTATGACACACTGACATGAATATATTTGTAAACCACTGATCTTCGCAGAATTCCTGAGCTAAAGAAATGCACTCACACTTCTGAGGCTGCTCCTAGATTAGCCAAGTAATCACAAATATTAAACGAGGATTGTATCCAGTTGGGCCAGCATAAAAGTGAAGTTTCTAGGGCTGGTCAGATGGTTCAGCATACAGAGGCATTTGCCATCAGAACTAATGATCTGAGTTCATTTGCTAGAATCACATGGTGGAGAGAACCAATTGTACATGTGCCCTATGCCACTAACTAACTAACTAACTAACTAACTAACTAACTAGTTAACTAGTGAACCAGCTAACTAACCAATTTAACTAACCAACTAACTAAATACATAAATACATATATGAATCAATAAATAATAAATAGTAAATGTAATAAAAATTTCAGTCAAGTTTCTGACCTGTGAATGTGGCTCAGTTGATAAAGTACTGACCCAGTGTGTACAAACCCTTGGATTCTAAGCCCTAAACCAAATAACTGGGTATGGTGGTATGTGTGGTAATCCTAGCACTTGGGAAGCAGAAGTAGGAAGATCAAAAGTTCAATGTCACCCTTGACTATACAATGAGTTTGAGGCCAACCTGGGCTAAATGAGACACTGTCTTGAAAAAGAAAAAATATGTATTTCTAATGAAAAGAATTATATATTTCTTTTTTAAACAGAGAAATAGGATATTTGGGTAAAGATAATGACATAGCTCTCTTCTGTTCACAATGAGCATAATGCGTATTCAACGTCAAATCAAGAGATTTGGTGGAAGAATTCACAGGACAAAAAGATTATAGAATCTGAGCCTTGGCTTTGATGGGAAGAGTTAGAGATAAACCACTAAGTCAGACCAACTTAAGTGACAGTCAACTGGTATACCTCTCAGGCCCCATCAGAGCTTCTTTAGAAGCTAATGAAGACACCCACAACTGGTTGAAGTGCAGACTAAGTGTCCTAGATGGAGCATCTATATGTCATTCCTAGCAAGCCTAGGGGACCATTGCAGAAGAGGGAGTAGAAAGATGCTAGGGGCAAGACACTCAGGAAGACCAGGGCAAAGCAGTGTGCTCTGGACATGACAGCCATGCAATACCCATAAGCTTACAGCAGCTGTGGTTAGCTGCATGAGACCTGTCCAAGATCTAGCCGGTCAGCACCCTAGCATGGACAGGGAAAGGGATCACGGAGCCCAAACCTCTAGCTGAAGAACTATTGACAGTTGCTGATGGCTGGGGCAGGATGACTCAGTCTTCTTTAAAGGTATGTGCATGGTTCCTGGTAAGTTGACAATGAGCCCGTGAAGGACCTCATACTCAGATCGGATGTTAGACTCAGTGAGTTATTAGAGAGAGAGAGAGAGAGAGAGAGAGAGAGAGAGAGAGAGAGAAGTTGTAAAGAGGATGGAGGGGGAGGTGGACCTGGGAGGAAGTAGGAACAGGATGTGGGAAAGTGAATATGATTAAAAACATTGTATGCATAGATGAAATTCTCAAACAATCAATAAAATATATTTTAAAATGTCACCTGATAGTTCAATATATGGAAAGAAGCATGAGAGAAACTGCTCTGCCAGGGGACCTGAATTAGATTCCCAGCATCCATGTCTGTGACCCCTAACTCCTTGTAACTCCAGCTTTGGAGGGATCCAGTGTCGCTCCATGCATCTGCACTCATGTGTACACCCCGACATGCAGACATACATTATACAGATAATTTAATAGAATAAAAAATAAATCTTTAAAAAATGAAAATAAAAATAAAGAGCTTCCAACAACTCCTAACACAGGCCAATTGGCTCTAGCACCACTAAACACAATTGCAGTCGGAGTTTATCCAAAGACAAATTTTTTCTCTACTTCTTAGGCCACTGTTTTGGGAGTCCCTCCAGTCCTGTCTCATTAGCAGAGATTGTAAACTTCTCAGATGTCTGTGACTCATGTCCCTTGAATACAATCTCCAGTAGATGTCAAATGTTGCAAAGTCCACTGTGGTAACCTCTCGAAGCGTCTACGACAACAGCTTTTAAACTCACTCCTCACTTCCTTTCTTACCTAACTTCAGTACAACTCATACCACATCTATAGTCTGTGTTATTATTACTATCACAGTTTCTGAAAACATAATACAAATTAGGCTATTTCCCACATTCATTTCGGCTGCTGTGATTTAAAAAAGAAAAATCTGAGAAAAGCAAATTGGGGAGAAGGTTGATTTTCCACTAACCGGTAACAGTTCATTTCTGCAAGGAAGTTATGGTAGAGGAGTTTGAGACATCTGGTCTTACTCCATCCAGTCAAAAGCAGAGAGAAATGAAAGCATGCATGGTTACTTGTTCATCTCTCCTTCTCCATTATTACACAATTCAGGACCCTCTTTCTAGGGAATTAAGCCACCCACAGTAGACTAGGTGTTCTCACATCAGTTAATTAGCCGCCCCCAATGGACATGCCTGTAGGGTTCTAGCGCCCCCAATGGGCATGCCTGTAGGGTTCTACCGGGCCCGAGCATGGCAAATATGGCTCTGGCAGGCCTTGCCCATCCCCATTCTCTCTGCCTTGCTAAAGTGTTAGATCACCATCCTAAAGCTAGTCACCAATTTGGTTACTTCCTCCCCCTAAAGCTCACCACCACCGTCCATCAAAGCATTAAAATCCAACACTCAAAAGTTCCCTTTTGGCTCACCTAACTAACAACTCAATCAAAAGAAACCAATAACATAGGAGTTTGGTTGCTTTCCCTTTTCCCCCTTATAAACTGCAATTTGTTTATAGACCATGTCTGTCTAGTGTCTATCCAGAGGCAGTCCTTTGTCCCTCTGGGGCAAATATCTACCCCCCTTCTCCCTTGTTCCTTTTCCCTTCTCCCCCATCTTCTATCTCCTGTCTTGTGGCTCTTATTCTGTGCCCTTTGATCCTCTGGAGCAAACAAATCTCCGTTGAGATGAGAACTTGGTCTTGGGGTATCTTGTGCTGATGTCATGCTTTCAGCCCTCAGCTATCATTTTGATATAGCTTAGAGTCACCTGAGACCAGGTAATCTCTCAATTAAGGGTTACTCAGATCAGATTGACCTACGGGCATGGCCTGGGTGTGGTATTATCTTAACTGTTAATTGATGCAAGCGGGCCAACCCACTATGGGCGAAACTATTCCCTACACAAGTGCCTTTGGCTGTATAAGAAAGCTAGAGAAACATAAGCCTAACGGCAAACCAGCAAGCAGCATTCCTTCATGTTTTCTGCTTCAAAAATCTTCCTTAAGTTCCTGACTCAACTTCCCAAAAGGATGAAACTGTAACCTGTAAGATGAAGCAAACTAGTCCCTCCCCAAGCTGATTTTGGAAATAGTGTTTGTCACAGCAATAGAATGAACCAAATAGTTATGGGGTGATATACCATTGTGGTTTTGAACTTTTTGGCTTACTTATAAGGTTAAACATTACATCCAGATTCCTAGTCCAACCATGTTCCTGCTTGCCAGCTAGCTAATACAATATAAATGTATTCAAGACTTCTGTGACCATACCGCATCCATTTCTTTTATATTAACAGATTCTACAACTCTTCTATGCCAACTCAATTAAATGCTTCATCCTACTCCAAATAGATCCTGCTCTTTTCTTGTCCTCCTGCAAATATTTACAGCTCAAATAATGTCTCCCTTAAGAAGAGTGCTTTATTTTCTCAGTCAAGAAGTCTGTGTAACTTAAACGCACAGTCCTTGATTCTCTGCTATGAAGCACATTTGCCTTTCCTGGGCTGATTTACTCCTAGGTCTTATCATTATTGAACCGGGAGTTCCTTCAGGATGCAGACAGTCCTGATAAGTCATTTCTCTCCTACTGTACCTAGAACACTGTAGGCTTTTAATAAACAGCTCAACATTTTAACATTGTGATCAATTGGTTAACACCATCAAAATTTCTATAGTTTCAAATCAGGAGGATCGCTGAACAGCAGCGGAGGGATGAGGAAAGAAAGTTCCATTGCTATTGCTTCATCAGTTTGGGGATTTTCATTTGGGCGGGGTGAGGTGGGCGGGGTGGGTGGGGTGCACTGGCATTTGTTTTGCATCCTCATTCATTCGAATTCCTCTAACCACATTATTTGACATGTAACTTTGGAACAAATGAACAACCGAATGCCAGGGCTAGGAAGAGGGCTCAGTTGGCAAAGTCCTTGCCATGCAAGATTGAGGTCCTGAGTTCAAACTTCAGCATCCACATCTTAAAAAGGAAAAAAAAGAAAAGAAAAAGAAGGCATGATGCTGTGCACTTCAATCCCACCACCGGGGATGGCAAACTGGTAAGTCTCTGAGTCTTGCTGTCAACTAGCCTCATGGAATTGGTCCACTCCAGGCCACTGGAACAGTGTGACTAAAAGAAAAAGGTGGATGGTGCTTTCATTTCTATTTCTGCCGCTGCTGTCGTTAAATACCCTGACAAGAACAACTCAAGAAAGGAAGGCTTTGTGTTCACCCATGACTCAAGGAACAACCATTCACCAAGGCAGGGAAATCAGGGTGGGAGGGGCTTAAAGTAACTAACCAGTCACCTCACATCTACAATCAGGAAAAAGAAAGGCAAATGGCTTCTCGATGCTCAGCTCCCACTCTCTGCTTCTCTAATCCAAGATCGCATCTAGGGAATGGCATCACCCAGAGAAGACAGGTTAGACAGTTAACACAACGAAGATAATCCCCCCCATGGTGTTCACAGAGTCCTACCTCCTAGGTGACTCCAGATTCTGTTGAATTGAATTGAAGACTAACAGTAAACAAGAATGGTGCCCTGAAGAAATACCATCCAAGGTACATTCACACACACACACACACACACACACACACACACACACACACACACACAAATATGGAGCAGATTCCACCTTGAGAAATTGAACAGCTAGCTATGACATTCCTTGTGACTATGAGCTGGCATTTAAATTCTCCTCTTCCCTTGCCAAATATTAAGCATAAGCAGACAGTCACTTGGGTTCTGAAACAACTTTTGATGGACCACATTTCAAATACATTCTGGAAACATATTCAATTACTTCATTTTCATTGTACTCACTCAATGGTAGCTCCTCGCCCAAGTTCAATTAGACCTACTTGAAATTAGAATTCACAGGAATGCATTTCATTTAGATTTACTGGAAGATGTCAGGCACTAGTTAATTGGCTTTGAGGCTGCATGTCCATGAGGTCCCTCCTGAATGAACTGTCCATCTTTCGCATGTAGCTGCTCTTGTTAGATAGCATTGATTGGGAAGCTCATCCAGCCCTTGGGGCCAACCAGTGGTTATCCAACACTCTGACAGTTACATTAGATGGAGATTTTAAATTACTTGTGTGCACCTTGTAGAGAGCTTCAGGTTGGGTCTAGAATTGTCTGTGTTCCGTACCCTGAAACTTCTCAGTTCTTTCAATAAATGAATGATTTCGCTTAGATGATTCAAACAAACATTCCCAAGATCAACCTTGTGACAGACATGATTTTAGATCCCTCATTGATCCAGAAAGTATATATTGGGTTCTTCTTCATGTTTGGTAATTGGCTAATGGTTAGCAGATTGCCTCCTACCCGAAGGAATCTAGAGAATGTGTGGGATTTGTAACTGGCTGTCAAGGAAACAGCAAAGAAGCTTGTGGGTTCCTGAAAATGGCTGGAATGCTCAGCACCAATTAATTTTAGTTTGTCTAGAATTGTTGGATCTAATAGGCGGCTTATACCCAATTAGGTGTGAGGCTATGCTTCAATTATTAATGTGAACTGGGTAAAATGGATGAAATGAACTGCCTCACATTCTCTGTGGGCTCTGGTCTTATTTGAAATTCTTAAATTGTGAAGATTAACTGTTTGGCAAAACATGATGTCAGTTTTCAGATAGTGAGGACATTAATTAGTGTTCATCAAGTAGCCATTATGTGAGCAATTTCTCCATATGACAAGGAGGATTAGGAGACTTGGGAGACAACTCAGTTGGTAAAGTGTTTGCCACGCAGCCATGAGAACCTGAGTTCCATGCCTAAAACCATATGAAAAAAACGAGCCTCTTGGCATGTGCTTACAATCCCAGTACTGGAAGGCAGAGGCAGACAGATCTCTGGAATCTGTGGACTGGCTAGCCTCTGTCTCAAAACAAAGTACACAATACATGAAAACAAGCAATATTTGAGAGTGACCTCTGTCCTCCACAGGCATATGCATATACAACTGCATAAACAGATAGACAGACACAATGTAAAGAGAAAGATTCCCATTCATTAGTTAGCCACACTGTATTATATTCTGCATTTCCTTTCACAATAAGTATCTATGAAGGCCAGACAGTAAATACTTTGAGCTTTTAAGATTATATGTGGTCTCTACTGGACCTGTATTAAAAACAGCCAAGGCAGCAGTTGAAGTGAACAAGTGTGGCTATATTCCAATACAAGGAAGGAAACATCCTAGAGAAACTAGTGCCATGGGAAAGCTGGGGCATGGTGGAGAAAATCTGCTCAAGTCATGGTAGCCAAGAAGTAGAATAAGAGCAGAAGAGGCCCAGGTTCCAGTTCACCTGTGATGGATAGTTTTAGTTGCCTGAAGAAACCTATGATCACTTGGGAAAAAGAGTCTGAAAGAGGAATGATCTAGATTTGGTTGGCCTATGGTGTGCCTGTGAAAGGTTGTCTTAATTGGGTTACTTGAGGTAGGGACACCCATCATGGATGTGGACTGCACCATTTCTTGGGCTGGACCAAGAACTGTTTAAGAATAGAAAACACAAGACGAGCAATAAGCTTGCACACATTTATTCTCTGCTTCTAACTGTGCAATTCCTGTCTTACCTTCCTGGAAGGTTGGACTGTGACCTGAGATTGTGAGCTAAAATTCAATCCTTTCTCCTCTAAGTTGCTTTCCATCAGAATCTCAGCAACAGAAATGTAACAGGCCGCCCTTCAAGGACCTTCCCTGTCCCTGGCCGGAATTTAATCTCCACCTTTTGTAGGTTTCATCAACTCCCAACAGGACCAAAGGCCTTTAGCACATGGGTCCTCAGGGTATATTTAAGACCCAAAGCACTTCAGTCTATGTAGAAAGAAATATCAGACTCAGCCTCTTCCGTCCCATGGAGGATTGTGCCAAGACAAAACATCTCTCTGTGACAGCTGGGATGTCTGGGATACTTTGGCCAACTGTGGCACTCTCTGCTTTCTAACTATCCTTGCCCCATTTCTCTTCCTCCTCATTCTCAGCGCTCTGACTATGAATGCCTTGCACAACAAGCATGGCCATGCATGCTTCAATGCACATTAGAACACAAACCACCTCAAGGCTTTGCTTGTAAAGATTTTGAGCTAGAAAAAAAATGGGACCAAGTGGTCCTAGATATAAGACTGCATTAATGGGTTCCTCAACATGACAAAGAGCAGGAAGCAGCTCTTAACATCCAAGGAGGAACTGAAAATCATTACTATAAAACACAGAAGGGCTGGAGTATCCTTTGGGATGCCTTGACTGACAATATTCTCTGGTGATGGGCCACAAATCACAGGGAATTCCAAGGTATAAGAAAGACCTACAGGTGAGTGAGGTATTGCTTGGCTTATAGTAAAAACCAAACACACACACACACACACACACACACACACACACACACACACACACACACTAGAGAACAGAAGGCTAACACCATTTGCAACAGTTGAAAAATATCACAGTTCCTTCACCCAGTTTCCAGACTTAATTCAAAGATGTAAAATTTGATGTGAAAAGTGTATGTTAGCAAAGTCTGACAGTTCCTCTGATGCTCCTGCAATAGTCTATACATCTCTGTTCGAGCCATATTAAGTGCTAACATGGGTTGGGTTATCAGTGAGAGAGCCAGGGGAAGTTATGGAATCCAGAGTGAGCGGATGTCTGGGGCTCACTGAGGAAGAATTCTGCAACACCAGTCCAAGCATGTGCAGAGAAGGCATCTGTTTTTCCTCTACAGAGACATATAATCATGTTTCAGGGCAACTTCACCTCTGAGAAATTCCAGAAATTTCAAGAAATGATAAGTACTGAGTCTGAGCTGAGACTAATACCAAAAGTTTAAAAAAAAAAAAGCCGCCAAGACCCTCAGGCTGAAGTACGTCATGAGCATGACGTTAACCTAATTCACAGTGTGCCTAAGGAGGCCACTGGGCCACATTCTGGTTATTTTCCCAGTCCCTGGATGTGTAATTGGTATAGACCCACTCCGTCATGAGCAAGACTCTCTCACTGTTCCCAAACTATGCAAGAAGAGTCATTATGGGAGTAAGAATGAGATGAAAAGGCCCCTTTTCTGCAGAGATGATGAACTGTGAACAACACTGCACCCGTGAAGGCATGGAGGATATTAGTGCCCAGCCCCAAACCTGAAAGGACAGGCAAGATGAGCCCACTGGTACAATAGCTGCACAAAGGCATTACTGCTTTCTGATTGGATCTGAGGCCTGTTTCACAGGAGGGAATTTATAGCTGGTGGTGTAAATTTGGCAAAAATCCTTTGTCTGGGAAGGCCATAGGCCCTAGTGGGGATCCTCCTACCAATAGTTTACTAAATAGACATGTCATTAAACTCTCTAAATGACTAACTGGTCCTGCAGAAGAGTATACAAAGCTTGCAGGAGTTTGTATGTCATAGAAAGATCCAAGAAGACCTCAGGAGTTCCATCCTCCCTGGAGATGAATGTGCACTTAGAGTTCGATGAGGATGGACAGACACGATCTCCAGTGCCTGTATTCCTGTAAATACCCTCGCTCACTCATGCTCACGCAAACAATTCTAATTAAACTCAGAGGGCCATAAAAAGACACGAGACAAGCAAAGAAAACCATGAAAGTAGAAGAAGGAGTTTATCAGGAGGGTGAGGGAGGTGACAGGCCAACAAGTGGGTGGTGACAATGACCAAAGTATATTGTATCAGTATATGGGTATGAAATTGCCAACAATATAAATGAAAATTAAGAGAAAAACGTGGGCCATAACCCCCAGCACAGTCCCTCTACCCCAACTATCCTTCCCCAGGTAATCAATATTCATTCCCTGGGCCCCTTAGAGCTTCCTTTCAATGTCACCTTATCACTAACCACCTTATTTCTCACTTGTCCCCCTGCCCCTCCCTCCATAGCACTCTCAGCTCTCACAGATGGCAACTTCTCACCACTGTTGTCAGCAACAGTAGAGCCACCAGTCACTGGCAAGACCTCACAGGCCATGAAAGTATTCACCCTTGACTCAGTAACAAATGCATCTCAGAACAGACTTGGCCATATCCACTCACAAACGCAGGCCTTTGTCTACACGGAGGTCAGACTCCGTTTTAAGCAGCAGCCCACCATGTTGTTCAGGCAAGATCAGCCCTCAAACCCATACCCTGTCCCGTCTGTCTTTTTTCCAGTACTTAAGGAGCTCCCCATCAGTTGCGCTGGGTAGGCAAATTATTCTGATGGTGGGTAACTTTGCTGCAATGGTCCCCACCTCTTGCTTTCTCATTCCTCACACCCACAACCATGAAAATGGCTGCAGCCTCTGGAGAGGAAAGTGGCATCTGGCTATCTTTCCTCCTGCTGGTGTGTGAGTGGGGCTGGTCTCTAGTTGGAGCTGCAAAGAGCCTCCCATTAACAATAATGGGCCCTTTGGATGTTTCAATGCACAGCGAGCTACTGACTTGTATGCTCCAGGAGAGAAGGGAGGCTGATGAACTCACTTTCTGGGGTGGAGAAATCACTGCCATTAGTCACTCACCTCTGTCTACTCTGCCTCACCCACATAACCAGAGGGTCGTTTACCTACACACGCTCACTGTCTTATTAAAGCCAACGGCAGCGCGGGCCTCAGTCTCTCTGCCGGTTCCTAAAACGTGTTATTTGTGATCCAATTTCACATGGCCTGCAGAGGCAATAAAGGGCAAAGGGAATTGGCCTACAATGTATTCCAAAAGCCTCCTTGCACACCCACACTCCGGAGGATAACAATTTGCCAATATAACCTTTAATTAAATGAGCAGAAATTCTGCAGACCCCGTGGTGTAGGAAGTCACTAAATAGAAGGAAATTATGTATGAGTTGCCCCCCAGCCACTCGTTTTAGCCTGAATAGAATCTGTCAGTAGGAACTTAAAAGTGCTTTGAGACAGAAGCAGTTCTTTCTCCTACATCAGCTCTGGGCATGGGAACTGAGGAGGGTGGGCCGCCGGTCTCACCCAGTGGGATGAATGGTGGTGCCCCCTACAGGACGTACAGGAAACAGCTGCTGGCAAGGCTCGGGGGTGGGCGGGTGGGGAATGCTCAGAGGGTCAAGGGTTCGCCTTGCAGGCATGAGGATGTGGGTTTGATCTCCCAAAGTCTACGTTTAAAACGCTGGGCTGGGTGGTGGGATGTGCCTTAAATCTCAGAGCTAGGCAAATGGAGATACACGGATTCCTGGGGTTTGCTGGCATAGTCAAACTGGCAAGCTCCAAGTTAAAGGGCAGACTCTGCCTCAAAAAATTAATGTGAAAAATAATTGAAGATGTTACCTGACATCAGTCTCCACGTGCATGTGCACCCATGTGCACGTACAACCTTACACACGCACGCACGCACGCACGCACGCACGCACGCGCACACAAATACTGCGAATTAGTAGCAAAAAAATCGAGCCACTCACGGTTCCAGAGACCTTTGCATTGATTGAACAACTTCCCAGAATGGTAGACTCTTGTCTTCAATTTAGAGTTGCATCAATGAGGCAACAGCCACTGTGAAAACCCAGGGGCAACACCCTGTGGTTGGAAACCACCAACACTGCGTGGCCAATCCCAGAATGCCCAGCTACATGGGAGTCTATCCTGCTGAGGGAGGAGGAAAGATAAGTACTGTCCCCCTACTTCCTCCAGCTCACTCACCCGCTCCAGCCTACCCGCTCCTACTACTACCACTTGCTCTGCTCTTCAGCTTGCATTAAGACCTGCCCATGTTGCTGCCAGGCAGAGCCCAGACTTACTCCATCTCCAATTCACATCCTTCCCACTTTCCACTCTGTCTACATGCTATGGCCAGAACATGAGACCTAAAAGCTGTGTCTCTGTCCTGGTCATAGGCCTCTGGATAGATCTTGGGTCCACCCCATAGCAAACAGCCTTCTGCTCAAACCACTCTTTGCTTCTCTAACACTCCCTCACATGCCCAGCCTCAGCAGAGCCCAGAAAATGTCAGTATTCGTTACCTCTGCTTCTCTTCATCATGTGTCCTATGATATGATGTACCCACCTCCACTATTTCAACAGGCCTAACCGAAGCCCTACCCTTCCATTTTATTGTCTGTCTGTCTGTCTGCCTGTCTGTCTGTCTATCTATCTATCTGTGTGTGTCTGTGCGTGTCTCTCTGTCTGTCTCTGTCTGTCTCTCCCTTCTTCACTCCTCTCTTCCCCCCACCCCCCTGCCCAAACTGGCTCCAGGAACGTAAGAATGACCTTAAATGTCTGATTCTCCTGCCTCCAACTCCTGAGATGGGATTGCAGTCATGCACCACTAAGCCTAGTTCATGTGGCACTAAGGAAGAGCCAGGCTTTGTGCGTGCTAAGCACTCTCTCAACTTACGCTTCTGTTCCTAGTTCCTAAAGCTTGACCAGGCTTCATGTCCCCTAGGCGGGCACTCTGTCAGCTGTGCTAATTCCTGCCCCTTCACCCTTTCTTCTTAGAGCTTCTCTCACAATATCATGTCTCCCCTCCCCCACTCCTGGTCTAAGTTGAGTACCTGGACCTAGTCTCCGTGGTACCAGAGTGAGTGACATACTCTTAGATGCTCAAAGATACTTGATAAATATGGGTAAAGTTTCATATTGAAGACTGTTTTTCATGAAACTTACATAAGGATTAGCTTTATTTCACAGGGAAAATAATTTCCAATCTTGTGGAAAATTGTATCATATTGGCAACAGGAATCTTGTGGGTTTGTGTGTGAGCGATGTGTGTGTGTAGTGTATGAGAATATGTGTACACAGGTGCATACATCTGTGTATATGTGTGCAGAGGACGGAGAAGGATTCTCCTTGTCCTGCTCTGGTACTCTCTGCCTTATCTTCTTCACATAGGGTCTCTCACTGAACTTGGAGCTAGACTGACATCCAGGAAATCCCAGAGATCTTCTTGCCTCTGCTCCTCACAACACCAAGGTTATAGCTGTGGTCACAGCCATGCCCAACTTCTTTACATGGATGCTGGGAATGGAAACACAGGTCCTCTGGCTGACAAAACAAGCACTCTTACCTACAGAATCATCTCCATAGCCCTGGGGATAGGAATGTTAAGGAGAACAATCCTATAGCTGAGGCTTCAATAAATGGAAGTTAAACTATAAGGCTCTAGGGGGAGAGTGAGCAAAGAATGGAATTAAACTGCTAGATTTTATTAACTCAGGGCTACCGGATACATAATCTAATTTCTCCAGGGAAACTCTCCAAGGTCTAAAAAAATGTAGAAGCAGATTCACTCTTAAAGGGGATGAAGAGGTAATCAATATAGACACTGACTGAGCATGGGGACACAGTTACATTTCAGTTTCCTCCAGGAAATCTCTCTAACTATTCTGGGCCACTATATCCCCTGCCTTTGTGGACCTGAGCATCTCATTGACGAATCCCAAATTATACCCCCTTCATTATTCATTAAAGTGTGGTGGGCAGAAATGTGTGTTCACGAATTCAGCTATGGAGAGGTTATAACTGAAGCCTCTGAATGCCCCACAGGGACCAATGTCAGCCAGTTCTATGCCCCTGTTCAGTATCTGCTTGAATCTGAAGCCGGACTCTGTATGTATGTGTATGTATATATATATATATATATATATATATATATATATGTATATATATATATATGTGTGTGTGTGTGTGTGTGTGTGTGTGTGTGTGTGTGTGTGTGTGTGTGTGTATTTTCTTAGCAGGGTTGGGGGTGAGGGAGAAAATAGGTCCGAAGGATGACTAGGTGCTAGTGTGGCATTATCTGGATAGACTCAACTTCGGCTTTCAATGGCAGAAGCTATGTGACTTTTGACTGTAATTTGCTATCTATCTCATGGCTAACCTCGGACTGACCCTGTCCGTGGTTCCCTTCTGTTGCTGTTTGCTTCATTTTCTTCCCTCTGAGCACAGTTGTCAGTCATAACTAACTTCCAGCTCATCTCTTGCCTATTTTCTGTTTCCTCGCTTCCGTGCTATGTCCCAGCTCCTAAAGTATTTCACAATCTCGCTCTTTAGTGGCTTTTGTCGTCTAGAACAGAGGCTGGTATAAGGTAAAGGGCCATAAACACTTAGGGCATGAAAAGAGGGATGGAGGCATGGATGGATAGCAAATGAAAGAATATAGGTATAAATGGTGACCGAAAGGACGGGTGGGTGGATAATTGAATGAAATGAGTGTGAGGCAACTCCAGTCTCGAGAGAGAAAAACTGCCTGAGACAGAAGCATGGCTATTTTTGCAAATTCATGAGGTACAAACAATAGTGGCATTGGACACCAGCCTAAGGTGCTCGCCTGCACTCAGTTTCCACTTGGCACACAACCCCTCAGTTGTGTTACCATCATCTCAAGTTTTCACCCGAATGGATAAAGCAGATCATGGGCATGGAGAATGAGGACGAGGGTGACCCGCACCATACTACCAAGTACAGATGTAGTGAAGTTTGGGATTGAACCCAGGCCACCTGCACTCAGACCATACTACCCACTTTCACACTACACAGACTCTCAAAGGTAAGTCACAACGTCTGGAGTATTTCCAAAGCAAACCAAAGGGAAAAGAATTAGGGGAAGTGGAGGAAGAAGTCAATTCTTCACTGTCCTGAGTTCCCTGAAATAAAGGCTCCCTGTACCACGAGCTGCGCTGACACCTGGCGAAACTGGGAGGGATTCAGATAGTTTGCAAGCTAATTGCTCCCCACTCTGGCTCTCAGAGACACAACCACAAGCAATTCTTTTTGCCACAGGAACTAGGGACAGCGCCTGAGTGGCAGGCTTCTAGATCATTCCAACAGGCCAGCCACACCCTCCAGAAGGCACCAATAGCTCTGGTTCACTTGATCCTACAGAGCTCTCCTTCTGTAATTCCTAGCCTGCTTCAACCTACCCCACCATGTCCACTGTCCCTGAGCCAGTTCCACATGGTGCGGCCGGCTGGCTGGTGTCCCATCTTCAAGACAAATAAACCACTGATCATCACATCTGTCCAGTGAGGGTATTGTGTGGATGTCGCCACATCAGTAACTATTGACAAGAATCCTTCTGTCATCAGGAGGGTGACTAGGAAGTGGTTCAAGTGCTCACGAGGATGAATCAGAGAAGACAGGAGATGAAACTGGTAAGAATTTGCCTTCTTGGTCTCAGCCTCAACTATGTGGAATGTAGTTTATGTTGATCATAACATACTAAAGTGGGAAGGGGCAGAACAGAAATTTGTAGTTGAGGCATAGTAACAGTCACTTGTAATCCCAGGAGTCAGGAGGCTGGGACAGGTAGATGCATACGTACACAGAGAGACTGATCTTGGAAGGAAGGAGAGAGAAGGGAAGGGGAGAGGAGGGAAGGGGAGGAGAGTGGAGAGCAGGGGAAGGGAGAAGAGGGGAGGGGAGGGGAGGAGGGGAGAGGAAAGGAGGGGAGAGGGGGTAGGGGAGAGAATGGAAGCTTGAATTGCTTGAATTCCCCAAACTTATATGGGACTCGGTTAATGTTCCCAGTCTTTTCAATTCCCTTTTCACATTAAAGTGACCATCACTGAGATGATGGTTTCCAGAAAAGTCTGGGTATAAGGTACTTAACAGACACTTATGGAATTGCTACAATAAATTAATACCATGGTTAGTAAATGCCTCATGATTAAGCTCTTTGCAAATAGCCTGCTGCCACTGGAGTGGTTACGGACAAAATTACTTATGACAAAAAGTGACATGCAAACAGCAAGGCACGAGAGTGTAAGGGCAATAGGATTTTTCACTGGCTTCTTTCAAAAGCTGAGCGGATGGGGGAAATGACCCAAACACAGGCGGAAATGATTACAACTCTGTTAGCAGCCTGGGATCATTTTCAATGCACCTTGTTCTTACTCTTTCCCAATTGTTCTGAAAGATCGTATGTTATTCCCAAGGTTTCAAACGTGCCCCCCCATAGTATTTTAAGATAAGCTCCTCCTCGACAGGAATTGATATTATGATGAATTTTTGCACAGCACTGACTGTAGCTGGATGTGAGCTCCACCCCCAAGCAATCAGTAGGCAAGATCTACTGGAGATGGGGAGGCAGCTTAGTCTGTACAGCAATTGCCCTACAAGCATGGGAGCAGAGTTTGATCCCCCAGCATGCAGGTCAAAAGGCAGGCATGGGGGTGAGCATATATTCCCAGCTCTGGAGAGGTAGAAACAGGAGGATCTTTGGAGTGTGCAGGCTATCAGGAGATTATTTCAAAAACCCCATTTCAAAAGAAGAAAATGTGGATGGTTCCTGAAAAATTATGCCTAAGGTTGTCCTCTGGCCTCTTTGTGCATGTGAAACCCCAAGTTTATGAGCAGGCATATATACAGAATTGAAAACAAAGCTTGGTGTAGAGTCATGTGCTTCTAATTCCAGGGCTGGTGAGGCAGAGACAGGTGGATCACCTGGGCCTCACCGAACAGTTACCTGGTGGATTCAGACTCCATCTGAAACAAAACAAACAGTCAAACAAACAAAAACAAGCTGTACAGCACCTAAGAAATGGCATACACATGTGTCTACACACACACACACACACACACACCTGGCACATGCATGCATGAGCGTGCACACTTGCATGGATTCCCTATCCACCAGTGATGGAAGGGAGACAGAGTCAGCTCTGACCTACTACAGAGAGGACTGGGAGGTAGGACTCAGAGGTGGAGGCTCTAGCCTGCACTTCTCACACAACTGCAGACAAACCAGCTCATCTATCAGCATCTAGTTTTCCTCAGTAGAATGAGGATGCTGCCCACAGGGGTCCTACATTACCATTCTCTTGGCAACAATCAAAGAAGCCAGATGGCTCTGAAATGTTCTTGGCAAGGCCAGCATTTGCATACTCTCCACTCCACAAACATCCCAGCTCCCAGGTCCCAAACCCAGCACAGAGCAGCCCACTCATCTTCTCCATCCATCTGCCCTCGTCACTCCTGACCTGACCCAGAATTTAAAGTCCTGCCTTCTTAGCCCATTCTCAAGAGTTCCACAATACACATGGAAGCCCGTTTTCAGCTTTTCTGAACCCAAAAGACATTTTTATTTTAACCAAACAAACCTCTACCCAAGGTTGGCGTGTTCTGTGTTCTTGAAGACCTCTCCCATATGGGTCTAAAACATAGGTATAATATTGATATTGAATGGAAAATTTAAAACTGGTGAGGATAAAGACAGAGGGACTCTCGGTGCTGCAAATGAAAATGTAGACTAGCCCAGCCCTATGAACATCAGCATGGCTCTTCCTCAGAAAAGTAATAGTAGTTCTACTGTAAATCCCAGTCAGGCACTCATTGGTACTTATCCCCAAGACTCCAAGTCAACACATCACAGGGATCCTTGCATAGTCATGGCTACTGCATAGCACCAGTCACAATGGCTAAGTTAGGGAATCAGCCTGGGTGTCCAGCCTCAGGAATGGACCAGGAAACGTGGCTTTTACACACAATGGGAAGTTCACACTGTAAAGAATGAGGTCATACCACCAGGGGAATGGACCAGGAAATGTGACTTTTACACGCAATGGGCAATGGGAAGAGGTTCACACTGTAAAGAATGAGGTTATACCATTTGCGGAGAAACACAACTGGGATCATCACATTTAGTCGATTGAGTTCATCCCAGAGAGACGAAAAATTTCCCATTTCTCTCATTTGTGAGCCCTGGATTTTAAGAGAGACATAAAAACATATATTTGCTAATGACATATAAATAAATGCCAAGTTATCGGGGAGGCAAAAGGGAGTGGTGGGTGGGAGGGTAGGAGGATGGAGACAGGAGGACGTGGAGGGAGGACAGAAAACGCCCAAAGTACATTAATAATAATGCATATCAATGGCCTTACATAACCCTCTATGATCACATTTTCGAATTTTGAAGCGACTATTTTAGTAACAGAGAAGTTAAAGGGGAAAATAACGCATAGGAAAAGAAACCTGGCAGAATTTTCAAATCCATCATGTTTTAAGCACACCTTCCTAGAAATTGGATTTTTTCCCTCTTATCTGCAGAAGCGGTGGCTTGTTCCAGTGAGTGGCCAGCTGGCTAAGGTCACAGAGGCAGAGGCGGCTCCAGCTTAGATTTTTACCGCTTTAGCCTCTCAGTCTTTTATCACATCGGGGTATCTCAGCTTGAATGCCGACTGGCTCATTGATTGGTGTCAAAATCACATTTTCTATTTCACCCAGTGTTCCTTTCTCTCTAACACAGTGTCTTCTCTCCCAACCCTGAGGCTGAGCTACCGATCGGGAGAAATCACACATCGGTGAGCTGTGGGCTATCACGCAGAGAGCAAGAAAATGGCAGGTGAGGAGAACCACACAAGATGGATGACCTTGGTGAAGTCGCTCAAATCCTCTGCGCCTGCGTCCCTACAGCTGATGATGCATAGGCAATGCCCAGGCACTAGACCAACCCAGTGGCGTCTGCCATCTGGGAGTGAAGGTGACGATGGGGCCAGACTCCAAGGAGCTACACTAAAATCAGGGCCTGATCCTGTCGGGCCTTCCCCTCTGATCTCCGTCTGTGAGCACTGGGTAATGCTGCAGTCAGGGCTGAAAACTCGGCCAATCAGGCTGTAGAGAAGGCTCCGTGGTTAGAGCAGTCCCCTTGCAGAGGACCCACCTTTGCTTCCCAGGATCCAGTGCAGCTCAAAATTTCCTGTAACTCCAACACCAGGGGACCTGAAGCTTTTCTCTGGCCTCTATGGGCACGACTCTCCGGCACAACTTGCCCTCCACTCCTCAGCATCCATATACAAATATAAACTGAAAAATTAGGGGCCTCAGAGAAGGCTCTGCAGTAAAGAGCTCTTGCAGAGGACCGAAGTTTGACTGCCAGCACCCATATCAGATGGCTCACGACAACCGTAACTCCAGTTTCAGGGGATCTGACGCCTCGTTCTGGCACCCATGGGTATCTGCATGTTTGTGGTACACTTAAACTCACACAGATACACATACATTCATGCACAAATTCATTCACAAATAACAGTAGTTGTAGTAGTAGTAGTAGTAGTAGTAGTAGTAGTAGTAGTAGTAGTAGTAATAGTAGTAGTAGATAATTTCTTTTAAAAATAAATACAATAAAATCATTTTTAAAAGCAAGACTACAAGGCAAACAGAGTCAGTAAAATATAGGCCCTTTTGACTGTTACCTCCAGAGATTAATTTTCCAATTTTTGTTGTTCTCAGTTTTCTATCACTATCACAAAAAAACTGAAGTAATTAATTTACAAAGGGAAAAGGTTTACTTGAACTCACCATTTGGGAAGTTCCAGTCCATGACTGGTTTGTCAGTTGCTGTCTCAAGGTAACACATCATGACAGGTATGAATGTCTCATAGTCTCTTTTGGAGTTATGCCCCCAGTGACCTAAGGGACCTCCCACAACCCCTCACCCTTTAAAGGTGTCACCACCTCCCAACAGTACCACACTGACACCAAGACTTTACCACATGAAACTTCAATAAATATTCAAGATGCTAATGGTTAAACCATCTGCCTTTCAAGCCTAGTTCAAGAAGCATTATGAGCAGAAACTGAGTCATTAGTCCAGTAAGTCTTACTCTCAGGTCCTACAGTCAAGAATGAGACTAAACATAAAAGAACATGCTTGAATGGCGTTGGCTACTTAAATACAGCATGGCCACAGGAAGAGTCCTGCTGGACATAATTGTACAGAAAACTAAAACCTACAGTTGTCTAAGTGTCCCCAAAAGAGCAAAGAGAACAGTTACATATTGGGTGTGGTATATATGTTGTAAAGTCACCATGACTGAGTATATAATTCATTGTAATGATGAGTCTTTCACCGTCAACTTGGTAAAACCTAGGTTCTCTTAAGGACTAGCCTCTAGGCATGTCTGTGGGGGAGTGTCAAGATTAAGTTAAATGAGGTAGAAAGACTCACCCTGGGTGTGAGTAGCACCACCCTATAGGCTGGGTCCTGGACTTAATAGAGAGAAAAACTGAGCTGAGCACTAACACTCATCTCCCTGCTTCCTGACAGTGGACGCCATGTGACCAGACAGCCAACTTCTTGTTCCAGTTCTATGCCTTCAGCTCCATGGTGGAATGATCCCCTTGACGGTGAACCAGAAAGAGAGTTGTTATGTTGTATTCCCTAACATAAGAGTTTTTTGTGAGGTCACCCCAAGGAGAAAGGTCAGTATCTTGACAGCAGTTATCCACACTGCCCATGTCCTGCATGTAGACAGCCTGAGCTTGTTGCCCATACCATGACCAAAAGAATGGTTGTCCTTCATCTCACCATCACTGGAGGAAGCCAGGACAGAAGCTCAAGTACGATCGTGAAGTTGAAACTACAAGGGATGCTGTTTGCTGGCTCCCTCACAGGTTCACACTTAGCTAGCCAGCTCTCTACACAGCTCAGTAGCACCTACCCAATGTCTCCCACAGTTAGCTAGGCCTGCCTACATCATTTAACAATTAAGACACTCTCTCAGACGTGCCCATGGGCCAATCTGCTCCCAACGACCGTTCAGTTGAGACTCCCACCTCAGCTGACTCTAGGCCGTGCCAAGCTGACAGTTAAAACTAGGACTAAACCACCAACCAATGTGTACACATGGAGGGAACCATGACTCCAGCCATATATGTAGCAGAGGATGGCATTGTCCAGCATCAATGGGAGGAAAAGCCCTTGGTCCTATGAAGGCTCATTTCCCGTTGAGCATGGAGTGGGTAAGTGGGAGGGGGAAATGAAAATACATAAAATATCCAATAAAAATAAAGTTAAAAGAAACTAGGATAAAGAGTGAACACATGAATCTTTTCCCCTCTACCCGTAGCCCCTCAATATCTTCCACACTGGCAATCCGTATTCAATGAGGATCTGGGGTTCCCACCCTGCACTGTCTTGCTTCTCTGTGGAACTTCTTAAGGTGCCTGGACCAGGTCCTGACCCCATTAACCCTTTCCCTTTGGCCTATACCAGCAAGTACTAGAAAATGGTAGCATTTGAGGGGCGAAAAAAAATCATAAAATCAAACACGTGAGGCAAATCGTTTCTGAAAACATCAGCTGTTTTGCTAAGTTGGTTCCAGAGCATTTTATAGGCAAAACAAAAAATTGCAACCCTGCAATCTGCTGGAGCTTCTGGAAACCTGGGCATTGAAGAGACCAATTAAAAAGCAATGGTTGGCCATCATTAATCTTCTGTTAGCTCCACAGGCTGACACTGGAGAAGGAAGAAGTTCACATGCCACACAGGGAGCCTTCTTTTCTCTTTTCCAGTAGAGCTCAATTTGACATCTATTTCCCAGGTAGCAACCAGCACCCAGCAGCCTGACAGGGCCTTGGACCGTGCACAGAGATGGAGCTAGAGAGGTGCTACTGTGGACTTGGTGCTATCCTGGGAACCTTATCTTTCATCTTGCTGCCAGAAAAGTTACCTTTGCACTTCACAAGCATGGGTTATGGTCGTAGTACTGGAACGAGATGGATAGTCAGAAAGTTAATGATGTCAAAATATGTAGGTCCTGAGCTAGAGAGATGGTTCAGTGATAAAGAACACTTCCTGGCCTCTCAGGGGACCTGCGTCCAGTTCTTAGCATCCATGTCAGGCAGTGCACAACAGCCTAGACCGCCAGCTGCAAGGAATCTGACGCCCTCTTCTGGCTTCCAGGGACACCTGCACATAGGCAGCATATACCCCAACAGACACAGACACATACTTTTTTTTTTTAAATGCACAGGTCTCACAGCTGAGAACCAACTAAAATGGGAAAGAAAACCAGAGAGAAGTACCAGTGTCTGGAAGGAAAGCAGCCCCTCACCCTATTCTGATTAAAGCGTCTCACCAACAAAGAATTCCAACACAGTTAACAACATTTACTGTGAGGGCTGTTGACACGGAGACAATATTCCATTCATATAATGATATTTTATCTGAAAGTGGCAATGAGCCAAGCTGAAGGTCTGTATTTATGTGACTTTGGGTGGCCCCATTCCTCTCCCAGACTTTTTCTGGGAAATTCAAAGACGGCTATTAACTTTGTTTACTGTGGAGATATCCTAATTTCCTGTATCCACTGAGCTAAACTGACTTTTGAAGCACTCCTAGGGAGCCTCCTGACATCTCATTTAGATTCCTTAGTGACCCACCACAATGGTATGCATGGTTATTGTAAGGACAATGAAGTATGACTCTCTATCAGACAAGCCCACGGCATGCTTTGGGGTGAATCTTAATTTCTTCCTCGGTGTCTCTTTCTCTTAATCAACGTACTTAAAAGTCCACATGAAGGACTCTAGAGATGGCTCAACAGTTAAGAGCACTTCTTACTCATGCAGGAGACCTGGGTCAGTTAGTTCCCTGTACCCACATCTGGTGGTCCCCAATTGTCCATAACTATAGTCCTAGGGGATCTGATGCCTTCATCTAGCCTCTGTGGACCCCTGCACATAATAAGCAGTGCCTACATTTACACTCAGGCACATGCATGTGCACTAACACTAACATTTATTTATTTTAAATAAATAAATAAAATCTATTCTAATATCCAACGCTGCTTTATACTGGCTCATCCTGAAATTCTTTCCTGTATCAAAGCCAAAAATTCTGGGATTGTTTGAATGAAGACCTGTGTAGAGAATTAATGCTCATGTTCCTGTGGTGACATTGTAGAACTGTGCTCACTGACTTTCTGGGACAAGGACTCATTATGCAGCCCTGGCTGGCCCTCACTACACAGACCAGGCGTGTGTCAAACTCAAAGATGCCGCCTTGTGTCTGCCTCCCAAGTACTACAATTAAAAGGCAGGTACCACCACTCAGATTACATAATGTCCTTTACACAGTTCGTACAACCAGTGTACTCTATGAATGTCAAGTGTGAGAGGGCTTTGGCAAGAAACCTATCATGGGTAACCTTTGCCTTGTACCGAAGTCATGTGGATCACTGGCAGAGATCTTGGCAAACACAGCTGCAACCGAGGCACAGAAGAACTCTATTCAAACACCTGTCAGCTTCGCCAAGGGCACACTCACGCACAGAAGCTCTTATAATAAACCCACAGCCTCAGCCATGAACAGAGGATGTTGGAGCTGACAGAGAACAATGACATCTCGGGTAATGACACACCACGAAGCCACCTGCTGCAAAGTCTATCTCTCTACCTGGCGGATTTCCCTGGCTTTGCTGACTCAGCCAAGCCATTTCCCTAAAGATCTGGAAGAGGCTCTGTGAGAGTGTGTCAGGAAAGCCAAAGAGATGGCCCGGGCAATGAAGTGCTTGCTCTGTAAGAGTGAGGACACAATTTCAGAACTCACATTTCTGAGGAACCAGGGTGCCAATGGTACTGGCCCTAGAGAGATGGAGATAGATAGATTCCTGGGGCTCTTCAGTCAGCCAGTGTAAACCCAATTGGTGAGCATCAGGCCAAGGAGGAATCCTGTCTCAAAAATGGTGAATGGCATACCTGAGGATGATAGCCAATGTTACCTGCTAGCCTTTGTAATGCCCAAAATTAACCTGTAGACCCCACCTACCCAAGGATCAGGTAACTTCATGGAATGCTGGGAGTTGTAGTTCTTGAAAAACAACAGTGCCTCAAGAGAAAGTACAGTGGCCTATAGGTTAATCTCATAAACTCCTGTAACACGAGTCTTAGAATCAATCAGCTAGGAAATCCCAAGGAATGGTCTTGACCAAAGTTCATTTCTTGGTCAGTATTTTATAATTAATAAAGCTTGCTTCAAATTTGGCCCAGCAATGGTGGAAGCGTTTTTCCTCCAGTGGATCTCAGGATTAACATTCCCATACATATATACTTATCAAAGTACATGTGTACCCTCATATGTGTGAACCATAGTATATCACTGTGATCCATGGAGGCTTAGGGAACTAGAAGAGGTAGGGAATATGGCAAAAGAAAGAGAGAGAATGAGACCATGCTCAGCCTGCAGAACAGAAGAGGTCACTTCAAGGTTCCTTTATATTCTTGGCAGACGACAGGCAGAACATGATAATATCTGTCAATCACGCACTGAACAACACTTTTAAAAAAAAAAGATCAGTGCTTCTGTTCATTAAAAACACACTTGCTCGGTTCGGCTTCAGAACAAGGATGATGAGAACTGAAGAGGAATGTTTTTCAAAAGTAAAAAGCACAAAAGAGGACTGATGAGGCATCCTCAAATTCAACAACCCAGAGAAAACACCCTTAGCACCCAAAAGAGGGAAAGATAAAGACAAGGCTAAGGAGGCCAAGTGCCAGCAGTAGCTACAGTGGGGACTCACCTGCTATATTACCCATAAACCCCTTTGCTGATGTTGGCTGTTTTCTAATCATTGACTCCAGCCACAACCAAAGGCTTAATCACATCCACTTTTCCTGCCAGAGTTTGCAAGGAGCTGGCTAGTGAGACAAAGATCACCTTCCTAGAAATCCGTGGCACCCTACACACCAAGGGGCTTACCCTCTCACCCAGAAAAACACCGAGAACTATCAGGGATGGCACTATTTGGACAATGGGAAGAAAAATCAATTTCAGATTCCTTGGGTGAGGTGGGGCTGTGTGGTCAGGAAAGGAATGATTTGAGGTGCTCACAGGGGCCAGAAGAAGGTGGTGGATCCCCTAGTGCTGGAACCACGGGCAATTGTGAACCACTGAGATGAGTGTTTGAGTCTGAACTCTGGTCCTCTGAGAACCAGCTAGTGCTTTTAACCACTGCACAAGTTTCCCCAGCCACAGAAAGGAATATTTTTCACAGAGTGTTTACAGATGAGTTGGTGGCAACTGGCAGGAAAGAGAAGCTGTGTTTCAGTTTTCTGCCCCATGGAACATGAAACAAAGCATGCCAAGGTTATTAGACACTTTCCTCTGGCAGGTCCGTATATTTAGTAAGCATTTCTTGGATGGGTAAATATCCAAAGACGAGAACAAGGGAAGCCAAGAGATTCTCTGTGCCGTTGAATGGCAGGAGAGGTGGTGTCCCGGTAAGTAAATATAAGATGTCAGTGTATTTCACAAACTCCTGTATCAGCCCCCTGCAACCTACAATCTCATTCCGCCCACGAGGCACACGTGTTCATGTACAGCAGGCCTCTTGACTCTGCACAGTCTAAGTGAAAACTAAGACTCTCAGAGCTTCCAGGAAAGCCTATCTTTTGCCCATCAGTTATCTTAGGGCTGGAGAAATGGCTCAGCAGTTAGGAGCCCTGACTGCTATTATAAAGGCCCTGAATTGAGGTCCCAGCACCCCACATTAAATAGCTTCCAAGTACCTAAAACTCCAGTTCTAGGCTATTGAGCGCCCTCTCTAGCTTGTAAAGACACCTGCACATGACTGCACATACCTCCAGACAGACACTAAAAAAATAGTAAAAATAAGTATTGATTTTTCTTATTAAAAAAAACCAAAAGATCCACTGTATGTGCAGCTGTACCACCTCACAGGCTAACCTCTAACTCCCTGTAGGCCAAGCATGATCCTGACCTTTTGATTGTCCTGCCTCCAACTCTGGCATGCTTAGATTACAGGCATGCACTGCCACACCTAGTTTATAAGGGCCTGTGACAAGAGCCCAGAGCTTCTGGAACACTGGGTAAGCACTCTGCTAACTGAGTCCAGCACTGCTCTTTCCCTGTTTTTAATAAGTGCTCCTGGATAAGCCCACCCACCATTCTACAATCAATAGACAACAGGCACCCTAACATTTTTGGAATCTTTTGGTTTGCTTGTTTCCTGGATCCAAAACTGCTTTATCATGATTCTTTTACTTTCCTGGTCAAGCCCTCCCTTGCCCTTCTCCCACTGAAAAGATCTACATCTGCCTGAAAACAAACTTCCAAGTCTCAACAAATCTTAATCACACCCTCCCCAACTCCAGGATGTCACCAGCGCCTTTCAGGTGGTAGTCTCTCCTCCTGAGACAAAGGATAGTCTCAGCTTTTTCCTGCTGTCAGGCTGTGCTGTGTGAATGATGCTTGGAAACAGGGATCAGACAAAAGGAAGAAAAGGCTTGACAGCTGTCCAAAAACCCAAGATGCATTCTTTTCACTGGTTGTCTAATGAGTTCCCCAAACGAATTATTTAATCATATCAATAAGGTTTCATCGTGTATACACACCACATCTCCTGAATTTTTAATTTTACGTTCATTTTAAGATCAATTTCATCCTTAGTTATGTAGACACATGTGTGTCTGTGTATGAGTATGTGCATATGAATACAAGGTGCCCATGGAGGTCAGAGAGGGGTATGGGAGGTCTACGTGGTTGTGAGGAGCCTGAGGCAGGTACTGGGAACCGATCTTGGGTTTTCTGCATGTGCAGTACCTGCTCTTAAGTGGTCGCCTCTCATTTGTTTCTGGACAGGGTCTCATGGACCCAGCTTGGCCTTTAACAGAGACCTTGAACTTTTGTCTCTTTTGTATTTACATCCTGAGTGCTGGGGTCTTGGAGCTGCTGCTACTGTCTGTACTTGGGATTGAACCCAAGGTCTCAGGCATATAATAGTCAAGCCATCTACTAGCTGAGAAACCCATTGATTCCTTTTAGATAGTGAATATGCTCAAAGTCCTCACCGGCTAGGTCCCTTACAATGCAGAATGAAGCCTCAGCATGACTTTTAGGGGAAACAAAGCACAATCAAACTGCAGCACAGAAGCGTCCAAGAAGTCAAGGTGCTCTCCTCTCAAAAAGAGCTAGGAAATAAAAACAGCAATAATGTAGAAGAGGAACTGAAAGACCCGGATCCAAGAGCATGAATATAGGCCAGCTGGATGCCCACAGAAACACTGGGCCCAGAGAACAGCCACCAACCACTGGACCACAAACACCAGGTCACATAGCTGGAAGAGAGACTGTAAAACTGAAAACAGGGAAGAGGAAGTGAGAGCATTTATAGACAAAGAGAAGCTCGTGCAGAGGAGCAAGTGCTTCTGGACCTGAAGCTGGAAGGGGCTTTAGCACTGACTCTGGCCGGGAACTCTTAAGATCTTGAATCTGTTCTTGGAGGATTCACTCTGCTTGATATTCCAGAGTTTGCTTGATGTGGAAGCCACCAGCAATGGAGGAGACAGCAGGTTTGCAAGAAACATGGGCAAGGAAGATAACCAGTAAAATGTTTACCATGCGAGCACGAGGATCTGTAGTCCATTCTCAGCACCCCATGGGACAAACAATGGGCATAGTAGCTCAAGCTTTAAATCCTAGCAAGCATGTGCACACATGCACGCATGTGCGTACACACACACACACACACACACACACACACGCGCACGTGCGCACACACACACACCAAAATAAGATTCTCTCTCTCTCTCTCTCTCTCTCTCTCTCTGTGTGTGTGTGTGCGCGCGCGTGTGTGTTTTATATGTGTATTAGTATGTGTATGTGAGTATAAAGGTCAGAAGAGGTCATTCAATCCCCTAAAGCTGGAGTTACAAGCCATTGTGAGCTACCCAACCTGGTGCTCAGAACTGAACTTTCACCTTCCTCAAGAGTGCAAGTTCTCTTAACTGCTACACCATCTTTACAGCCTCACGAAAAAAAATGTGACTGCCTTAAGATTGTAAAAACTAACGTTAACAAACAACGTTCAAAGGTAAAAAGGGGAAGTCCATGTTTGAGGGAAAAAAAGCTGATCCCACAAATGCAGCAGGTAAAGCCCAAGATCGGAGTGTACAAGGCACCAACTTCAACAGCGTGGGCTTCATTCCAAACCCAGGGCAACTTGTGATGGCTCCAGAGACTTAAGTCAAGAAGTTCACCTGGACATGGCTAGAGAAGACAAAGCAGGAGATCCATGAATTCAAGGCCACTAGGAGCAAAGACCTGGCTGCCGATACTTTACTAGGAGCAATCACACTTGGAAAGACTACACAAATTTTACCTTTTGATAGCCAGGATTCTGGCCCCAGTAAACACACTGGGAGGGAAGTGACACCTTGACCGAGACCAAAATGGAAGACAGCCAGAAGTAGAAGCTGGGAAGAGCTGGAAAGACGGAAAGTGTCAATGGGAAAAGGTTAGCACCCCACAGTTTGGAGATCGCCTCACAGTGCAGAGGCGTGTGCGAGTGGGAACAGGTGCTAGTTACTTTTACCGCTGCCATGAGAAAAATACCTGACCAAAAGCAAGTTAAGAAATAAGGGTGACTTTGCCTCCTTTTATTATGGGGGCACAGTCAAATATGGCGGCAAAGACATGATGGCAGCAATATGAAGTAGTAGATCACATTGCAATCACAGTCAGAAACCAGAGAGAGGGGTGGGGGAATATATATATATATATATATATATATATATATATATATATAGAGAGAGAGAGAGAGAGAGAGAGAGAGAGAGAGATTAATCCTGATGCTCATCAATCCTGGACCCCACTCCACAGAATGGTACTGTCCATTTGCAGAATGTGTCTTCCCACCACTATGAGCCCAGTCTAGAAAACCCCTCATAGACATGTCCAGAGATTTGTCTCAGTGCTTCTAGACCCTGTCAAGTTGGGGTGCACCAAGGGAGCATCAATCCCCTGGAGGCTCCTTTTGACCAATGAACTTGTATCTTGTCAGCACAGGGTTCTGCCCCCCACCAAGATCTACTGCAAATACCAACACTGACTGATTTTTTTTTTTACCATAACCTGTTTCTAGGCGTCAGATAATCTTTCTTCATAGGGACAGTGTTATATTAGAGTAACATTTCAAGGTTGTTCTCGAAGAACAAATTAGCGAAAAATAAATCACAGGTATGCCCAACAATTTGTCACAGAGGCAGAGACAAAGCTGTAAATCTCTGTGTACAATTTAAAAGCCTCATAAAACTATGAACAGAGAGACCCAGAATGCAGACATAATGTCCTATGCACATCACTTAGAAGGGGCTCCATATGTCAAGGCTGGATCTATCCTGCCATAAAATTTGACCTGAAATAAATAAGCTGACTCTAATGCGTATATTAGTTAAATTTTGATTACTGAATCATTTTGTTTGCCTTGTTGAAATCAGTATGGGTTTAAAGGAATGATCTAGAAGCTGCAAAACAAAGAAAGACTTGATCCTACTCCTCCTCCTAGAAGCTCTTGAGCCAGGACTACACAGCTGTCAGCAGAAATAAGCAACCTTTTATCAAACAATATGGAAGGAGAGAGGTGACTCCTGAAAGTTGTCATTTGACCGTCACATGTGTGCCATGAAATGTGCATGCAGCCCTCCAACACACAGCAACAACAGCAATATTAATAATTAATAATAATACACATTTTAATTAAAAGCAAATAAATAAGTAAAGTACTCCATTCTGTCATTCAGGGTATAAAAATACAATTTAGAAAGACAGTATTTAGACAAAAAAACCTTCTCTAACTTATGATTTTAGTTGAAAGTAGACATTTGTGTTAATGTGTATAAGTTAAAATTGCTATAGTTTGGAGACAAGCTTGTTTTTTGTGTTTTTTTTTTTTCCACCAAAACTCCTATTGGTGTTCGTGCTTGATTCCCAGTCTGGCACTGTTGAGAAGTTTGGGGGGGTTAGGAGGTGGGAAAGCCAATAAGAAATCTCTTTGTGTGTGTGTGTGTGTGTGTGTGTGTGTGTGTGTGTGTGTGTGTGTGCGCGCGCACAAGCACATGTATATGTGGAAACCACAAGATAATTTCATCATTAATCAGGAGCAGTCCCACCTTGTGCTTTTTTTTTGGTTTTTGTTTTTTATTTTTATTTGTTGAGACAGGGTCTCTCAATGTCATTCTGACTGTCCTGGAATTCTCTGTATAGATAAGACAAGACTAGCCTTGAACTCCCCAAGATCCAACTGTTTCTGCCTCCTGAGAGCTGGGATTAAAGGTGTGTGCTACCATTTCTGGTTCCACTTTATCTTATGAGACAGCATTTCTCACTGGACATCATGTAGACTAGGCTGGCTGGACAGTGAGCCCCAGAAATCAGCCCGTCTACACCTTCCCAGTGCTGTGATTAAAGATGGATGTGACCATGTTCAGATTTTTCATGTGGGCTCTGGAAATGGAACCCTGGTCTTCAGGCTTGCAAAGGAAGCACACTATAGACTGAGCCTTCTTCCCAGTACAATATTAGTGTTTTTCTCTTGAGAGTGAGTTTGGATAAGACATAGCCTAGACAGGTTACCACAAAAGAAGCTCCCATAAAGCTAATCTCAGTGTCCTATGGCTCACCCATGAGCTTCTCTTCCACTCAACCTATGTGCTCTTCCGTTTTCTCTGCCATGTTCAAACTCATATTGGGATTCTCCAGATAGAAATTTCTGGAACTCAAATACCCTGCCTCTCTTCTTTTATATATCACTAATCAATCCTTTGGGTGTTCTGTCATAGAAAGAAAGGATTAACTGAGAAAGCAAATGGCAATAAAAACAGTTGTGTTATAATGGCGAATATAGAGTGAGTCTAAGTAATATTTTATAATTTAAAAAATCGAGAGGGAGATAGAGCTAGGGAGATTCTGCTGCTGGTAAAATGCTTCTTGCACAAGCATGAAGACTTGAAATCCCCAGGACATATGTCAAAAGCTAAACATAAGTGCACATACCTGTAACCCAACATTTTGTAGATAGAGACAGTGGGATCTTAGGGACTTACTGGCCAGACCATTGAACTAATTGGTAAGGCCAGGTTCAGTGAGAAACCTCAAGAAATAGGGTAGAAAATGATTAAAAAATATAGATGATGGGAATAAATGGTTTTCACATGCATACTCAAACACACATACAGACATTCAACATACACATGTACAACATACACACACATATACAAACATACATACACATGCATACACAAACACACGTACAGACATTCAACATACAAACATACAACATACACACACATACAAACATACATATACACATACATACACACACATACACACATACATTCATATATACACACACATACCATATAGATGCACAGGCACAAACACATATACACGTATATAAACCCACAAAATACTGAGATATTGCTACCCAATTTTAATAAGGTCTACTGGAGAACAGGAGAGGTCGAGTCGATTGACAGACCCATGAGCTACTTGGTTCTTAGTACAGAGCACACTTGGGGATGTGTCACCTGTTCCCAGGCTTCCTTTAATCAAGACTGACTCAATATTTGTCAGCTGGATCCTCTCCAGGGTCCTCAATATACTCTAACCTGAAAGTAGCCACTGAGGTTCCTTTAGCAGAGCTGAAGGAAGCAAGAGATACCTCCTTCCCAGCAGGCCTGGCTGATAGGTCTGGGCATTTGATCAATGGTGAGCTTTGAAATAAATACCAGGCCATTAGCACAAAGTTTTCAAAAGCAAGACTCCCTCTCTAAATTCCACAGGATGGCATGAGGCAGCCTCCAGCAGATAGATGAAGGCGGAAGCCTAATTAGACCACAACTGCACCTCAACTTCATAGACAAGTAATTTATAGAATCCAGCCACTGGCTGTAGAGATAAGGGACTAGTTCAATAGGGTAGGAGACTCTAACTTGAAGTCAATACAAGAATACAAATGGCGGCCACATAAATATTTAAAAGTTACAAGTCATCCCAATGAATTGTGCAATGGAACATGGTTTATCTTCCTTTCCCTGACATAATGACAGACCTTAAAAATATATTCAGAACTGGAGATATAATTCAGAGGCTGTGTGTGTGTCTAGCATGCACAAGGCCCTGGGTTTGATTGAGCACTAAAATAAACAAATAAATTCGAAGTGATGGTATATAGATGACTGAAAATTGCAAAATCCCAAATTTCTCCATCATTGGACCCATGGGGAAGTTGTGTTAACAGCTCACAAGAGTGAAATGAATGGTGCAGATTTCATTAGGGCATTCTCTCCGTGAAAGTTGCTTTTCTTGTCTCCATTCAGTAAAATTGCAAATGGTATTAAGTGTAACTCTATTCATTGTACAAAGAATGTATGTAGTTAAAATTGTAACCTTTAGGATAATTTAAATTATGAATTCAACCATGAGTTTATAATTTACCCATAAATTACAAAACCTAAATTTAAATAAACATAAGATTATTTTAAATTTCCTGATAAAGTATTAATTATATTTCATATCAGGTCATTAAGTCAAGGTAATTTAAGTAAAGCTTGTTTTCTTTTATTTTTTTAATTGAAATTAGATCTTGTTAAATGGTTTGTTAAATGAGACTATTCTTAATTGCCGTAATGGTTATCTAACATGATCTATTACCAGTGTAGAGAATCAAATCACCCAGTATGAAATGTTTCATATTGAAAGCTACACCTTATTCATCACATGCAGTTGATGAGAACCCACAAGAGCAAATCAGACCAAGAGAGAAATGAGACCTGCACTTTGCATTCTGGGAGACCACACTTTCTCAAACAAGAAGCTAGTCAATCTGTGCATGTGGAAAGGAAAACCTTGACTTTTCCTGAACAGATGTCTACTGAGCACAGGTAGAGCACCTTTGCCAGACCAACAAAATGATTCCATCCAAGTTCAGGTTGTTACACCAAAGAGTTTATTGAAGTTAGGAGACCAGGCCAGAGCTGATCTCAATAGCAGCTACATCATGAAATAGCCCTGCCCAAAAAGAAAACTACATCACAAGAGCTTGGACCACAATTTGTAGGCAGCTCCACCACAGAGTCCCCAGCAACTCTTACCACTTATGCGACTCTGAGGGAAGGCCTTGTGAATTCTGTGACCGTCCCAATTTCCTGAGCCTGTAAATTTTATGAATTTCCTTAGCTGTACAGATTTCCTTGAACTGTTAATCTTATAAGCCTCCTTCTTCCCTCCAGGAGGGACATTTTCATTTCAGAGGCAGCAACTGCACAACACAAGGACAGTCAACCTACTCAACCAAAGAGGTCCAGAAGCAGTTCCTTGGAAACTGAGCAGAGTGATTACAGTCAAAGAATGGGTGTCTACATAAGGCATGGTGAACCAGAACAAGGGGGAAAGCATCCATGAGCTTTTCTCTCTCTCTCGCTCTCTCACTGTGTGTGTGTGTGTGTGTGTGTGTGTGTGTGTGTGTGTGTGTGTGTGTGTTCCCAAAGCACAGTGGGGGTCCCTCCTGCTTACGTATCCCCCCCACAGTATGACCCTGTATGACCCTGTGTCACTTAGGGAGAAAGTGAGCTGGAACCTGGGATTACAAATATCTTCATGATTTCTTTTCAACCCCATCATTGCCACTCTTGGATGCAACTTCCCCATCCTTAAGTTCACATTTTCTGTTTTCTAAAGCCATCCATTTTTCTGCTTTTCACTTGAACAGTCTCATCATCTGTCCAACAGGGAAGGAAAACGTGTTTGGGTGGGACTTACTGAGGGAGCAATTTTGTCTCCAATGTGAGCTTTCTTAGCAATTTTCTAGGGCAATTGTGACTCTATAGGCTTTGTGGTTTTACACAGACTTTAGAGCCTTGTCCCCAAATAAGGAGCAGGCATGATGAGAATTGAAGCAAAATTGTCTCGAGCAGCAGGTACAATTCCTGGGATGAGTCAAAACCCATGGTAAGATGTCCTTTGGCAAACCTGGGTCGTGGAATATTAAGGAACAGAAAACCTTTGTTCCAAAGGACTATTGACACAATCGGATCAGTTTAATCATGTGTAAAGTTAAATTAGTTTAAACAAGTCGCTGTCTTCCTAGCAGCACAGTAGATGCATTGAAGAAATAGAAGCTCAGTGTTAATGGCAGAAAGGAGCTGGTTCAGATACATCAGTTACTCCATTCCTCAAAGTCCGTCCTGCCGCCCTTCCATAGCCAATGCCAACATTCAGTGCCAATCCCAGTGTTTAATCCAACCATTACATGGGTTGTTAGAGACAGAGTCTTAGACCTGGCAGTCCTGATAGCCAGGCTTAGCCTCCCATCCTCATGAAGACATTTGTAATCCAAGAGTCCAGCTCAGACTCCCTACCTAAGTGACTCATACAGGGTCATACAGGGTCATACATGTAGGATGTTATATAAGCAGGAGGTCCCCCTTCATTGTGCTTTGGGAAAACACACACACACACACACACACACACACACACACACACTGAGAGAGAGAGAGAGAGAGAGAGAGAGAGAGAGTGAGAGAGAGAGAGAGAGAGAGAGAGAGAGGCAAGTAATAGTAAAAAGTAGAGAAAGGAGATTTATTCTTTGTGAACACGTGTGAAAAAGGAGGAAAGATGTCCAGTGATCCCACCTTAAGTTCATCTTCTGAGTCCTGACATAAGGTTTAGGTTTAAATAGAAGTGTGCATAACCAAGCAGTGCTGGTCAAGCTGTGGTCCTGCCCATCACTGACTCAGCATTTTCTGGGTTCTAGTATGACCTTGTGACATCCCTTCTGAGACACAAGCTCTCCGTCTGGGTGCTACCACCAGGTTTCAGCCTTTTCTTTCTTCCAGTTTGAGATTTCTGGGGAAATTCCAATTTCTTGGGCACCAGTTTCAATAGTCTCATACCCAATGCCAGAAGCACAAGCGTCTCCCCTCAGACTATATTTGCTCCTACAGGGGTGTTTATGATGTTAGTTTGTGAAGGGCAAACTTTCCCGAGCTTGAAGACCATTCAAAAGTCTTAGTCTCTTGCCATCCTCAGTTCTTGTCATTGAGTAAATATTTGATATCTGGTATCTGGAAAAAATGATATGTGTGCATAAAAAGAAAATCTGTAAGGTAAATCCTGCTTTTAAATCAAGAATTTATAAACTCACTTTTGGGGTATAGCTTGCTCATAAGTAGAGGGCCTGGCCTGACAAAGCTCACTCACAAAACTTGCATTTTATCAGTGGTTGCATGCATATCTTTTCTGCTTAGTTTTTGTCAGGTTGACATAAGCTAAGGTCATGTGGACAGGGAGACCCCAGTCAACGGATTTCCCTGTAGGTGAGCCTGTGGGGCATCATCTTGATGAACGGTTGGTGTAGGAGAGTCCAGCCTACTATGGATGGTGCCATCTCTGAGCAGAATGTCCAGGGTGGATTAGGAAAGCAGGCTAAGCAAGCTATTGGAAGCAAGCCAGTAATTGATGTTCCTCTTCCCTCTCTGCTTCCCCTCCTGCCTCCAGGTTTCTGCTTCACTTCCTGCCCTGACTACCCTTGGTGATGATAAACTGTAAGATGAGGTAAGGCCTTTCTTCTCCAGGTCACTTTTGGCCATGATGTTTCATTAAAGCAATAAAAAGCCAACTAGGACAATATGCATCACATTTTCAGTTCTGGAAGCTTCCAGGAAGCACATGGAAAGAACACATGTTAAATTTCACCTGGTCTAAGGGCAGACAAAAATGAAGCAACACTGGATGTTCCATCACACACATTGGATACCGGCACTCAGGAGAGGCAGGAGGATCTCTAAATTTGAGGCCAGACTGATCTACACAGCAAGTTCCACGCAAGACAAGATTGCGTAATGGGACCTTGCCTTGAAAATAAAATTAAAAGGAACAATTAGGGCTACAAACAAGTTTTGAGGCAGAAAGGGAGATTAGGGCAAAGGGCTGATGCCCAAAAGGCCCTACCATAGTAGGTACCTTGCTTTTAAAGAAATAGCAGCCCAACACAAAGTGGGAAGACCTAGGCTGTTCTTTCTTCCACTGATGGTGTCTGAAGGCACTTGATAAAGATGCCACCAAAGCCTGGAGTTTTAACTTAAACTGTAGTTTCTATAGCCTAAACCTGTTCTTCTAGATTGAATGTGAAATAGCCAGATCCCACCGCAACCCCCGACAGGCTCATGTGTTTGAACACTTGGTCTCCAGTTGGTGATGCTGTCCCAGAAGGTTCTAGAGTTCTTAGGATGTAGAGCCATACTAGAGGAGGTGGCTTGACTTCCTCTTCACTCCCTGCTTCCTGACTGCTATGCAAGGTGACCAACCAGCCAGCTACCTGCTCCTCACACTATCCCTTTCCCTATGTGATGAACTGTACAGTCCACCAGTGAGCCAAAATAAGCCCTTCTTTCCTTAAATTTTTTTCTACCAAGCATTTTGTCATGGCAACCAGAGGAGTAAGTGAGACAGCCCTTAGCCTCAGAAATACAAGCAGAGAGAAGAGGGTGTCTTTGGGAGAGCAAAGAAGAGCAGGCCAACTGGAACTGCAAATCTGATGTACTCAAGTTCCCTGGACAGCTGAAAGTCTTCCTTTAAGAGGAGTGCATTACTTGTGTCCACCCTGCTGCCTGATGCCAATGATCCATGATATCCTCTATGGAATTGCTTTTAGTGACAACTCTCACTCGAGTGTCAATGTGTTGTTGTGACTTTAAGAACAACAACAACAACAACAACAACAACAAAAGCTTCTGGTCAGTGCCTGCACCAGTGGCAGCCCTGGAGTGGCAGCATACTCCACCCCATAGCTCTGCCAGGCTCCCAAGAGGCTGACTCTAACCCAACACACACAGGTGATACACCTCCACGGCCCCCAATCCCCCCACCTGTGGGGATCCCAGCAAGCCTAGCAGCCACGAGTACTGCCCCCGATCGGAGCTCTATCTTCTTTCTGGTCCAACATGCACCAGTGGCTGTCACAGAGCAGCACACCTTGCTGCCTCCGAGAGCTCTACCTGCCTCCCAAGAGCCAGCCACTAACCTGGAACACATAGCAGCTGCCAATCAGTACACCACGCCCAAATCCATGGCACTGCCTGACTCCCAGGAGGCCTGCTCAAACCCAATGCACACAGCTCTACCTGCCTGCTAGGAGGCCTATTCAAACACGGGGTACTCAGGCAAATCAACTAGATGGCAAAAGGCAAGCACAAAAGCATAATCTACAAAAGCCAATACACTATGGCAGCATCTGAACGCAGCTCTCCTACTACAGCAAGCCCTGGATATCCTCACACACCTGAAGAGCAAGACTGTGACCTTAAATCCCATCTCATGAAGATGATAGAGGCCTTTAAAGACAATATAAATAATTCCCTGAAAGAAATACAGGAAAACATAATCAAATAAGTAGAAGTCCTAAAAGAGGAAACAAATAAGTCTCTCAAAGAAATACAGGAAAATGCAATCAAACAGGCAAAGGAAATGAATAACATGGTCCAAGACCTAAAAATGGAAATAGAAGCAATAAAGAAAGCACAAATGGAGGCAGGCCTGGAGATGAAAGAGAGACCAGGAAGCACCATCACCAACAGAATACCAGGGATGGAAGAGAATCTCAGGCATACAAGATACCATAGAAGGAATGGATGCATCTATAAAAGAAAATGCCAAGTGTAAAAGGTTCCCAACCCAAAACATCCAGGAAATTGGGGACACTGTGAAAAGATCAAACTAAGAATAATAGAAAGAGAAGAGATGAATCCCAGTTCTAAGAGCCAGAAAACATTTTCAACAAAATCACAGAAAACTTCCCTAACCTAAAGAAAGAGATGGCCATAAATGTACAAGCAGCATACAGAACTCCAAATAGATTGAACCAGAAGAAGAAATCCTCCTGTCACATAATAATCAAAGCCCTAAATGTACAGAGAAAAGAAAGAATATTAAAATCTGTAAAGGTAAAAGGCCAAGTAACATATGAAGGCAGACCTATCAGAATTGCACCTGATTTCTCAACAGAGACTCTAAAAGCCAGAAGAGCTTGCAGATGTTTTACGAACTCTAAGAAACCACAGAGGTCAGCCCAGAGTATTATACCCAGCAAAACTTTCAGTCACTGTGGATGGAGAAAGATATTCCATGACAAAACCAAATTTAAGCAAAATCTTTCTAGGGTCCTGAGCCTAGCTCACATTTGCATGGATGTACTTGGCTAACCTCTAAACAGTAAACAAAGAAAGAGAAACTTTGAGAGCTGGATGCAATCTTGAGTTTATAGTTGTATCTTAGAAAAATGCTGACTGGAGGGAGGGTTACTACAAGATGGTGTCTGTAACTTTCTTTGTCTCTTTAAACCTTTGATAGAAAAGACAGTTCAACTTGTTCCCACACCAGAAGGTGCCCGTCAGTATCTGGGCAGTGAAAGGCTGGTGTTTTAGTATAAAACAGGACCTAGATTCAAACACCAGGGACTTACAAAGACTGACCTGGTCCTATGAGACAGACTAAGGGTGGTGACCTGCCACTAGCACATTCTGAGCTGTTTCTTAGGAATAGGACTGAGTTTCTACAGTCACCTGCTGTTTACAAACCTTTCTGGTGGTTGTCCTGTAGTCCCCAAATGACAGGGCAGGATAGGGATAAGTAGGAGCCGAGTTGAGGGGCATCACACAAACTCTCACCATGCATCTAGAACTGAATTCATTTGGGAGTAACTTGGTACAGCTTGGGCTGCCTAGGGGTTCTTTAAAGCATTAACAAGGGTCTGCTAAGGTAGCTCAGATTGCAACTTTGCCTGCCTATCATGCCTGAAGCCCTCAGTCTCATTTACAACATTATAGGAGCGGTGGGACACCCCTATAATCCCAGCAGTTGGGAGAAGGCAGAAGGATCAGAAATTTAAGATTGTCCCCAGCTACAGAGTGAATCCCAGGCTACCCTCGACCACGGAGTCCCTGTGTATGTGTAGGGGTGAGGGTGGCAGGGCAGAAGAGGTAGGTAGTGCAGACAAAATCATTCCAGGCTATCACTCACCAGATCTTAAGCTGCAACATTGGGAAACCTAGTCGTTGATTCAGGGAAACAAATAAACCTTGCAGATTCTGTGTGATTCTTTTAAAATCATCCCTCTCTTCACAGCCATCAAAACCTGTATTGGAATGGTGCCACTTTAGGAATGAACACTCACAGAACCATCTGGAGCGAATTAAAGTGAATCTGCGAGAACTCTCCTTTCTCTCAAACTCATTCCATCAGGATGGTCCTCAGGCTTCTGTTCTCCCTCTAACGTGACAGCATTTTGCTATAGGAAAAGATGAGCAGGGTCCTATCCAGAGGCATCTCATTTTCTTGTAACAAAAGTCCCACCCTTGTCAAGCGTAGCCTTGCCTGAGCCACTTGCAAAGGACAACTCTATATTTTCCACAGAGCTGTTAAGCAATCTGTCCTTCAATGCCTTTGCTAAGGGCCTCTTGGCACATCGCCTTGGTGATGTCTGAAAGGCTATTTTTCTACCGATAACACTATTATTTTGAGTGGCACATTAGCTTGTCATCTAGGTACCATTACTCCCCCTCCCCTTTCCCCCCCAAAAAAACAATTTTTAAAAAATTAGCCACTCACCTTTGGTGTTTCTTTTCCTTGTTTATATTTTTTTAAATAAATAATGGGCTTGACTACATCCAGGTTTAGCCATTTATTCAGACGTGACGTACTTCTTACAAACAGCCAAGTGGAGTCTAACTAGAAATCATGTTTGTACCTGGCCTCCTGAGTTATTTATGTAGGAAAATGGCAAACTGGATCGCAAGGGAATATTCATATGAATGTTATTATAAATGGCAGCAGGGCCCTAGCTTTAGCATTTCAGCACTGGAGCTAATCTCAGACATGCCACGTGTCAAAAGAATTAAACACCTACTTGTCAAGCGCTAAGTATTAATGAGCTGCCGTGGTAGGGCATAGGGAATTGCTGCCAGTGCAGTAGGCAATGAGCAATGGCTGCCTGGGCAGCCTCCCCTAGTGCTGAGATGCCTGATCCCCAGGGTGTGGCAGAGTCCAGGGGAATGGCCGAAGGGTGACTCAGAACTGGGTATGCCTTTCAGGAAACTAGGAGTCTACACTGAGGCCTATGACTCCTGTGTGAGAATTCTTTTTGTTTTGTTTTCTGTGTGTGTGTGTGTGTGTGTGTGTGTGTGTGTGTGTGTATGCCTGTGTGTGCATGCATGTGTGTGCACATGTGTGTATGTGTGCATATGTACATGTGTGTGTCTGCATGTGTGTCTGCATGAGTGTGTGTGCACGTGTGTGTGCATGTGCGCATGCGTGTGTGTGTGTGCACATGTGTATGTATGCCTGTGTGTGCATACATGTGTGTGCACATGTGTGCGTGTGTGCATATGTACATAGGTGTGCACATTCGTGTGTGTGTGTGTGTGTGTGTGTGTGTGTGTGTACATGGACATGGAAGCTCAACCTCCTGTGTGGCTCCTCTGTCCCCATCCATCTTACATTTTAAAACAGGCTGTCTGACTGCCTAGATTGATCCATTCACTATAAACTGAAGTAAACCTGTTTTCCCAAGTTGATCTTGGTCATGGCACTTATTGACACAACAGGAAAGCAAATTAGAATGTGTATTCATTGCCCAGTGATATAGTCCTAGCAAACAAGAAAGAATTAAACTCGGAGGTGGCTAGCTGTCTAGTTTGTGTTTCTTATACCCTTCGCCCCACTGCACTTCCTCAGTGTTTTCTACCTTCCTAGCCTAGAGCTTGTGGTTTCCTTGAAACCAAGGATGGTGCTTCTGTTCCCTGAAGTGTACCCAGTTTGATGTGTATGTGCCCAGTACACAATGGCTACCCAACAGACACTAGGTCAGTAGGTCAGAGGTCCAGCCTAGGCAGGCAGACTGAGGGTATAAGAACTCAGACTCCTCTAGATCAGGCCACATCCACCCATAGCAGCCTCTTACTTGCAACCCTTGTAGGGGACATAGCAATCCCTACCAAGAGCCTGTCTGAGAATCTGTAACACATAACAGATTCCCCAGAACACCCAGATTCCAGCAAATGGCAGGTGCCAGTCCTACTTTCCAAAGGAAGTTACAGACCTTGGGCTGCCTGACTCAGGACATCAGAGAGTTAGCAATACAATGACTATGTGCCCCTCCCTCTTCCTCACTTCCTCCACCCACATCCTCAGAATCTTATCTTCCTTCCCTGAAACAGAGGACCCCTCCTACTGCTGCCCCAGGGACAGTCTGACTGCAGGATGCTGTGGGATACTCCTCACCCATAGGCACAGGCCCTTCCTCTTTCTCTAAGACTAGAAGAAGGAACCCCAACTCTGCCTAACAGGTCTCAACTCCAACCAAAATCCCCACTGTGCTGGCTGCCTATCAGTGGTGTGGGAGCCTGGACTCTACTCAGAGCCCCGTCATGTGGCTAGCTGGGTATAATGTACATGGTGTTAATAACTCTTCTAAAAGGACAGTTCACTTCACTGTTCTCCTTGAGCCCTAAACCCCAAACCTCACTTTTCAGAGAGGACCCCAAGATGGTCAGAGTGCAGAGCAGTAGAGAGAGGTATGGGGACCTCACTCAGCTCCAGGCTCCTGGAAGGAGACTATTTGGAGCCCAGCTGGGGGCTGCCGTCTCCTACTTCAGGGTCTCCCCTCACTCCCCTACCTACCTCTTGTCGTCGTAAGCACCCTATGAGCAGTAAATAGAGCCGGCCTTTCAAACTGTAGGTCGGGATTAGCAGTTCTGCTCAGGAAGTGGATGAAATACAGTTCCCAGTCTCACATGATGGTGGGTGCATATTATTTAATGAAAAATAGGAAGCACATAAGATTTGTATTACCACTTATTAGTTTTATAGAATGGGCTGCATTAGGACATTTCTATATGCTTATATATTATATAAAATAGCTTGATCACATTCATCCCCCACTTCTTTGTGTGTGTGGTGGGGAGAAAGCCAGTGAATTGAATTAGGCTTACAGGAGGAGCCTGGGTAAGGGATTATTTATTGGAGCACGGGCAACATATCAGTGGCTAGACCATGAAGGAAAATGTCTCTCCCTCCCCTAGCAACTATCAACTGTCTATAGATCCTCAGGGAGGGGCACGCCCACATGCCCCTCCCCTCAGCTAGCATGTTCCGTTTGCCTTGAGTGTGTATAGATATACAGTCTGGGTGGCAAAATAGGATTTTCACAAGAAGTCTATGATTATATCCACAAACGCCTATCACATAACAAAAAATTTAAAAAAAAATTACTACTAGTTAATAAGATTAATACAGTCAGCCATGTACATAATATCAATATTGGGAGAGGTGACACACTACTTAACAGCAGTAGAAACTGAGGCTGAGAGCAAGGGAGAAGGCACAAGAGTACAAATGGCTCCCTAGTATCCAGGGTTCTCCTTACACAAAGCAACAGAAACGTCAGCGCCACTGGAGGCTCCTCCCGCCGCGGGCTCTGTACTAAGCAGAATATAATTACCAACATTACCTGCATCCGACGTTTCCCAGCTACGTGAGGATTGATGAGACATACCACGGAAAATGCTTGGAGCACCCTAAAGACAAGTGCAATATAAACCCAGAATGCCATTGAACATCCTCATTATTATCATTAAAATGAGCAAAATGGGGGAGAACAGAATCGCGGCGCCTCAAGTCTTAATGGGTGCCGGCAATGTGGATTGTCAGACGCAGTTGGTTTCCATGGCGCCTCCGTCTCCGTGGACTGGCGTGACATAAGTAATGGCTTAGGCATCAACTGTTTATTTTGTGATGAAATTCAGCTTTTCCTCCTTGGGGCAGGGTTTTTTTGTGTTTTTGGAAATAAAGCTAGGTTTGATGACAGTCTTCCAAAAATTTATTTTGATATTTCGATCTCCGTGGCCAATAATGGTTGGGCCTTACAGGTGTGTGGAGGAAAAACCTCGACACCACCATTCATCAAAAGTTCCCTCCTAAAATGGGCCTGGGATGAGGTAGTGCGTGAGGCTGCTCTAGCACAGAAGCTTCAGAACCTCTGAGTCTAACCTCTGAGTCTAACTCTGCCTGGAATGAGCTCACGGAAGAGTCTCATTGAGAACACCGCAGAGCTCCCCACCTGCGTGCATGCGTGCGTGCGTGTGTGTGTGTGTGTGTGTGTGTGTGTGTGTGTGTGTGTGCGTGCCTGTGCACCTATGCACGTGTGAGTCCATATCAATGTGTGTATACGGAAGCAAGAGGTTGACCTCAAGAGTTTTCCATAACCATTCTCTATCTTACAGGGTTTTTTTTCTTTTATTAAAATAGAATTTTTTCATACAATGTATTCTGAACATGGTTTCCCCTCCCCCAACTCCTCTCAAGTCCTATCCACATTTGCTCCCATTCAGATCCACAGTTCATTTGTCTCTTATTAGAATTTGAAAAAAAGGGAGGGGGCGGATCTAAGGAATAAAATAAGATAAAAAACAAAACTAGCAGAATAGGGCAAAACAAACAGAAGAAACTGATCCAAAGAAAAAGTACACACACACACACACACACACACACACACACACACACACAATACATAGATCAGAGACACAAGTGTTCACACACATATAGGAAGCACGTGTGTGGTGTGTGTGTGTGTGTGTGTGTGTGTGTGTCTGTGTGTGTGTGTCTGTGTCTGTGTATGTCTGTGTGTGACCAGTCAAACAAAAACCCTCCCGATACAAAATTGTTAGATAACAAACCTCCAAGAATGCCAGTGAGTTCCTTTTCCAGTTGCCCATCTACTAAGGGGTATGGGACCTACCTTTAAGAGTAGTTTGTTTCTGACTGTCTTACCCTTTAAGTCAGTGACTCTCACTGAACAAGGAGCTCACCAATTTGGCAAGGCTGGCTAAGTGTGAGCTCCAGGGAACCAGTCTCCACCTCCCCAAGGCTAGGATTACGAATGCTCACCACCACATCAAACTTTGTAGGGGACCGCTGTAGATCTGACCTCAGATTGGCATGCCTGGGCAGAAAGTCCTTCACTGACTAAGCAATCTCCCCAGCCCTGGAGGCTCCTCAAAGCCGCCCAGGAACTCCTCCTCTGGGCTGTCATTTGAACTTTGTATAAAAGGAGCTTTCAAGCATGTTTATACTGCACATACAATGATAAAATGCCTATGTCTATACATCTTTACAGTATCAAGGGACTTCCCAGATGTTTGCCCTGGGTGGGTGGGGGGATGGGGAGTCCCAGATCTCCTTTTCTGTTAGTTTGATTTTCCAGACAAATGCCTCGACTTTGTGTTCACTAGTGGAAATCAGCAATGTTTTGCTCAAAATGGAAGCCAGTGGCCCAGTAATTCTATAACCAAGTTCTCTTGATCCTTCACGCAGAATTCTTTCCATAGTACTGCAAGGTAATTGCAGACAGTTCGCTTTTACTGTGGCTCTTCTACATGCAGAGCTCAGCACTGAAGGTCTCTATGCTTCTTGTTAAAGGTTAAATTGGTCTTTCCCATTAGTTGTGTCTGATGTGGAGATGATGAAACCAAGGATCTGAATTGATCAGGGATTGATCCTGAATGCCGTATTCCTGCAGGAAGCCGAGGGGATTAAAACCGTTCTTTCTTGCAGGTCAGGAGATTGTGTGCATTCATTTCATACTCTGTGACAAGCCTTTGTCACCTGTAGAGTTTAAGAGTCTTCCCCAAGGACACTGGACGTTGCTCAGTCGGAAGCAGGCCTGTCTGATATGCACAAACCATAGGTTCCATGCTCAAAATGGAATACACTAAGTGTGATTGGTGGGCCACTCTAATCCCGGAACTGGGGAGGGAGAGGCAGAAAGACTTGCAGATCAAGGTCATCCTTGACAGCACAGGTGAACTTGGGATGTGTGAGATCAAAGTCTTTAAAAATAACAATTCATTAAAATAACATCTAGGCAGGAAGGATGGCTCAGTAGGTAAATAAGCTTACTGCTATGCCTGATGACCTGAATTCAGTCCTTGTAACCCACAAGGAGAGAAAGAACTGTCTCCTAGGAGCTGTCCTCTTACCTCTGCTCAAATGCCTAGGCCTCTGCACATGCATGAGTGCTCGAGCGCGCACACACACACACACACACTATAAAATAAAATGTAACCACTCCCCCCCCCAAATTCTCCCAAAAGACCATTCCATACTCCCTAGAAACTGTAAAATGTTACCTAACAAGGAAAAAAGATGCTGGCAGATACCATGATGGTGAAGATCTAAGGTAAGGAGATAATAATGGCTTTCAAAAGTGAGCCTTTGAGGCCATGAGATACAGTCTTAGAAGACGATAGAAAGGGATTTGATTCACAGAGTTGTCAGCACCTGAATGCTGTCCTCCCAATACCATCAACGTCCTCATCAATACCATCAATACTATGGTACCAGGTGTGGTCGTTGAGGACTTACTAGATCGTAAGGTCAAAGCCGGTGCATTAATCTTCTTTCTGGGGCACCATTAGCTATCTGAAAATGGATGGCTATAAAGCATAAAGGTTTCCTTAAAATCATAGCTGGGGATGCTAATTACCCATAATGGAGAAATCACATTGGTTTGCGTTGATGGTAAAGGCTCCCATGACATCATAGCATGGAATGTGGCTTTGCAGTAGAATTGTGCCAAAAACATCACAGTGCTAGAGGGGTCAGTCTCTTCACCCAAAGAGACTGCCGGGAACCCATGTGCACTAAGAGCCTCTTCCAGAAGGTCCAGCTCACATCAGCACACAGGACACACCAAGCTTCTAGGACACATAACCCTTGGGGAACACACTCAAACCATAGCCCAACAACAGTCCTCAGAAACGTAAGGATTATATTGGTTTGCTTTCTTCATTTCTGTCACCAAAGAGCTGACAAAGCACCTTGATGAAGGAAGGGGTCAATTTGTCTCCCCGTTCGAGGGCATGGTCTATCATGGTGGGGAAGGCATGGCGGCAGGAGTGTGATGCAGCCGGTCACGTGGCATCCACAGTCAGGAAGCAGAGAAAGATAGATGCTGGTGCTCAGTTCAGCTTTTCCTTTTTGTTTAGTCCAAGTCTCCAGCCCAAGGAATGGCACCACCCACATACATGGTAGGGCTTTCCCCTGATAACCTAATATAGATACTCTCACAGACACATCAGAGATTTGTCTTCCAGGTTATTCTAGACCCTGTCAAGCTGACAGTCAACATGAATCATGTGTAAGGTGTGGTGATTTGACTAGGTTTGGCTCCCATAGAGCCATGAATCTGAATGCTTAGCTATAGGGAGTGGCACTATTTGGAGGTGTGGACTTGTTGGATGAGGTTTGTCATGGGGTAGGTGGGCTTTGAGATCTCCAATGCTCAGGCTTCATCAAGAGAGGAAGACAGGCTCCTTCTGGCTGTCTTAAGAACTCTCGGCTCCTCTAGCACCATGTCTGCCTGCAAATGCCATGCTTCCTGCCATGACTGAACCTCTAAAACTGTTTTCTTTTATAAGAATTGTCTTGGTCATGGTGTCTCTTCACAGCAAGGAAACACGAACTAAGACACAAAGTCACAGCAAGAAATCCCCTACCTGCATGTGGAAGCAGTACCAAACATTACCAACACTTTGACTTTGCACTTTCTCAGCTACCACAACTGTGAGCAACATAATTCTGCTGTGTCATAGACACAGTGTCTACAGCATTTTTGTGATTGTCGTCCAACTTGGAATAAGACAGATAAGTAGATAGATGCTGAGAAGACTGAGTAGGAAGAGACACAGTTGCTGGCCTTGGACTCTGGTGATCCATCCATGAAGAAGCAGCAGCCCCAAGATCATGAAAGGGTCAGGAGACAGGGTCTCTCCTGGAGCCTGTAGAGGTTGTAAGGTCCTACTTGCCATCTCAAATTGGGCCTCAACAAGCTGGTTACCGGCATCCCTCATGGAGACTCTGCCTCAGTGGTTCTGGGCCATGGGAAGTTGACAAGGCCAACCACTGCAATCACCACGAACAGTGGCTTCTTGGGGAATCAGCCCCCTCTCCCTCAACTTGTGAGGACAACAGAAAATAACAGCTACTTCAGCTGTCAGAGTTGATGAAGTCTAGTTACAAGCTCAGATTCAATATGACATTAAACAAAACATTCCTCCAGTTACTCTCTTTTCATTCTTAAGCAATTTTTTTTATTTCTAGAAAGTAACGAATACATCATCCCCCTCCCACCCCTTTTAACATTTTTTGAGATAGATTGGCTGCTAACTCACTCTGTAGGTTAACCCTAGAGTTCTGATCCTCCCCTCTCTACCTCCTAAGTGTGAGAATTATAGGCATGCAGCACTATGCCTGGCTTAGGTCATTCTGTCCATCAAGCCATTGGCTCTACATGATCAATAGGCACTCTACCAAGCCACTCCTCCCCCTACAGCCATTCTTCTTCTTTTTATCTATGTTAAATGTTCTTAGTATCAAGAATGGGATTTTACTTTAGAAGTATTTTTGTCATTATGCCTTTTGTAGTTGCTGTGATAGTAAGATTTTTCTGGCCCCGCGACTCGAGCTCAGGCAAGCACCCTAGGCTAGGATTCTAAGTCTAAAACAAGTGCTCCTGGCTAATGCTGTATCAGGACATAACTGGAAAACCCCTGAGGTAAGGCTGCTAGCTAGAATCAAAGCATGCATCTGACCTGAGGCACAGTTAAGGACTTTTGTTTTCCTGGTCAACGGTCAAACTCAGATTGACTCTGTGGTGAGGAACAGCCACTGTGTGATACCATCAGTGACCTGGTGGAATGACTCAGGTCCCAGGCAGGAAACAGCACGCCCTGCAGATTTAGTATTAACTAGCTGCTGGCAGCACCATTTAGGAACTAGGTTGCTCTGCTTCTGGCTCCTCTGGTGTCCTTTTGGTTGGGGATTGGCCTTCCCCTCTCTCCCAACCCCTCTCTCCCAACCCCTCCTCCCTGCCACTTCCCCCTGAAGCCCTCCATTCCTGACACACCAGCTTCCATGTTTCTTTGGCTTATATTCTGTAATTCTTTTCCCTTTATGCCTTCCCTGCCCCCATCCTGGGCCCCTTTCTAGTTACTTGGCCTCTACACCCATCCTCACATAAACATACATATATGAAGATTAGAAACTAGTATCTGCATAGAAGATGATGCCGGGTGTTTGAGTTTCCGAGCCCAGGTTACTTGATGTGATCATTTCCAGTTTCATCCACTTTCCCCATAAATTTCATGATTTGACTTTTCTTTATGCCTTAATAGAATTATGTTGTGTGTATACAACATTTCATTACCTGTTTATTAGTTAATGGACATCTAGACTCATGTTTCTCTATGCTGATCTTGGGCAAACATAATCCAGAACTCACTATGAGGATAAGAATAATACAAAAAGATACTTATTTTTAAAGTGAATTAAGTGAAACTTAAAGCTGCCAGCATAGATGTCTTAAAGCCTGACCCGAGTTTCTCTAGACACGGTGAACTGTAACCTAACTTGATGTGTAAATAAGCTCTAACCTACCCTTGCCCCTAAGCAGCTGGACTACCGCCAAGCACAGTAGCTGGGTTTTCATCAACTCCAGGTAGCCAGTTGTACGGACAGAGTTTAAAGAGAGTGAATTCAGTTTTTGCTGAACACCCACTCCTAGTACACACTTCCTCTTTCTGCTCAAGCCCGTTTCCTGATCTTGGTAGGAGCAGAGCATTCTAAGCCATCACTGGTCCCCACTGGTGTCCATAATCATAAATACAGTAGGCTCAAATTTGCGCAAGAACATATTACAATTCCCTCTTAAGACCAGATTGAAGTACAGAGGAGGTAGCTCAGTTGGTAATGTGTTTGCAAGCAAGAGGACATCAGTTCATTACCAGTGCCTACATTTAAAAAAGCATCTGAGCAAGGGGGTAAGGTTGTATTCATATGTAATCCAGGCACTGGAGATGACAATGCTGAGGTTACCTGGGGCTTGCCAGCCATTCTAGTCTAATCAGCCAGCTTCTGGCTGGGAGACCCTGTCTCTAAGAATATGGAACTGAGGGCACCTTACACACACACACACACACACACACACACACACACACACACACACACACACACACTGAGAGAAAGGGAGAGAAAGATAGTGAGCAAGAAAGACAGACAAAATAAACAATCCTGTATTGTAAATCTTTTCTTCCCATACTGAAGTATTAGGACAGAGGACTCATGGTGATCTGCATTTACAACTTCCAACAGGTGGCTGCTGCTGCTGGCCCATGACCCAAACCATGAATATTAAAGTCATAGGCAACATCTCTGAAGCAAAGTTCAATTAACCACTCCAGTTACTAGCAGGGCTAGAGTGCAGGACTAATTGGATTCATAAATAATAACTTTCTTCTATCCTTCATCAAAGGCAATTTTTAAACTTGTAATGCTCCATCTCTGTGCCTCGATGCCCTATGTGCTGGTTTGATTATACTTGACCCACAGAGAGTAGCACTGTTAGGAGGTGTGGCCTTTTTGGAGAAAGTGTGTCACTATAGGAGTGGACTTTGAGACCCTTCTCCTTGCTACCTGGAAGCTAGTCTTCTCCTGTTTGTCTTCAGATGAAGATGTAGAACTCTCAGCTCCTCCTGCACCATGTCTGCCTGGATGCTGCCATGTTCCCGCCTTGATGATAAAGGACTGAACCTGTTCTGAATATTGTTCTTTATAAGAGTTGTCCTGGTCATGGTGTCTCTTCACAGCAATAAAACCTTAAGACACCCTATTTAGAGAAAAATCATTCTCCTTGAATAGGGGGAACAGCATCTTATTCTTTACAATCAAATGAATATCATATACACTTAAATTCACCTACATGCTTGGTGTATGTTACAAAGTGAATCTTACTTTGCAACAAAATAGGGAGATCTGTAGAACTGAGCAGAGAAGGTGAACCCACTCTCAGTGGACTTCCTATAGGAGGCAATTTTACAAGGATTGGGTTATAGAAAAACTCCATGCCCAAGATAGAGCTCAGCCTCACCCCTCTATAAGCTTCCCTTAGAGTCTAGATTTCTCCCTTCAGTCACCAACATAACCCATTTGTCACCTCTGTCAAGACGATCTTGAACCTGAGAAACATTGACAACCCATCAATTGTCTTTTAAATAGAGAAAACATACAGCTGTCATTTCAGCATGATATTTAATGTTTCAGAATGGCAGGATACAAAAAGTAGACTAATAAATTCTCAGGAAACTACGCTTCTGCTGAGTATATCATGTCTTTCAAAGAATTATAAAGCCAAATAATACATGAAGTCAAATGACTGCGGCTCAGCTGAAATACTTCATAGACTGTTTTATTTCTAAGGTAGGGTGAATTTCCCCACATACACACCCAATTTTATGAGAGTAAGAGAATAGCTTTTCTTTGTATGTGTGTGTGTGTGTGTGTGTGTGTGTGTGTGTGTGTGTGTGTGTACATTCATGCACGTGAATACATGTTTGCATACATATATGTGAACATGAGGGTACATGTTGAAGCCAGTGGACATCCCCAAATGTTGTTCTTCGAGAGCCATTCTGACTTTTGAAATGGGAATTTCTCAGTGAAACTTGACCTGGATAATTAGACTAGGATAGTTGACCAGTGACCCCCAATGCACTGTCAGTGCTGGGATTGCAAGTAAATGCAGTCAAGCATCACTTTCTAAACATGAATGCTAAGGATCAAACTCAAATGGGATGCAAGGCAAGCATTTCAACAACTGAGCAGTCTCCCCATCTTCAAGAGGGATATCTTTTCTTTAGGAATGAAACCTTGCTGATTCAACTGGACCTGACTCACACGTGTACATGGCTTCGACTTCTTAACCATTAGACACTTGACAAGCACAGTAGCTACTTAGCACAGCAGTCAGGCCTCCTGATATGGCTGGCAGATTTGGGTAACAGTACTGTCCACCAGCTCCACAGCCACCTTGAAGACCAGTGAAGCAATGGGAGAAGCTATCCACACAGCCCTCTGCCTGCCAGAACTCCTGACATATGGTAAGTGCAAAGAGGAAATGGTGTCAAGTTTCTAAATTGTCAGGAGCCCTAAAGTTGATCAGAAGATACTCAAAAGATTTCTCGTAAGTCATACTGGCCCTACAGTGGTATTAAAGTGGGGTGCTCCTCCACAATTTTCTTCCCATGAGCTCAAGAGTAAAGATGGAGCTTGCAGAGGACGGGTCCTGGAAGCATCCGAGCTATCCTGACATTGCATGTTCGCCAAGTATTTATTAAGCACCAGTTCATGTAAACTATGCTCTCAGGCATGAAGATAGTCGACAGAGACTCAGTACTCCCTATTGAGAGAACAAACTCTAAAAAAGCGGAGTTGCCTTCAGAGAAGAAAAAGGCTTTGTAGCCTTTACCAGCCAGAGGCAGAATTTATCTCCCAAAAAGAGATTTGACACAGCTCTAACAATCTGCCAGATTTCCTCGCAAGAGAGCCTGAAGCCAACACTCAGACCAGAACTTCTTAGTTATTCACGCCTATTACCCTCTATTTAAACCTAAACCTCAAGTCAAGACCCCAAAGGTGGACTTGGGGAGGTCACGAGATCTCTTTATTTGCTCTCTACCCAGTATGACCACATTGAATAACTCTTCCTTCTCTGCTTTCAGTATCACTCATCTCTTTAATGGCTCTGATGAGGCTGGGTGGCCCTGAAAAGAGCTTCTTAGGGTGTAGGGCCCAGACTCAGAGTCTAACAACTCTAATGACAGGCACTGCCACGCAATAAGGAAGGGGAGCAGCTAAAAAGTGCAGGGAGTGGAACTGTTTGAAAGGATTAGAAGGATTAGGAGGTGTGGCCTTGTTGGAGGGAGTATGTCGCTAGGGGTGAGCTTTGAGGTTTCAAAATCCCATGCTAGGCCCTGTTTTCTCTCTCTCCTTCTGCCAATGAATCAGGATATAGATCTCAGCTATTGGTCGAGTGGCTGCATGCATGTCCCCAATGCCCCCCAACATGATGATAACAGACTAAATGGCGATAGTTATAAGGTCAATCCAACGCAACACTCCTTGTTGGTGACCAAGGAATCTAGGATTCCAAACATCCAGCCAACAGGGCTCATGCTTGATTTTCTTTGTTCTCTTGCTATTAGATGCAGTTTTCGTGCTGAAATATGGAATCCAAGGAAACTGGAATCTGTATTCCCAGGCCACTGCACATCCTATTTGATAATAAGTAATTCAAATCTCTTTATCTCCCTAATTTGTAAAGTGTTATGCAAACATTTTAACCCCACCACTACCACATGGTAAAACGTTTCTTTATACAAAGATCCTGCATCATTCTCATTTTAAAGTGGAGACACCTTTGTCCTTCATTTCTCTCTGCACAATATTTTTTAAAAAAACTATGCCCATCTCAAAAGACCATTTGAAAAGAATTCAATCAATAGCACATCCTCTTGATCACGAATAGTTTTGCATTGTTGAGACACTTCAATTAGTCTCTTTCTTTGGAACCTTGAACCTATTTCTAACAGAATAGAGATATAGATATAGATATTTATAGATATACAGATATAGAAATAATATATATCTATATTTAAAGCCAGCAACAAGGAGTTTATACCTCATCAAACTACTCTTACACTTTGGGGCTCTGACTCTGTCTCTGATCTTTAGACTCAGATTCAAGGTGTCAGGTGATTTAGTTGAACCCACCCAGAAAATTTCCCCACCTGGGGACTTTAATTACTTCTGTCAATCCTTTCTTCAGTGTGGAGGTTGGATAAGAATGGTCCTCCATAGTTTAGTACATTTAATGCTTCATCACCAGGGGAGTGAAACTATTTGAAAGGATTAGAAGGATTAGGAGGTGTGGCCTTATTGGAGGGACTATGTCACTAGGGATGGGCTTTAAGTTTCAAACTCCCATGATAGGCCCAGTTTTCTCTCTCTTCCTCTGCCACTGAATCAGGATTTAGTTCTCAGCTATTGGTCGAGTGGCTGCATGCATGTCCCCATGTTCCCCAACATGATAACAGACTAAACCTCCAAAGCTGTAATTGAAGCTGTCCAATTAAATCCTTTCTTTCATAAGAGTTGCTTTGTTCATGGTGTCTCTTCACTGCAGGAAACCCCTTATCTAGTTAGAGTTGCACTGAACAACTGGGGCAGTGTTTGATTTGAGGCATCATACAAAGAGGTAGTGGTATCTGATCTGAGCTCTTTCTTTCTTTTTTTCTTTTTTTCTGTCTTTCTTTCTTTCTTTCTTTTTAAATTAAGGCAAAACCACCTCTTCCTAACCAAAAGAATAGACTATAATCTCTAACATTGGCTCTGGGTAGAGACTCTACATTCTAATTTACCCAAAATATTACATACTATTACCTCTACATCTTAAGAGTTACTCAGTTAAGCCTGTCAATCACCTGGCCAGGAGTCCTCTCTTCCAGAATAGCTGAGATCACCTGAGAGGGGAAGGCAATCCCTTCAATGTGATAATGCCCTTATCCTTCCTAGAAACCAGACCTTGGTGCAGCCTCTTGGAGGGTTTTCACTGAGTAGCCCTACAGAGCCTGCCCCCTTTTCTTAGTTATTCAACAAAGTGTAGCTTTTCCTTTTTCTTCTTCCTATCCCCCATTCCCAACATACACATACTGGCCAAGCTTTCCTCATGCTCTGAGCTCACTCTTTATTCTTCTTTGAAACTAGTCTCTCCCACTACAATTTCTTTCACCATGAGCCTGCTTTCAGAACTCCATTTAAAAATTCATAGTTTCCTTCCTTTTCTTTCTCTTCTTCCTCTTTCTGGCAGCCACCAAGATTTACAGCTTGTCTGTCTTGTTGTATTTCCCTCAATTTTTTTAAATAGAACTCACCCTCAAGCTTTCTTCTAAGTCTGTTTTTTTCTTTTGTCAGTGAGACTAAGAACACAAAATAGTGACCTTGAATTCCCCAATAACATAATAAGTATGAAAGATCCCTAACTACAGGATGTCCCCTGTATAATCTGGGACACCTGTCCAGCATTGTGTGTGGGAGACCACTGGAGGCTGCAGTAGGCCAAGAAGGCCTCGTTGTTCATTGATGACCTCAAGCCTCACTTCTTCCCTACAGCTGGTGACAGCCTATCCTATCCGGGGATGCATTCCAAGGGACAGCCATTATTACCAGGGCTATCTGAGTCAGAACCTGCATCCTATCGCCCCTAACAAGCCAAGCTCTGATTCCTATCCTCAAGAGGGTGGTTAAACACCTAAGTTAGAGTAAAAAGAAGAGGAGAAGAGATGACTCAGTATGGTTACATTGGGAAGAGGAACAAGGAGGCTGAGTGAACCTCCAGCCATCTTCAGGGCATTAACAATAAGTTTAGGTGGAAATAGAAAACAGAGGTATCACTAAGAAGTCCTGGCCACAGTGTACTCCCACCCATCACTGAGCCATCACGACCTGGCTCCGGTCTCTCCTGCAAGGTGGCCTGACAAGTTGTCCGAACTGTAAGAAACGTCTTCCTTCCAGAGAAATTCCTCTTCTGGCTGGCACCAGACTTAGGCTTTTTTTCTTCCCCCACATGAGACTCCTGGGGAAATTCCAATTTCCTGAGGACTAATGCTTCAAATAGTCTTAAAGCCAAAGGAAGGGGCACAAGTGGCTCATTAGAATCCCTATGTCCCTGCCAGAAATTCCTTTACATTCTGGAAACACAACCAGCCCTGAGATTTATCCAATTGGGATGCGGCAAATGCTGTTGCCATGGGCAATGCTGCGGAGGGCCGTGCCATTTTTAAATCCTATCAGTGGCTTCCAGGGATCAGGTCCCCGCCCTTCACTGTGGCAGTGTCTGCAGGTGAACGGTCCAGCTGAGCTTTGGAAACATTAAATCGGAGATCTGGGGCAGAAACATTCTTTCAAACATCATGAAACCTGGCTTTCCACAGGACCAGATGCTGATGTGGGTCACACTGGTGCAGGCAGTACCTGCTCTCTCCTCTTCTGAGGCCCTTTACCTCCTGGCTTAGCCTTGAGTGAGGTGGCTGGGGATGGGATGGGGTGGCATTCTTAACTTAAACGGGGAATAAAAGCACATAAATCTAGTATTTTCAAAGTGTTACTGCCTCCCTTCTCCCTGAGGCGCTCCTTGGTAAAACGTGCTCAAAGTGTGCAGATGTAACATTCAGAATCCAGCCTTGTCTGCTCAGGTCACAGTACCTGCCTGTAAGTGTCTAGGTAATGAACTTCCTGGTGTCAGGATGCCTTACTTGGGAACTGAGTTTACATCAAAGGGAATCCCTGTGGTCACAGATCTGGTTTCCACCCATTTGCCTGCCTCCTACCTAGGAAGCCTGGCTGTAGATTTGCTCTGTGAAACCTCCCCCACACTTAGAGGCTTATATAAAAAGGCCCTGCTCTTGCCTTGTGGGCTCTGATTCCCTTCCTCAGACATCTGCCTTTCTGTCTGGGATGCTGCAACCTGAACTCTCCTTGCAGCTGCCATCATGCAGTTCCCTCTGTCCATGGCATCAACAACTCTTCCAATAAACTCCATATTCCCCAGTAATTATTCTCAGTGGCCTCTTGGGGCTCTAACCCATCTGAAACCCAGCATAAGGCCCTGCAAAAACAAAAAAGCAAACAAACAGACCTCTGCATTCACAGTTTGTTAAGCATTTAACAAGGATTAAGAGCTAAGTAACCATAGTTACTTTTACGCTATGGTTATTTCCAACAGGGGTATATGGCTAAAGTGGCTACTGTGAATTAACACAAAACAGCCACTGACTCAAAAGGGGAGAACACCGTCCATGTCCTCCATGGTACTCTGGCTTTCCCCTAAAATTCTGCTCATTTATTTATTTTGTACGTACGTGGGGCATAGTGTGTGTGGCGGGGTGGGGATGGTGGAGTTGGAAGACAACTTCCAAGAGTCAGTTCTCTCTTTCTCCCATGTGGTTCACAGGAATTGAACTGAGACCAGCAGACTTGGCAGCAAGTACCTTTACCCACTGAGCTACCTTACCCACTCTGGCCTCTTACAGGACTCAGAGGATCCATTTAAAAGGGGCACTTTTGATCAGATTGAGCAGAATGTGTTTGGAGAAGAATAAACTCGACAGGTAGCAGGTCCAGAATAAAAGAGAGCTTCTTTAATTTTCTCCTTGCTGTAACAAACCCTGGCAAGAAGAGGATTTCTTCTGCCTCACAGCTTGAGGGTGCTGTCATGTTGGGAAGGCATGCATAGCAGCAGAAGAATGAGGCATCTGGTTACACTGAATCCAGTCAGCAAGCAGAGAGAATTGTCCCTGCTCAACTTGCTTTCTCTTTTTGTTGGGAATCTCAGCCCATGGACTATTACCAACTCAGTTAACTCAGTGAAGAAGCTTCTTACAGACATACCCAGACCTTTGTCTCTCAGGTGATTCTAAATCTTGTTAACCTGGCAATTGAGACTAACCATCCCATTTCCCAAAGTCCACTTCAATGGAAAACACACACACACACACACACACACACACACACACACACCACAAACACACAATGAGGACATGACCCTCCAAGGTATGGTTGAGGAGATTTATTATAAATATGGGGAAGGGAACAGGCAGAGGCATCTAGAAGGGTCCAGACTGAACTAGTCCAGGGGAGGAGAGAAGGATGAGGGCAAACAAATGAGGAGGAGAGATAGGAGGAGAAAGGGGAGCTAACAGAGAAGCCAAGAGGCCAAGATACTGTGTGTTCAAAATGGTTGAGGTTGTATAGGAATCAGAGGCTAAGGAAGCCAGTCCCTTGGATTGGAAATTTAGGGAGGGGACAGGGTGTGCCAGCCAGGATGACTCTGTAACAGGTACTGAGGGATGCTGGGAGAACCTGGAAGACAACTCCACTTTGACATGTTAAATACGCAGCTCTGTCATTTGTTCTAATGTGGGACCTCGAACAGTTGAGGGGTGTTCATTTATTTATATAGTCAACAAATATCTGTTGAACACTGAATGTCTGCTTTGCCCTGAACACTGTTGGAATGATGGCATGAGCCTGAGAGAAAATGAAGGATAGAGGCTAAAGAGACAGCCCAGTTGGTAAAGTGCCTGCCACACAAGCACACAGACCGGAGTTTGAATAGATGGGCATGGAATTCTGTGATCCCAGTGCCTGGTGGGATGGAGACAGACAAATCCCCGAGCTTGCACATTAATTAGTCTAAGTAATTGCTAAGTTCTAGGTTTATCGAAACAGTCTATTAAAAATAAGGTGGCAGTAATAATGAAAGATACCCAACATCAACTTCTAGCTTCTACATACGCGCGCGTGCGCACACACACACACACACACACACACACACACACACACGTGCACTGGAAAAACAAGGTTAAGAATAACTCCTGCCCTGAGACACCGCCGGAACCTGAAGGAAACAGACCGGATAAACAGTTCTCTGCACCCAAATCCCTTGGGAGGGAGAGCTGAACCTTCAGAGAGGCGGGCGCGCCTGGGAGGCCAGAAGAGACTGCACTCTGCGCACATCCAGACGCCAGAGGAAAACACCAAACGCCATCTGGAACCCTGGTGCACAGAGGCTCCCGGAAAGAGCGGCGCAGATCTTCCCGGTTGCTGCCGCCGCGGAGAGGACTTAGGCAGCACCCCACGAGCAAACTTGAGCCTTGGAACCACAGGTAGGACCAACTTTTCCCCTGCAAGAAACCTGCCTGGTGAACTCAAGACACAGGCCCACAGGAACAGCTGAAGACCTGTAGAGAGGAAAAACTACAGGCCCGAAAGCAGAACACTCTGTCCCCATAACTGGCTGAAAGAAAACAGGAAAACAGGTCTACAGCACTCCTGACACACAGGCTTATAGGACAGTCTAGCCACTGTCAGAAATAGCAGAACAAAGTAACACTAGAGATAATCTGATGGCGAGAGGCAAGCACAGGAACCCAAGCAACAGAAACCAAGACTACATGGCATCATCGGAGCCCAATTCTCCCACCAAAATAAACATGGAATATCCAAACACACCAGAAAAGCAAGATCTAGTTTCAAAATCGTATTTGATCATGATGCTGGAGGACTTCAAGAAAGACGTGGAGAACTCCCTTAGAGAACAAGTAGAAGCCTACAGAGAGGAATCGCAAAAATGCCTGAAAGAATTCCAGGAAAACATAAATAAACAAGTAGAAACCCATAGAGAGGAGACACAAAAATCCCTGAAAGAATTCCAGGAAAACACAATCAAACAGTTGAAGGAATTAAAAATGGAAATAGAAGCAATCAAGAAAGAACACATGGAAACAACCCTGGACATAGAAAATCAAAAGAAAAGACAAGGAGCTGTAGATACAAGCTTCACCAACAGAATACAAGAGATGGAAGAGAGAATCTCAGGAGCAGAAGATTCCATAGAAATCATTGACTCAACTGTCAAAGATAATGTAAAGCAGAAAAAGCTACTGGTCCAAAACATACAGGAAATCCAGGACTCAATGAGAAGATCAAACCTAAGGATAATAGGTATAGAAGAGAGTGAAGACTCCCAGCTCAAAGGACCAGTAAATATCTTCAACAAAATCATAGAAGAAAACTTCCCTAACCTAAAAAAAAGAGATACCCATAGACATACAAGAAGCCTACAGAACTCCAAATAGATTGGACCAGAAAAGAAACACCTCCCGTCACATAATAGTCAAAACACCAAACGCACAAAATAAAGAAAGAATATTAAAAGCAGTAAGGGAAAAAGGTCAAGTAACATATAAAGGCAGACCTATCAGAATCACACCAGACTTTTCGCCAGAAACTATGAAGGCCAGAAGATCCTGGACTGATGTCATACAGACCCTAAGAGAACACAAATGCCAGCCCAGGTTACTGTATCCTGCAAAACTCTCAATTAACATAGATGGAGAAACCAAGATATTCCATGACAAAACCAAATTTACACAATATCTTTCTACAAATCCAGCACTACAAAGGATAATAAAGGGTAAAGCCCAACATAAGGAGGCAAGCTATACCCTAGAAGAAGCAAGAAACTAATCGTCTTGGCAACAAAACAAAGAGAAGAAAAGCACACAAACATAACCTCACATCCAAGTATGAATATAACGGGAAGCAATAATCACTATTCCTTAATATCTCTCAACATCAATGGCCTCAACTCCCCAATAAAAAGACATAGATTAACAAACTGGATACGCAACGAGGACCCTGCATTCTGTTGCCTACAGGAAACACACCTCAGAGACAAAGACAGACACTACCTCAGAGTGAAAGGCTGGAAAACAACTTTCCAAGCAAATGGTCAGAAGAAGCAAGCTGGAGTAGCCATTCTAATATCAAATAAAATCAATTTTCAATTAAAAGTCATCAAAAAAGATAAGGAAGGACACTTCATATTCATCAAAGGAAAAATCCACCAAGATGAACTCTCAATCCTCATCTTCGGTTGGTTTATATACAAGTGTGCAATTTCTAGGCTTGAAAGTAAAATGATGCTATCTGGTGCTGGATAGAGGAGCCTTATTTTTTATTATGGTAGCTTGCTATTTTTGTAACATGGTGATTTGGTTGAACATAATAAAGTACAGTAGTAACTGAAAAAAAAAAGAACATCCTATTTCAGAGATGGAGTCTAGAGAGGTAGCGCCTAGGTTTAGGGGACTGGCTGCTCTTCCGATTCCCAGCACCCACAAGGCCGCTCGTGCCGTCTGTAACTCCATTTCTAGGTGATGCAACAGATGATGCAGTTCAAGAAAAAAATGCATGTAAAATCTGAAGAAGAAATCATTTTTATAAAGGTCATATCGATTATTTCGTGATAAACGTAAGAAAACATTTTTTAAAAGTGAAAAAAAAAAAAAGAATAACTCCTGCCATTAAGGAATACAAAAACAAGACACCAGCAAATGACCATACAAGTAAATGTAGAATTACAACTATTAGTTTTATGTCAAGGACTTTTCATGAGGGTGAGCTAAGCTTCCCTGAGACCTTGGAGAAAGAGAAAGATATGAACTTGGAGAGGGGCAGGGGAGCTGTAGGGGTGAATGAATGTGGAGTCTGACTGAAAAGCTATTAGACAGAACAAACGACATGCAGAGGTCAGGATATGAGTTGGACCGTGTCTACTGAAAGACTTGAAGTGGGGATAAGGTGCGCAGAACTAAAGGACATGGGAGACTCAGTGTACCCCCCTCCAGATTCACAAATTGGACCCTGTGTATTCACACAGTAAATGTATTGGAAGTGATGCCTGATGATCTGTGGGAACAGGAGTTGGGAGAGTGTGTACACCCAGAGGAGAGGCACAGGAGGACACAGCAGAGACAGCTGTGTGCAATTTAAGGGGAATGGGATTAGTGAGGTGGCTCAGTATAAATATAAAGGCACCTGCCACCAAGACTGATGACCTGAATTCAATTTCCGAATCTCATGTGGTTGAGAGAAAGAATTGACTCCTGGAAGTTGTCCTCTGACCTCTCAGTGCAAACAATGGTACAGGAACCAACACACATGCACACCCACACAGACATCCATGCACAGTAAATCAGTTAACTTAATTTTTAAAATAATAAAAAATTTAAAAAAACAGGAGAAAGCCAGGAGTGGTGAGACACACTTTAATTCCAGCACTCGGGAGGCAGAGGCAGGGGCATCTCTGAGTTTGAGATTGGCTTGGTCTACAGAGTGAATTCCAGGACATGCAGAACCACGTAGTGAACTCTTACCTCCAAAAATAAAAGAAGATGGTAAATAAATGAGGAAATACTAAATAAAATAGTGGTCTTGGGAGACACCACCACCCTTGATGGTGTCTACATACCAGACTGCAGCTCACAGAACTGTGAGAAAGCAAGTGTGTGATGTGGAAGAAACCCTAGGATGGTCCTTACAGCTGCCGACTAAGACCAATCCTAGGGAAGAAAGGAACCCAATGAAGCCAAACCGCAGTCAACCCTGTGTCGAGGATGTCCGTCTGCATTGACATCAGAGTGATAGGATGGAGCCAATGCCCCGTTTCAGAAGGTCGGATTAGAGAGGAGGGGTCAATTGTTAAAGTATGGAGGAAAGCCAATGTCCGAACGAAGGAAGATGAAGACTCAGGCCAGAGACATGACTCAGCAAAGGAACTTGCTAGCACTTGAAAGTCTCAGGGTTCCTTCTTCAGCAACATCAAATACAAACAAAGAACAAAGGGTAGATTCAGACTGTTGGCATTTTCCGAGAGTGGCAGAAAGAATACTATGGTATTACAGGTTACTTGGAGGTGCTTACAAAGAAAGGTAGCACCAGAAACTAAACAACATCCATTACATGACTGACTGGCTGACAGACAGACAGACAGACAGACAGACAGACAGACAGAATGGAAGCCACAATGACCAAACTCCTCTCTAGAACTCAGTGAGCTTGCAAGGAGTTGAGGTTAGAGAGTCAGTTAGCCGGGGCTGTAACAGAAGGGAAACACAGGTGAGACGCGCTAGTTGGTAGCGTGCTTGCCTTGTAGGCATAATAAAGCCCTGGGTTCCATTCCCAGCACTGCACAAATTGGATGTGTTGGTACACACCTGTAAGCCCAGCTCTTGGGCAGTGGAAGCAGAAAGATCAGAAACTTGGTTGTCCTTGGCTAAAAAATAAGTTTCAGGCTAGCTGGAACTACACGAAATCCTGTCTATGCAAATAAAAAAGGCACTGGAAAGATGGTTCCGCCATTAGAAGCACTGGCTGATCTTCCAGAGGACTCAAATTCGTCCTTGAAGGAATGGTACCTCACAATCGTCTCTAACTCCACATCTAGGAGCTCCAACTCCTGCCTCTGGCCTCCAGGGGCACTGCACACACGGGCTACACATATATGCAGGCAGGTAAAATACAAATACATATAACTCTTTGTTTTTTTCAAGACAGAATCTTATTATGTAGCTCTCGCTGTCCTGGAACTCACTCTGTAGACCAGGCTGGCCTTAAACTCACACAGACTCGCCTGCCTCTGCCACCTCAGTACTGTGAAATACTTTTTAATAATAATAATAATAATAATAATAATAATAATAATAATAATAATAATAGAAAAGGCAGAAAGAGCTGACAGTGGCAGATCAAGGGTCTTTGTCCAGGAAGCAGGACAAGACCCCTGAATTTCTAATTAATGTGCTTCTCATGTGTTGTCTCTTCATAAACGAATTCTACTCCCCACCACTTGGGCACTAGTAAGCAGATGCTTTGCTCAACCAAGGCACCTGCACCCTGATTATACCCCGACAGCCCCCAAGAAGCGTGCAACAAAGCCAGATGAGCAGGCATGCTAATGAATGGGGCCTAAGACTCCAATATTCCCTTCCTCAAATGCTGTGCATGTCCCCGACAGAGAAATGAAATCTCCGAGACAGGCTGATTATACAAATAAAGCAGTATTATTGTATTTGTCTACCAGGCTGATCGCAGGAAATTTGCAATTTATGATGGATTTCACAAATAGAAAAAATAAACAGGCGATATCATTTATTATAGCCGCATCTACATCAATAAAGGAAAGGAGAGAAGAGTGGCAGTAATCTGAATATTGGAGGTAAAACTTCCTCCTGATATATTCAAGCGTTTGAATCAAAATATTATCTTATGCTAAGAGGTCACTAATTTAATTTTGATGATATTTTCCCAAGAGACTGAGTTGATAGATCATTGAACGCTGCAGAAAATGACTTTGCTTAGGAAATTAAACTAGTCAAGAAAACAACTATTAAAACATTCTTACGGTGAGCTGGGGATGTGGCTCTGCTGGTACAAAACCTTGCTGAGGATGCAGGAAGCCCTGGGTTCCACTCCTAGCCCTGCATAAATTGGGGTGGTAGGGCACACCTCATAAACTGAGATCATCTTCAGCTACTTAGTGGGTTCAAGGTCAGCCTGGGCTACATGAGTCCCTGACTCAAATAGAGGCTAAGTCGAGCCCAGAGAGATGGTTCAGTGGTTAAGAACATGGCTGCTCTTGCGGAGGACCCAAATTTAGTTTCTAGCTCCCGCATACATTGATTTATAACCCTGTCACGTCAGTTCCAGGGCATCTGATGTCCTCTTCTGGCCTCCGTAGGCACGGGTACAGACAGGCACACATACATACACATTAAATAGAGAAATATTTTAACAGATATATTATAGACTGGCTTTCTCCAGTAGGCTTCCTTTGCATTTCCTCATTCAGACCACCCATGTTGAAGTGCCCGGCCTAGCGTTATCCTTGTCAGTGTTCTGTTCTCTCACGATTACCTGACCGAAGTCAGATAGTCTCTCATTGTCCTTAGTGGCTGGTCACATTTGATTCAGGGGTTTCTTGTGCTTTCTTTCATTGATTTTATGAAATTCTGAAGCACAGTTTACAGCTCAGCTTCTGTGTTCTAATGTGCCCTGGGGATCACACGCAAGCTGCTACCTTGAAAGTTTTCAGGAGCTACGAAAATTACCTATCTGCATTTTTAAAGAAAAGATGTGGTTTGTTTTTATTTTATGTATATGAGTGTTTACCCACATATAAGTACACCATATGAATGGCCCATGTATGGCCACACATGCCCATCATACACACAGATGGGAAGAAGAAGGGAGGGAGGGAGGGAGGGAGAGAGGGAGGGGGGAAGAGAAAGGGAGAGGGAGGGACAGGAGGAAGCAGACAAGGAAAAGGTTTTCAGGAATAGGCACTTTTGCATCATTAGGGTCTATCCTGCAAATTGTTTGTGGCCTGGTGGGCATCTCCACACTGTTTTCTCTCTCGGGGTCCCTCATTTGTTCTCATTATTTACCAGCTCAGCACCTCAATCCAGTGGAGGGGTAACCACAAAAGTATTCACAAAAGAAAATTAATAATTGCTACAAAGGCTTCCTCATCTTGCTTGGGCTTATGAATTTTGGCTGCATTATACAGAAGCAAGAAATTTTTTTAACAATGAGGAGGGAACCTTTAATTGATTTTTTATTGCTTCAAGTGCTCCAAAGACACATTGTATTTTGTCGTCATTTACACTTCATATTAAATTCAAAATATCTTTGAAATGAGCAAATATTTATTTTCATTTGATCCATCTGTTAAGTGAAATACTAAAAAGACAGCTAAATCACTTTATTAAATTCAGTGGTTTATAAACAATTTATATGTTCATTTGTTCTGGGTTAAAAATGCCCCCAAAGCACAAGTTTATGAAACCCACAAAGCAAATTGCATCGTTTTAATCTGACGGATGTAAGCCATGGCTTCCTCCTCTTCACTCCATTAATTTACTCCCTAACTTGAGTTAATTAGTGAGGTTCCTATTTTCAAAAGTTCTTTGAAATGCACTGTGGAGGGGTGACAGCATTTGCTCATACTGCTTTGAAAACCTACCACAGAGAAGATGGGCTAAACACAAATGACAAATTTCTTAGGGTCTTATCACACACTGAGTACCTGATTGTCAGTCAGCAATGTCTATGCTGGGAGCCAGTGGGTGATTAATATATGGTTGTTATAAAGAATCCAGAGAAGTCTAAATGGGAAGGAGAGAAGGGTAAAGAAGAACTCGTTTGAAGCAATTACTACGATGAGAAATTACCTCTAAGGGGCTGAGCATATACACCAAGTAGAGATTGACTGACGTTCATCTGAACCGGAACTGAAAGGTGAACTTCCATCCCCTCAGAGAAATAGGGGGGAAATATAAAAAACCAGAGCTTGGTCAGACAGTAAATTAAGGACTATGGAGATAGCTTACTTGCTACCCTTTCAGAAGACCCAAGTTCAGTACCCAGAACCCACAGTGCAGGACTCACAACTGCCTGTAACACTAGTGCCAGGAGATCCAAAGCCTTCTTCTGGTCTCCTTGGGTACCTTTGTGCACATGCATGTATTCACACACACGTAAACATACATTTAAAAATAATGAAACTAAATTCTTTAAAGTAGAAACTATGGCTAACAGTTTAAGATGTGTCTAAGGGGATTTAGAAGAGAAAAGAAGCCTCTCACCAAATGTTCAAGCAAACACGATTTCTGTCCCTCCTGTGATAGTCGATTAACAGACAGGGGATGACAGATTTATTGGCTTCAGTGCCCTTGCTATGTCCCAAGTCACGTTATTTCACCGGACTCCCCGCTCTGGCCCCCAGACCACCAGCCTGCCGACATCACTTAGCTTGTCCCCTCCTTGCTGATGTCCTGCCTTACCCCATTTCCCGTTTATCGGAACTATGGAAGTCTGCGCCAGACCCTCAGACCCTCACTTCCTACCAGGTGATGGGGTTTTGTTGATGTTGTCATTTGCTTTTAAACAAGGTGTTATAGATACTAGCCTAACCACGGGTAGCTGTGACCTTTTGATCCTCCAGCTTTCGGGCGCACAGAGTGCTGGGATGGCAGCTATACACACTCACTTCCCGTTTTAGGCTGTGACAGAGTAGGAACCCAGGCCTTCATGCGTGCTAAGGACGCTATCTACTGAGTCACCACCCCAGCCCATATCTTAAGCCCCAAATTCCCCCTCTATAAATGGAAACATATATTGCCCAGCACAGCCGTGGCAGAGGAGGAGGGTAGAGGAAAAGGCATCAGGATTAACATGAAAGCCCCAGGGCTACATGCAAGAAGCGGGGCAGACAGAGCATACAGCCTTAGGATAAGGTGAGCGCCCACACAAATGTACGATCCAAAGAACCCAGGGCCATAGGGCTTCTAATCTTTCTTTCCCATTCTCCTTGATTGGGAACGACCTCTTCCATAACAAACTGTCTATGCCTCTACCACTGTCTAAATGGCCTTGATCCAATTACCCGTTCCAGGATACAAGAACTTAGAAATCCCAGCTGTCACCCTGGGGCCCCTTCCTTGTCAGTAATACAGAGCTCAATGCTAGATGGTCAGCCAAGTTGTGCAAGCTGTTCTCTTACCATTTTCTACAGACTTGGATTAAAATCAAGTCAGCAGCTGACCCACCCTCAGCCAAAGGAAGGGCTGACTTAAGACTCAAGTGCCCTTTAGTCTCACCCCTGCTTGAACCCCAGTCCTGGGAACTGCTTATACAAGTTTCTGACACCCAAACAACCCCTGGATTGATTTTTCTCAGGAAATGATACTGAAGAGGAGAAGAATGTGCCTAATCTCAACTCTCCTTTGACCAAACTCCCACTCACATACCTATGATGTCACCTTTTCCTTGTTTTTGCTGAAAAGTATTTTCAGCAGCCTTTGGTGACACATGCTATAGATGTCTGGGTTATAGCCCTGGCTCCCAGGGGTCAACGACAAAACCTTTCTGGTTCGGTTTTGTTTGGTTTGACTTTTAAGATTTAAAAAAAAAATTATTCATATGTGTGTATATTGAGGTGACTGTTTGCGAATATCAGGGGTGGGTGTTTAAGTTGTCTAGTAGAGGCCATTATGGCCTCCAGGGTTGGAGTAGTTACAAGCTGCTAGACAATGGCACTGGAACTCTAACCAGGGTCTGCAGGAAGAGCGGTAAGTTTTCTTTCCTGTAGAGCCATCTCCCCAGCCTTTAACTCAGAATTTTTTGTTTTGCTGTTTTTGGTAGCCTCAAATTTTCTATAGAGCCAATGATGACCTTAAACTTCCGATCCTTCTGCTTCTACCTCTCAAATGCTCAGATTATGAGTGTAGGACATCACACCAAGTTTACGTAATGCTGGTGAAGGCCCTTGGGGCTTCCAGCATGCTAGACAAGTGCTCTCCCACCCCAAGCCCATCCCCAGCTTCCAAAGATTCTTTTCTGAAGGTTATGGGATCTTCTATATTACTGGCTCCCTAGAAGGTCCTCAATTGCAAATACTTGCCTCACCACAAAGTTTCGGGAGCAGACAGAGCTTCTCTCTCTCTCTCTCTCTCTCTCTCTCTCTCTCTCTCTCTCTCTCTCTCTCTCTCTTTCTCTCTCTCTCTGCACCAGAAGCAGGAGCATTGAGAAATGTCGAGGTCAAGTCATCAGATAAGCAGGAATTTCTGCTATACTTGACTGTACTAAGAAGGCACAGACCCATGGCCCAGCAGAAATCTAAGCAGGGAGCTCTCACATACATTTCAGAGTGAGCAGATCAAAGCCCAAGGTTTTTGAAGACTTGCAGATCACAGTTGCTAGAAATAGCAGTCTAAGGAGCAAGTGTCCCTGAGAAGCCAGCTTCTTCCAAGGAGGAGAAAAAAAATTCAGACAAAATTTCCCTGCCTGATCAAGGCTCTCAGGCCTAAGGATCCAGTAAGATGGCAAGCAGTCTCTTTATCTCTCAAGGACTTGTCCCAGTCCAAAGGAACTCTCACCTGACCTGGGTGATTTCATTTGTCCCTCTTATCACCCAGCGTTTTTATCTAAGATACTTTTTTTATAGCCTGAAGTCACAGAAATGATGTACCAGACCTTTCAATGTCACAGACCACGGATTTTCTAAACACAAAGAAGAGACAATTTCCCACACACCCAGAGGAGCATCAAGACCCTTATTTAACTACGGCTCTTTAGCCTCGGTGAACTCAGGGTTTCACCTCTCAGGCCAAAGGGCCCAAAATTCCCCGCGACCCAGACTCACTCAGGAATATGATGGTCTGTCTTCTCGCTGTCCGGCTCTCCTCACTCTCTGACTTCCGCAGCTGCAGCTGTGGTCCGGTCCCTGCCAGAGTACCCCGCTTGCTCTTCATTAGCACTTTCATCATGTTCCAACACATGAAAGCCACAGACACCAGGACCACCAGGTAAACAGCGAAGGCCCCAAAGATGCTGGACTGGAAGACCTCCCAACGGCTGGAGAGGTTCGTGCAGATGGACATATTGGAGTCTCCAGGATGATCGTGGTGGCGGGTACGAGAGAGGTTACAGTTGAGTCCCTTGTGAGTGGGGACGTTCGCCAGAGGGTACTCAATACCCATGGCAAAGAGCAAGGGCAGTGCCACCAGAGCGGAGGTGACCCATACAAAGCCGATCAGCAGTTTCACCTGGCAAGGTCCAGACACGTCCTTATATCTGAAGGGATGACAAATGGCAATGTAGCGCTCAAAGCTGAGGGTCAGCACATGCAGCAATGTGGCGTAGCTACACGTCTCAAAGAGGAACGTGTGGAGCTTGCAGGACAGAGCATAGCTGGGTGTGGTCAGGGGGTTCCAGATGATGCTGTAGAACTCCATGGGCATGCCAATCAAAAAGACCAAGATATCTGAACAAGCCAAACTGATCATGTGATCTGTCACCTCCTTCTGCAAATAGCCCTTTTTCTGCAATACCTGCGTAACCCGGATGGTGACGCTATTGCCCAAGATGCCTACCACGAAGACGATCAGGTACACCAAGGTGAGGGTGATTTTGATCCAAGTGGCCACTTCGAACTCAGGGACATGGCTGTGATCGATGACTCGGGAGCAGATGTTGCTGGAGCCACTGGATGAAGCCATGAGGAAGAGAGACCCTGACCACCAGGTCCCCAAATGTCTCCACTTTCTTTTCTTCCGCCTCCCAAAGAAGCCTCACGACTCACCAGCGTGGGTGCAACAATTTCTGTCTCTGTGGTTGGCTGGCCAAGGGTGACTTAGTTTTTCGGCTCTCTCATCGAAACTTCCTGGAAGAATTCACCCTAGAATCCCTGGCGACGCGAGTATGTGGCGGTGGGGTTTGGAGATAGTCACTCTGGGATGAGGAGGAACCAGTCAGGAGAAGGCACTGACCTCTCTCTTTTCAACTCTGCGTAAGAGCTGCAGTACTCTGTCTGGCGGCAGTTCCTTCTCTCCCTTCCAGGTCCCTGGCACTGACCTCCCCGGCCTCCTTCCAGGAGGGAAGCGAAGAGGTCTCACACGGGTCAATCATTAACCACAGCTCACTCAGCTTAGCAGCCGGCTGTAGAACCAGCCCAGCCAGCCGCAGGGTCTGACTCAACACAGATTGTGGCAGACAAGGGAATAGCACCTCTCGCCTTGCTCTTGCAGCAGCCTCTGGCCAGTCTTTGAGGTTCCTTGAGGCAGGCAAACTGAGTAGGTGTGTCAACCTGGGAAGGCGGAGGGCTCTCCTGGTCTTGAAGAGGGACACTCTACAAGTTCCTGGGTATCTGAGATATCCTGCCTTGCAGGACTGGTTTGGCTGTGGCTTGCCTTGGACAACTCTGCAAGCGCTCTCCCACTAGTGCCCAAGTTATAGGATACCCAGGTATTTGCAATGAATTACTACCTGGAAGTCATCCCCAACCAGGCTAATAACATCCACTTTAAAGCCCGGCTTGGCTCCAAGCCTCCTAACGTCTTGCACAGTGCATGGTGCCTCTCCATCCGGACCCCAAACTGCCTGTGGTTGTTTCACTAAGTTATTCTTTCCCCCGAGGCAGAACTCACCAGCAATTAGGAATGCAGATGGGTGCGAAAGGGGCAGCTGTGTTCCAGATATCGGGTTAGGGAAGCACATCCTTCAGGGGAAGCTGTTTCCACAAGCTGGAGGACCACAGCAGGAGCCCGTGGGCTCTCAAAGCAGTTTACCTCTTAAACGGGTGGAGGGATTCTAATAGGCAGTTTCAGCCTTTCAGCGTAGAAATTCCATTTAACTCTAAAATCTAAAATGAGGGTGGAAACCAGAAAGTGAGCAGACATGTGCATTGAGGAACACCCAACAGTCAAAATGTGTCCAGACATTGCTAAGTGGGGACTTGGAGGAGGTCACCATAAGCCATTCACTGCTGTTTTGAAGAACTAGACTGTTTATAGTCCCTGCCCATTCTGACAACAGCTCTTCCTTGTCCGGGTCACCATACCTGGGTTATGATCCAAACAAAAAAATTCACTTGGTTGGATTGGTTGTCTTTTTTTTTTTTTTTTTTGAGAAACTGTTTCATGTAGCCCAGGCTGGCCTCCAACACCATATAGGCCAGTATAACCTTGAACTCTTGATCCTTCTGCGTCCCCCTTTCAAGTGCTGGGATTGCAGGCATGTGCCATCACCCTCTGTTTATGAGGTCTCAAGACCTAGGGCTTCACAAATGCTAAACAAACCCAAACCCGCTACCAACTGAGCCACATTCCCCCATCCTGTGCGAAATCTTAAGGAAAAGTCAAATGCTTAAAAACAGGAAGCTGAGGAGGACAATTCCCAGAGACGGGGAGGGAAAGGAAGTGCGCCAAAGCCTGCTGGTTTGCAGTTGTGTAGGACGAATGTATCTAGATATTCAACCTAACTCGGGACTTGAGTTAATAGCACTTTGAGGCTCAATTGGAAGTGTACTAAGAGAGCACGGGTGTAACACACACAACAGTCGCTCTGGGGGAGACAAGGAAACAAGGAACTTGTTTGTAGTCACCTTTTCACTGTGCGGTTTAGCTAGCTTCCTGTTGCTATGGTAACGTACTCGGGAGCAAAAGCAACCTGAGGTAAAAGGGGTTTATTTGGTTTATCTGGTTTATACTCCCTAGGTCAGTCACTGAGGGAAGTCAGGGTAGGAACTGAAACAGAACAAATGGAGGCTCACTATTAGCCAGCTTACCCACGCTCCTGGTCTGCGAGCTTCTTTCTCATACAGCCCAAGACTACCGCCAACACCACCGGGCAGGATGACCGCACTGTAGAAGAATGAAAACAGACCCATAGTTATCACCCTGCCCCCAAATCAACTCCAAGTGGATCAGAGATCTCAACCCTGAATTTCTAAGGGAAAACAGACATCGGTGCAGGAAATACAATCCATTTGCCCAGGAATTAAGGCCAACAGTTGAAAAGTGGGACCTTATTAAATTTAAAAACTCCTATACAGCAAAGAAAACCATCCATCAAGTGAAGAGGAAGCCCCTGGAGTTGGGGGGAAATCCTTTGGAACATTATCATCCAAAATACACAGAGGACCCCCCCCCCAAAAAAACAACCAAAGAATCAAGAAAATGACTGAATTAAAAACTGGTGTATGACAATATCAGCTAGCCAGACTACCCAGAGGTCCCAGGGACTAAATCACCAACCCAAGAGTACACATAAGGGACCCATGGCTCCAGCTACATTTGTAGCAGATGATGGCTTTATCTGGCATCAATGGGAGGGGAGGCCCTTAGTCCTGTGGAGGCTTGATACCCCAGCATAAGGGGATGCTAGAGCAGTGAGGTGGGAATGGAGGTGGAGTATCCTCATAGAGGCAAAAGGGAGGGGGAATGGGATGGGGGTTTTCAGAGGGGAAACTGGGGAGACAACATTTGAAACATAAGTAATAAAATAACTAATAAAAAAGATAAAGAAAAAGCCTGGTGTATGTAGGTGAACAGAGTTCTCAAAAAAATTGGCTAAAAAAATATGTCTCTAAGTGTTCAACATCCTTAGCAATTAGGGAAATGTAATTTTGAAACTATCTTGAAATTTCATCTTACCCCAGTCAGCATGCCAAAGGTCAAGGAAACAAACAACAGCAAACAAATGTTAGAAAGAGTGCAGGGAGAGGGGGACCTCCTTCACAACTGGAGGGACGGAGACCTGGTGCAGCCACTGTGGAAATCAGTGAGGAGAATTCTCAAGAGGCTGAAAGTGAATCTGACAGACAGTCCAGCCGTAGCACTCCTCAGCATGTATTCAAAGGGCCTCACGGCCTACTTCATGGGTACTTGCTCAGACATGGTCAATGCCACTCTATTGACAAGAGCTGGGAAACAGAAGCAACCTGTGTGTCTGTCCTTCAACTGATACAAGGACATGAAAACGTAGCACATGTGTACAGTGAACTAGTACAATTCTGCTGTAAAGGAAACAGAAACTGAAAATTGCAGGTAAACGGAGGGCAGTAGAATATATTTACTGAGCGAGGTGGTCCAGAAAGACAAGCGTCCCATGCTCTCTTGTTTGTGGATCCTAGCTCCAAGTCTCTGTATTTGAATATATTGTTTACTGCAGAAACAAGTGAGGGAAGTAGAAATGGACCGTAAGAGAGCAGCAAAAGGAACTCTAGAGAGGATAAGATACTGGGCCATAGGCTATCTAGAGCAAATAGGATGACACAAGAGGGAGAAAGCAGAAACCAGAGATGAGAGGAGTAACTGGGGAAGAGAGAGGGAGGGTAATAAGGAGAAGAGGAAGAAAGGGGAAAAATTAGCACTAAAAGTGTTTAAAAAGCCAAATATACATACATACATACACACATACATACATACATACATACATACATACATACATACATACTACACATACAAACAAACATACATACCAAACACACAAACATCCATATATATGTACACACACACACATATATCTATATATATATGCCATGCACACTAATAGAATTGTGTGTGCCTATGCACATGTGTGTGTGCATGTGTGTGTGTGATGTGTATGTATGCAGGTATGTGTGCACACATGTATATGTGGAGGGCAGAAGTCATCATCAGAAATTGTTCTTCAGGTTCTGTCCACCTTGTTTATTGTTGGTTGTTTTGTTATTTTGAGACAGGGTCTCATTATGTAGACATACAGATTTTTTTAAAGATTCAAATGTGTGTGTGTGTTGTACCTGGGAAGCCAGAAGAAGCCATCCAATAGCCTGGACCCGGAGTTACAGGTGATTATGAGCCACTAGATCTAGGTACTAAGAACCATATTCCAGGCCTGTGCAAGAACAGCAGTCACGTTTAACTGCGGAGCCATCTGTCCAGACTCTTGATACATTGTTTTTTTGTTTTGTTTTGTTTTGTATATTATCTTTACAATTGTGCAAAGTAGATGTTATTGTCTTCACTTTACAGATGAGAAACTTGAGGAGTAGAGGGTAAGTAACTACCAGACACTCCCAAGGGAACATTCAATGCCAAGTATACCCGGTACGTAGTCACTGTCCTCCCTGGGACAGCGTTTCCCTAAATCCTCTGGAGCAGTGGCACTCAGGAAAAGACTGACCTGTGTTCTGTCACCCAGTGCTTCCCCTGTCGCCAGCTGCTGCATTCCAGCCATCCTTGGCTTAGTGTGGTAACCTCGTTTGTTCTGCTCAGACAAGATTCAATTACTATCCAATTGTCATCAGAATGTTCTCTGCCAAGCCGAGGAGACAAATTATAAATGCATAGCCAAACTGAAGATCAAACTAACAGAAATTCTTCCCTAATAGTAATAATGGAAAAACATATATTTTGAACAAATGTCTAGAAGAAATAAGTGTACATTTCGCCTTTGCTTTTCCTAGGGTCAATTTAAAAAAAATTAAAAAACTACTCAATGACTTGCTGAGGACAAACTTGTGTGGCTCTTGGTCAGGGTTTGTACAATCTACACATTTTTCTAGCATATTTGATAAAGGGCAAAGTGGGGTCAAAATGAGGGAAATGAAGACCTTCGGGGCTGAGGAGATGGCTTGGTTCACTGGTCAAGTGTTTGCCTCACGAGTTTGAAGACTTGAATTTGGATTCCCAGAATCCACTACAAAGCCAGGTGTGGTGATGCATGTCTGTAATCCCAGCACCAGAGAGGCAGAGACAGAAGGACCCCTGAGGTTCAGTGGCAGCTAGCTGAGGCTACATGAAAAGCTCCAGGTTCACTGAGGAGTGTGGCTTCTGTTCCCAGTACCAACAATGGGCTCTCCACAGCCACCTGTTCACTCTCCCTCCAGAGATCTGCTGCCTTATTTTGGCCCCATGGGCACCTGTACTCATGCACACACACACACACACACACACACACACACACACACACACCCCTAACACATAAATAGAAGGTACTTCAGTCACTCCCATACCCCAACATGTGTGTCTAACTAACACATAAATAGAAGGTACTTCAGTCTCTCCCATACCCCAACATGTGTGTCTAACCTGCAGCCCAGGAGAGCTGTGAACTTGGCCCAACATATTCATAAGTGATGTCATACTGTAGCATCAAGAGGTTGGATTCTCCTGTGCTTTGTTAAGAAGCACAGAGTTCTAGGGCCTTGGTGACCTTATGTTAAAACATTCCAGGTAAAAGAGAAACTCTCTTTCCTGCTTTACACAATCTCTTCAGCCCACTTGGGAACCAACCCTATTAACTCCACCCTTATAGTTTTGAAAGGATATCGTATTTTCAGGTATAATGCCAATTATACTCAAATCTTCTCATGGATCTACTGGATCTTGCTAGGTAAACATTTACAAATCAGTTCAGGATTATCTTCCACCGGTGTGCTAAGTCCTCTGAGGATGCAGTTGCAGATGCACTTGGAGATCAGACTCCTAGGTTTTGGATCTGATCTGACCACTGTCTCTTGGTGCTTTGGTTTTCTCCTTTGTGACCAGAGGACAAGAGCAGTACTCAACCCCTGTTCTTATCGAGAGGATTAAATAACTTAATATTAAAAGTACGTAACGGAGTGCTTTAAAGCACATGCTGCTCTTGAAGATCTGAGTTCAGTTTCCAGAACCCACGTCAAGCAATTCATAGCCAGTTATAATCCAACTCTGGGGTATACAACATCCTCTTCTGGCCTCTGCTGACACTTAAATGCGCGCACACACACGACACACACACACACACACACAAACTTACAAAAAATAAATATACAAATCAATAATAATAATACAAATGTAATACATTAGGGTCTGTTTGTTTAAAGAAAGCATTTTATTTATTCTTTGACAAATTTAAGCATGTATATAATATATAATCATATCTACTGTCAAGTCCCCAATCCTACTCATCCATCCTCTCCAACACATCCCCCTTCCACCTTCTTGTCCTCTCATTTTTAATAACCTGCTAAGTCCAGTTAGTGCTATACATATGCAGATGCATGGGGGGGCAACCACTGGAGCATGGGCAATCTACCAGAGGCCACACACACACACACACAAACACACACACACACACACACAATCTTCTCCCACCCCAGCAACCATCAACTGTTATTAGTTCCGCAGTTAGGGGTGGGTAGGGGTGGGTCCTCATTAGCCTTTCTCCCATATGACTGACTTGATCCTGGACAGGTCTTGTGCAAGAAACATAACTTAATAGCAGCAGTGAGCTTGTGACTGCACGGCCATGTCTTTGGTCTCACCTCTGGTCTCGGGCATGAAGTCACTCCTCAGAGCCGGGTTTCAGCTCTCCATGAGGGCAGCAACCAGAAGGGCCTACCCCGCCTTCTCTTGGGATCCTGTGCACATCAAGGTAGCACTCGATAACACCCCTCCCCATTTGCTGGCTCTAGCATTCTTTCCATTCTGTCTTCCTAGGTGTTTTCTGCACCTTGGGAGCATTGATGTAGAACTTCCATTTAGGATTGATCACTTGACAATCCCTTATTCTCAGCAAGCTGACCATCTTCTTTAAAAGTGTGTGTGTGTGTGTGTGTGTGTGTGTGTGTGTGTGTGTGTGTGTGTGCCCATTGAGTCAAGAAGAGGGCATTAGATCCCCTGGACCTGGAGTTACAATTAGTCATGAAGCTCCTAACTTGGGTGCTGGGGACTCAGGTCTTCTGCAAGAGCAGTGCATATGCTTTAACTATTGAGCCACCATTAACCATGCAGCACTGTAGGATTCTATGCTAGGAAAATAGCAATTCCCCTAAAGGGCTTATTTGACAGTCAAGTCAAGCATGTAAATCAATGGACAACATAAAACCAAAATTGCTAATGTAGAAAATAAACCCATTTATAATAGCACTGGAAAGCTTGAGCTAGGGCTGAAGGGATGGCTCAGTTAATATAGTGCTCGCCTTGGAAGCATAAAAACCTGGGTTCAATCCCTAGCGACCATGGTAAAGTCAAGAGTGGGGCTGGAGAGATCAATCAGAAGCTCTTATAGAGGACTGCTCTCCTAAAGCTCAGTTTTCAGCACCCATGTGAAGCATTCCACACCCCTCTGTCCTCCAGCTCCGTGGAATCCAGTGCACACCTGTACTTATTGGCACAGACCCAGTGGTGGCATCCACTTGTAATCCCAGCACCGAGGAGGCAGAGGCAAGCAGATCCCTGGGGCTCACTGGCCAAACAGCCTAGCCTTCGTGAAGAGTTCCAGTACCATGAGAGCTTGCTGTCTCCAAATAAACACGATGGATGGTGCCTAAGAAATAACTCTGGCAGTTGACCTCAGTCCTTCACACAACACACACACACACACACACACACACACACACACACACACACGAACACATTCACAAGGAAGAATGAAATGCAAATAAATTTAACCAAGAATGTGAAATGCTTGCACACTGGAAAATATTAAACATTGATGAAGGAATTGAAGTGGATAGTTTAGTCCCCATCATGGTTTGGAAGAATTAACGTTGTAAAATACCATTCTACCCACAGTTGCATACGGACTCAGCATAACCTCCATTGAAATTCTAGCGGTGTATATTCATAGAAATAGAAAAAATCTAGAATTCGTATGGAAACTACTGAAAATCTTCAATAGCCAAAAATTAATCTTGACAAAGAAAAAGCTTGATGCACCACAACTCACAAGTTAAAATAAGTTAAAAATTGTGGTAATATGAACTGCTTTCTCTTTTCTTTCTTTCTTTCTTTCTTTCTTTCTTTCTTTCTTTCTTTCTTTCTTTCTTTCTTTCTGTCTGTCTGTCTTCCTTCCTTTCTTCCTTTCCTTCTTTTTTTCTTTATTATTTGGAGCATACTAGAATATAAACTAAATACACACACGTACACACACACACACACATGCACTGAGTGTGAAAGAGAGAGAGAGAGACAGAGACAGAGACAGAAAGACAGACAGACAGACACAGATCAATTGAACAAAACAGAGACTGAAGAGTATAAAGCCAAGTAACTTTTGACAAGGCAACTCTGTAAATACAGGATACAAAGGACAGTCTTTGCAGTGAGTGGTACTAGGAAAACTGGATATCCTCATGCAAAAGCATGGCACTGGGGCCTTGGCCTTTAACACTGTGCACAGAATCCAATCATATATCTGGAGAGCTGGAGAAACAGCTTGGCTAGCTCCAGGGAACCTGAGTGTACTCCTTACGCACTGTAATTCCAGCTCCAGCAGCTCCAACATACTCTCCTAATATTGGAGATCACCTGCATACATGTAGCATACACACATGTTCACATAAGCACATACACACAATGCACACACACAAATTTAAAAAAAAAATAAAACTTTAGAAAATACAAGCCCCACCCCCTACATAATTGTAAGAAAATATAAGTCTCCCAGAAGTTTCCCAAAGGAAAACACATAGAATTATAAAAAATGAAGAGGATGTGCTACTTGGTTCTCATGTGGGACCCCTAACAACTGGAGCAGAGGCTGTCTCTTACTGCAACTTGATATGCGAAGGCGGGTTGATATCCATGGGAAGCCTCCCCTTTTCTGGGGAGGGAAGGGGAGAGGTTGGGAGGGAAAGAGAGTGGGAAAGCTATGATCCAGATGTAAAGTAAATATTGTAAAGATGGACTCAATGGCTGCTGCTGCTTCTGTGCGCCTGGATACCAAGGCAGGCATTGTGACTTGGAACTGGATGAATGGGTTTCTGCTCCCTGGGTGAATGAGGCTGGATGCCTCAATGAGACATGAAGATATACATGTGTCTGTCCTCAAGAGTATTCTGGGGTGGCGTTTGGAAATTGATAAATGTGGATCCCAGTCGTGTCTACATGATGCCACATGCCAGGATGTTCTTGGGGTTCACGTCCGTGATTGTGCACCTGGATTTCTTGGAGACCAACTTTCTTGGGAACTCAACTTTGATGAATGTTCCAGTCAGCCAAGTCTCCATGGAAGTCAACTACTACTGTGTCTGCATGGCTAGTAGATTCACAGGGACATACTGTGAGACTTTGATGCCTTTCTGTTGGTCAAAGTCTTGTCACAATGATGTCTTCACTGAAGATGCTGTTGACAGCTATATTTGTCACGGCTGATCTGGATACACAGGTGCCCTATGTGAGATGGACATAAATGAATGCAGTAGCTACCCCTGCTGTTTCAGAGGACCAATGGGGACACATTGCAGGCCTGGCTTCCTTCTTCAGCTCCCTGGGGCCCTCAGGCTATGTCTTTATACATTCATAGGATTATCAGGCTATTCACTGGGCTTTTACAGGGTTCTGTGGACTCAAACTTGGGTCCTCAGACTTGCACAACTACCTTTTTTACCCACAAAGCCATCTGCCCAGCCATCTTCCTCTACTTTTAAAACCATTATCACCTCTTGGGAAAATATTAGCAGTTTGACAAGTATGAGATTCCTCCTCATGACTTCCTTCTGACCATAAATTCCCTTTTTTTGCAAACAGAGAACGCAACAAGGGATCAAGGAAACAAACACAAAAAGAAAAATCCATAACTCAAGTAACAACTTGGCCTCCTCATCTTTTTCTCCTAGATGTGATCAGAGTGAATTATGTCCTCATCACTAACCCTTTATGCTGATGGGAGAGGGACCCTGTAGTGATGCCTAAAGCTGTGTGAAAAAACAGGCAGGGGGTTCAAGTCTGTGACTGGGAACACTGTATTCGGTCTGCACCAAGGAAGCCTTGACAGATGAAATCAGTATTAGCTATTGTTTGTCATTGTGCTTTCAATGCAAAATGGCTCCCATTCCATGGGCTCACGTGTTTGAACACATGATCACTAGTTTGGTGGCACTGTTTGGAAAGATTGTGGAGGTGGTAGGAGGTGGAGCCTCACTAGAGGAAGTTGATCACTAGAGTCTAGTCTTGAAATTTTATGACCTTGTCTCATTTTCTATTAACTCTGCTTCCTGACCAGAGATATAATGTGACCATCTGGCCATCTGCTCCTACCACCATGCCTTATCCGCCATGATGGACCTTGTCCCCTTAAACTGTGAGACACGGTAAACTGGTCCTTGTTTAAATTTGTTTGTCAGCTATTTTGTTTTAACAATGAGAAAAGGAGCTAATGCACCTATTGTGGCTTTGGTCTCTTCTTTGAGCAGTTGGGTAATAAGCCTAGATTCCATTGAGATGTTCTCATGACAAACCTGATGTTCAGAGTTGTCACAAGTGTATCCCATCATGAGACAGCTTATTATCGCCTGATCAAGGGCACTAGAACATGTGAGCTTGAGCCAGCTTGGAGACAGGAGAGAAGCATGTCTGGGCTGGTCAGGTTTGCCATCATTACAGGATAGAGCAGGTAAGATGCTTGGGTTTATTTCAATGCACTAAGGACATGAAAGCAAAAACCTGATAACTTAGAAAGTGCAGGAATAAAAGTAATTCCAAAATATGATTGCTGTCACTGTTACTCTTGTGGGCTTGCTGGAAACAACATGCCCACCGGTAAAAAAGACTCAGGGAAAATCAGAAACTACATGAACTCTTTCTACAGGGAAGAAAATAAATTTTTAATGGGACATTCAAGATCATTACAATTCAGATGTCTTAGTCTTTTTTTTTAAAGATTTATTCATTTATTATATATGAGTACACTGTAGCTGTCTTCAGACACACCAGAAGAGGGCATAGGATCTCTTTACAGATGGTTGTGAGCCATCATGTGGTTGCTGGGACTTGAACTCAGGACCTCTGGAAGAGCAGTCGGGTGCTCTTAACCGCTGAGCCATCTCTCCAACCCTTAGTTAGTCTTAATTGTCAATTTTACACAGATACACACACACACACACACACACACACACACACACACACACACACACACTGTGGAGTTGTGGGAAAGGAAAGACTCTATTGAGGAATGGCCTAAATCAGACTGACCAGTAGGTATGTCTGTGGGAGATTGTCTTTAAAAAGTACAAGCCCCCAAATATAAACTGATGTGAGAGGGCTGAGTCCACTTGTGGGCGACATGAGAGAACATGACTGATATAAGAGAGCTAGCTGACTGTGAGCTTGAGCAAACAAGTAGCAGTATCCTTTATGGTTTCTGCTTCAGATTCTTACCTTGAATTCCTACCCTGATAAGTTGTGACATGGATATACCTTTTTATCTTATAACCCTTTCATCTTATAACATGAAATAAATCCTTTCCTTCCCTATGTTGGTTTTGGTCAGTGTTTTACCTTAGCAACAGAGAAGAAACTAGAATAGTTTGTGATTGCTTGATACATAGAAAATGCTAAACTAACTTCCTTCCTTCCTATTTTATTTTGTTTGGAGGAATTTTGTTTTACTTTTTTGGTAGAGTTTTAATATGTAGCCTGGACTGGCTTAGGATTATGAAGTACAGGTCGTCCTCAAGATCACAGCCCTCCTACCTCAGTCTCTGAAATGCTGGGATTATAAAAATGCTCCTGCTTTGCTTCCTTTACACATTGTGAGATTCCTTAACTATTACCAACTGTGAGCTTCCCAGGGGCCCACATACTGGAAAGACCTCATAGCTATCTATATCTGCCTACAGCACCTGATATCCAGACAGATAAAGGAGCCTTGAGGTAAGAGCCTTCAATCCTCCCCAGATGGTGCTAAGAAAACCAAAATGACCTGTTCTTGCTGAGCCCTGTATGAATTCGGGGTTCACAAGCAAAATAAATGTGTTCATATTCTGAGGAAACAAATATTGGGGTACATTTTATATAGCCCTAATAACTGCTCCCAACTCTGTACTTCAACAAGAGGGGTTTCTTACTTGAAGCCCAGCTTTCTTGTATGTTGCATCCAGAAGGAATGGTGTCCTTCCTATGGCATGAAATGCCCTGCGTTCTCCATGTCGTCACTTTCCACTCATTCAACAAACACACGTGAAGCACTTAAGTGTAGGACTGTTACAAAGACATCTCCTCTGTCCCCTGGAATCTCCCCATCTAGAGCAGCTGTTCTCAACCTGTATGTCACAAACCCTTTTGGGGGGATGAACAACCCTTTACATGTGTCACCTAAGACCATCCTGTATATCAGATATTTAATTACTATTCATAACAGTAGAAAAATTAGTTATGACATAGCAATGAAAATAATTTTATGGGTGGGCATCATCACAACATGAGGAACTTATTAAAGGTTTGCAGCTTTAGGAAGGTTGAGAACCACTTACTGGTCTAGAGAGACATGGAAATCACGGAACTGGCATAGAGGGATAGAGTCCAATCCTACACACTTTTCAATCCTTTTTCAAATGCTACCTGGTCCGTAATATCTTTTCAGCATATACCAAGTAATTCTTCTTCCAATAACAAAATATTGAGTACCATGCAAAAGGCATCCACATCTCTTCCAACTGCATGTTTAGTGACTACATCTCCCTCTCTCTCCTTTTCCCTCTCATCCTCCCTCTTTCTCCCCCCCCCCCACCTTTCTTCTTTTAAACCAGTGTCTTAGCATTGTAGTTCTGGATGGCTTGAAACTTGCTATGTAGACCAAGCTGGCCTTGAACTCACAGAGATCCTCCTGCCTCTGTCTCTCAAGATATGGAGTTAAAGCTGCACATCACCAAAATCTGACCTGCACTGGTTTCTTGGTATTGATCACAGTAGTAGGAGTCCATAGGAATTTACAAGGACTGCCCTGGGTTTTTCTGCCTCACCCCTTTTCCACTTACCAATCTGTTTTCTGTTTTCCAGATATTTTATTAATATATGCAATTATGGATAATATTTTATGACATTTTCATATATATTCTTTCATATATATGTATATGTGAACAATATATTTATTGTTCATGTTCTGCTCATGTTTAGTCAGTCATAGTCTTTATGGGTGTAGCTTCTGACTTTACTAGAAAACACAGTCTCACAGCAAACTCAATTAATTATCCAATATCAAACAATCCTTAAACATATATACAAGTAACATTATACAGACTGAGTAGGTTGTATGTAGGAATATATATGTATCTACATAGACATACATGCATGTAACAACAATTAATGAAAAATGAGACCATATAAACTTGGAAGAGAGCAAGAAGGAGTGTAGGAGGGTTTGGGAAAGAGGAAGAGAAGGGAGAAATTATGTAATTATAATCTCAGGAAAAAAGAAATTTTAAATGAAAATTGTCCAAGTGTAGTATAAGCAATAAAGACAGAAATCAGAAAATAAGATAAAAATGTCTAGTTGTATATTTCCAAATAGTTAAAAGAGAGGTTTTTAAGTGTTCTTGCCACAAAAAATAGTGTTAAGTATTCTGTACTAAACTGCATACTGATTGGCTCAGCCCGATAATCCACAACGTAAATACATGTTGAAACATCCTGAGGTACTCTGCATAATTATTACTTGTCAGAAAGAAAGTAAAACTTTGAAAAATAGATCTTCTGGGAATGCAGCTGTTTTAGGAAATACTTGGCTGTGTTGGGGGAAGGATGATAAGGACTCCCTCAGCTGTGGAGAATGTTCCTGGCTGGGAGTCACTTGGCTCCATTCTGGACAGTTTGCTGGCTGCTGGAGTCTCCACATCCGCATGACTCTGGCAAGCCTGCCAAGGTGGTTTGTAGATAAGCTTAAGCAATGCTAGGAGTTTCTGGTCCCAGGGACTGCAGAGCAATCATTGCTGCATTTAGGCTGTGAGGACCAGAGTAAGAGCTGAGGGAAATGCAGTGCTATCTTGCCTGCTTACCTACCATGAAGGAAGAGGGGCTTTATATTTCTGAAAGATAATAAATCCCATCTTGTAAGTTGAATTTGCCCCTTCCAGAAGAGGGTTGACAGCTCTCCCTGTTAGCTTTAACTGTTGACTTGACATAGTCTAGAGTCATCTGCGAATGGAGTTTCAATCAAGGAACTGCCTAGATCAGACTAGCCTATGAGCATACCTATGGGGGATTGTCTTGATTGTTAATTGACGGAGGTGAGTCTAGCCCACTGTGGGGAAGACCATTTCCTCGGCAGGTGTCCTGGGTTGTACAAATGAAGCAGGGTGTGATGAACTAATGAGAGAGCCAGCAAGCAGTGTCCCTCCACAGTGTTTGCTTCATGTTCCTGCTTGAGTTTCTGCCTTGGGTTCCCTCAATGGTGGACTGACCTGTAAGATAAAATGAATCCTTTCCTCTCATAAATTGCTTTTGGTCAAAGTGTTTTATCATAGCAACAGAAAGGAAACTACAGCAAACTTCTATCCCCATCCCATACCAAAATAACCTCATTTAGACTTTGCACATAGCAAAGTTTACATTGAAATGATCAAAATGGATCCTTAATGCAATATGACTGGGATTCTTGCAACAAAAAGACAAGAGACAATGACTAGAGGAAAAGCTAAGTGAGACAAACAAGCACAGGGAAAGCAAAAGGTGTGGGTGGCCAGCTGGACCTAGCCCATAGGCCATATATATTATATAACTTGTCAACCCCATAAGCAAGACTCTCCCCTTAAGTAATGAAGTGTCTATGGGGTGGCAACCTCCTATTCTCCTGTGGAGTTTTCTGAGGGCATCCTAGTCAGGGACTGGCAGAGCATGATGATGTGAAGTCATAAGACTTCCCATGCCCTGTCTCTACCATTAACCAGACAGATGAGGAGATCATATCAGTTGACTTAGTATATTTTATGACTCTGTGTTTCTCTGGCTAAACCTGTTCTGTGACATTGAAAAGGTAAGATAACAGAATCAGAAATGTGATCGTTCAACCAAGTTATCAGCTCGAGTGGATTGAGAAGTGCCTGGGATGTTGTAGTTCTGAATGAACCAGTGACAGTGTTTCCAGATATTATTGAGTGAGGTAGGCTATGATCTGCCTAGAACGTGGGCAACATCATTCCATGGGCTGAGAACAAAAGAGAAGGAGAAACACAATGGCACAGGGATGTTCTCCCCACATGTGCATGTCTATGTACATGTGCATGTGCATGTCCATGAACGTGTGCATGTGCATATGCAAAGGTGTGTGTGTGTGTATGTGTGTGTATGTCTGTGTGTGTGTGTGTGCATGTGTGTGCATGTGTGTCTTCCTTCCTCTTTCTACCTTCTTTCTGGACGCCATGTTGTGAGCTATTCCTTCTGCCACACACACCTTCCTTTCAAGGATGGACTGAGATCTCTGAATCTGTGAGCCAAAATGAAACATTTCTCGTCTATTTTACTCAGGAATTTTTTTTTTACCACAGTAAGAAAGAAAGAAAGAAAGAAAGATAGATAGATAGATAGATAGATAGAAAGAAAGACAACAAAAACAAACAAATGAAACCTAACACAGAAGGGACCCTCCAAGTCCTATCCAGAATTAGTCTAAGTCCCCCCACCTCCCCTTTCTTTCTCCTTATTCTGTTCAAATTCTGATCTTTTTCTTTTAAATGATGAGAGCATTATATAATTTTCTGTTATGCAAGGAATTCCTTGACAAAAGTCAACCGTCAGGAGAAGTGAATTTATTTTGGCTCACAGTTCAGAGAGGACACAATCTATCATGGCAGAGAAGACATCATAGCAGGAACACAAGGCTAGCCCGGCAGTCAGGCAGCAGAGTGGCCACATTCCATCCACGAACAAGAAACAGAGGGGAAACAGGAAGTAGCACCAGGCAATAAAACCTCAAACCCTGCCTCCTGCTGATTCACTTTCCCCAGCAAGTCTCCACCTTCTAAAAGTCCCATGACCTTCCCAAGCAGCACCACCAGGCGGGGAACAAGGATTCAAACACACAAGCTGGTGCTGGACACAGCATAGCCAAACCACAGCAGGTGCTGCGTCAAAACATGAAAGAAGATTGTTCTGTGCTGTTTCATCCAAGCTGAAGCACCCGTTCTAAGACAGAAGTCACGCATTTTACCAGACCCTGTAAATTCTAAGACGCCTAAGGTCTGTCCATATGGTTATAAAGGCATTGGAAGGGCAGAGGGAGCTCCTCTATTATCCAAACAGCTTACATATACTGCAGGGAGCTCTCAAGATACAGTGTTTCGTGATTCACCAATCATGCTAGGGTGGGCTTTTTGGTGAGTCATCCATGCTCCTGTAAGTAACCCCAATAAACTCACTGGCTCACTAACCTACAACTGGGGAATCATTCCTTCAGACTGTCAATGGGTGCTCTATCTGAGGTAAACATGCGTTTGTTCTCATCCCCCAGCTACAGCATAAGCATTGGCTCAGGGGCCTCTGCTGCAGAAACAGAGGGAAAGCTGACAGAGGAAGTCTCTGGGTCACCATTGACACTATGTGTTCCCTGACTTTATTTATCTGTTGGCCATAATTGTTAATAAGGAAGCTCCCAAGCATTCATTTGCTTACTTTGCTCCTAACTGTAGGAATAAATTGCTCCAAATTTGTTGTGGCAGGATTCTGCAGGGTGCCACTGGGCATATTCGCCATTCTTGGCAGACTCCCATGAAACTCTGTGACAATCTGTCTTGTCAGCAGACCCTGTCTTGCCCTGCTTTGCAAGGTGGCCTGCCCATTCACCCATCCCTAGATGAAAGAAGATGACGCTGACAACTTCAGTGCGAAAAGTCACATTTGGAGCCACGGGCTCTGGGATGAGGCTGAGGGACAGTGTAGAGACAGCAGGATTTTGACATCAATGGTCATTGACGGGAACTCACAACTAATTATGTTTAAAATTTTCAATCACTCTGATGACTAATGTCATTATCCTGTGCTGGTTAGGTTTTTGTCAAGTTGAAGCAAGCTAGTGGCTGGAAAGAAAGACCCTCAATTGAGAAAATGCCTCCATTGGATTCTGGATTCGCCTATAGATATTTGTATTTTATTGATTAATTATTGATATGCCCACACTACTCCTGACCATATGATCCTACGCCCAGCAGGCCATGGTGAACAATTGAGTTAATATCTTTCCTCCTCAGCCTCTTTTCAGTTCCTGCCTCGAGGTTCCTTCTATGACTTCCTTTCATGATAGACTATAAAGTGTAAGATGATATAAACTATTTCCACCTTAAATTACTTTTGGTTGTGGCATTTCTTTCAAAACTAAAAAGCAAGCTAAGGCAAATTCTATGCAGACGTGGCAGCTCTGAGATGCTTCAGGGTTTGTGGAGAGCCACCTTGTTGAACCAGGATCTGATTCAGAGCTGGAGCATGGGGGGCTGGAGAGATGGCTCGGTCAGTGAAGTGTTTACCTTGCAAGCATGGGTATCTCAGTGCAGTCCCCAGAACTCAGGCATGATGGCGTACACTTAACGTCCCAAAACAGGAGAATCACTGCTGCTCACTGGCATTAGCCAGCCAGCCTCGGTTACCTGCTGAGCTCCAGGACAACGTGAGACACTAGCTTTAAAAAAGAGAAACTGGAGCTAGAAGATGTTTCAGAGAAGGTGTGACCAGTTCACACCACTATTCTGAGTGGCTCACAATGGTCTATAACTCCAGTTTCAGGGGCAGCTGTTTCCTCTGGCCTCTATAGGCACCCCATATACACTGTACATATGCATGCACAGACACACAGGTATACATAATTTAAAATAATGACATAAATAAGTCTTTAAAAATATAAAAATAAAACAACATAGATACACATGCAAAGGTAAATGGTTTCTGAAGGATAAAACCTAAGATTGTCCTTTGGCCTCCACGTGTACCCCATAAGTATATGAACCTTCATGCACACGGATATGTGCACATGCACGCACACGCGCACACACACACACACACACACACACACACACACAGTTGGGATGAGGAGAATTATAATTTTCCCTATCTTGTTGTCTTAAACAGGGAAGAAGAGAGATAATAAATGGCTCTTCTACTGTCCATCTAGGAACTGCAGCCCACTGCTTATTTCATAGTTTTGCATATAAAGATGGCACCACAGCGCAGCCAAGTGGGTAAAACCATAGGATGTGGCTGGAGAGATGGAGAAGTAGGCACTGAGGAAGGTACAGCACTGGAGTCCACCTGATGGTGGTTGAGTCCTACCTTTCTTTACTTTAAAAGGATCTGAACTTTTTAGCCTTCTATGTTCTCCCAACAGAATGTTTCAACAGCTTGTAAGCATCCTAGAGGATACACTTTCCCTTCAAAAAGTGTAACAACCATTTCCAAGGTCTCACATATTCTGAGGTGTCCCACAGCCCCAAACCAAGTCCATGTTTTTTATGTGCACTTTTTTTTTAATTGGCGACAAAATCAATCATCTCCGAGATGATTTCATCTGGCAAAGCAGACTTTCTCAACAAAAGTAATTAGTGTTAAATCTTCAGTATTTCAGAGACAAGTGGTGCTAATGAGACATGGGTGTTACAATGAGGTCGAAGGTAACACTCCAATTGCAGGGTTTTGCCAAGGATGGAAATAGGACATCTGAATGATGTTGCAAATTAGGAGTTGGGAGAATAAAACCTCGGTAACTGAATTGCATGTAATCTAGACAGAAAGGGATCTTTATCTTCTCTTTCAATTTTCTCCCTTCATGGGTATAGGCTGAAAGACAATAGCAAATTTTAGTTTTTTTAAGCTATCTAAAATATTAATTTTAAAAATATCATTTTTAAAAAGATATATAAGCTGGGAGACGTGGGCATTCAGGACTTATCCAAGGAAGGTGTTTTGTTTTGTTTTGGTGTATTTTCTATACCCAATATATTCATGGAATATCATTGTTCTCTATTAGTTAATAAGTCTGAGCAAAACAAACACAGCACAAGAATACACTTTCCATGTAGCTGTCTATTCCTCACTCAGTCTATACAGGGCTGAAGCTTGTTAAGACCCTGGAAGGAAACAAACTTACGAGTCTCAGGAATTAAAAAAAAAAAAAAAACTCAAAAATCTCAGGATTTTGGTAAAGCTCAGCAGTCTCAGGAAGCACCTGAAACTTAACAGGACTCAAAGGCACCTTCTCAAGGTTATATAAGCAGTGATGGCTGATGAGAAAAGGATTTTTACAGACAATGCAAGCTGCCTACAAGTGAGACCCCATTATGCAGTCACTACATGAAAAAAAAAGTCTCCTTTGAAAATAAGCAGCTACCGTATCAAGTTGCCTCACAGCCTCACAAGGAACGCAGCTTTCAAGAGTTGCCATCTTTACTTTGGTGGGTTTTTCAGTGATGCAGCTGCTTTCCAGTTACACATGCTCCTGTAAGTAACCCCTCACTCATATTCCTTTTGGTAGCCCTAATTCATTCACCACTTCACTAATCTTGACTTGGGCAGAAGTGTTTTTCTTTGTTTTGTCAAATCAGTGTCACATCTGGGGTAAACAGACATTTATGTGTGTTTCCCCAGGAAAAGTCACACAATATCTGCACTATTCACTCTGGTAAGGGGTCATCCTCTAGATTGTATTTGCCACACCAGCAGTTAAAGGCAGACAGCTTTTCACTGGTATGCACTGTGCATGGTGGAAGAAATTTTTGGCTCACAGTTTCTGTCTACCCAGATCCTTAGCTGACACCTGTTGTCTGAGTCTTCTAATTCACATGTGAGTATTAATAAGTTTTCACTGTGTTCATTGTCCTTCAACCTGGAAAGGGTTTTCTTCCCATAAGGATCCTCAATTGCGAGTGTCTCTCTGAACTTCACATTTTAGAATTTGCCACAGGAATATTGCTTGGGGTGACCATGGGATCTCAATTACAAGTATGTTTATTAATAGGGCAACTCATTCCTTCCAAGGAGCATCTGGACTACTGTCTTGTTGTGAAAAAGTTCCAGAAACATATTATTCACTTCCTGATTAGTAGCTTCTCTAGTTCTAAGGTCATTGGTATGTGAAGGGACTCTACAAGGATGTCATACCCAAATGTCACAATACTTCCTTGTTTGCATCATATTCAGAACTGAGAACACCACAGAAATACCAAATGTACCTCTTTCTGTATGGTTATTCCCTTGATACAGTTGCTAGGGGCTGTCTCTACACCATGGCCAGTTCCATAATTACAATGCCTTATTTATTTTTCTTCCATGCTCAACAATGGCCATGTGGGCATTATAATTAGTTAATGTTAATAAAATATTACCAAAAATTTGGTCAGGTTTCCTGGCAGGAATTCTGTCTTCCAATCAAGATGGGGGTGGGAAGATGGAGGAAGACCGTCAAGGGTGTCTCTTTGATGACCAGCATGATGAACACTATGATTACAAATTCATGAGCTGGAAAACATGCATCTGGATAGAGCACATCTACCACGAATTCAGGCCAGAGTACATGAGTGTGCGTCAGAGGCTAACTACATAGGTCACTAAAGCATCAGCCAACATTCCTTCAAGAGAATGAGAGGAAAACAAGATGGGGTGAACCATGTTTAAGGAGTGAATCCATGAAGATTTGGTAATTAAAGTCAGCACTAAAGCAGGACTCAGCTAGGATTAACCATGAGGCTTCCTTTCCTCCAGCCCTCCCAGCACATCAAATGCCAGCATGGTTTCCCTGGCCCCTTCTAATTACAAAGGACACTAAGTTGCAGAAAGAGGAGGTTAATCAGGCTAGAATAAACCATAGAAGTAACAAGAGGGGATCCCCACATTTCCCTAAGCAAGGAAGAATTATCTTGTATGTTTTAAAGGATTTTGGAGCAAGGAAGGGAGCAGGGAGGACCTTCGAGTATTGGAAAGTGGAATTCAAACATAAAAGAGAGCACACCCTTACCAAAGACAACCCAAGCCAGGGCTCTGGAGATCTAAGAAAAAATACCATTCTACTCTAGGAATATAGGACAGGCTCAGGGAAGAACAAAGATAGCACGGAGAGGCTTACCCCACAGCAGTTAGAGCATGTGTTCCATTAGTTCTAGGCTAAGCCAGTGGTCATGGAACTGGAATACCAGAGTTCACTGTTATGTGTCCCATACAGATGCCAATAAGCAGAGTCAGGACTCAAATCTTTAAAGCTGCTTTATTCAAAGAGTTGGCTATCTGAGAATACAGTAGAACAATATACCCCAAGAGTCTGACTCGCATCTCATCTCTAGCTAGCAGACTGTATAGGTAGAAGAGAAGGGGAGAGGTAGTGGTACTCAGCCATTCCAGAACTCAGGCTCACCCATCTGGTCGGGTGGCCAGCACATATCTGAGACTTGTGAGGTCTGTGTCTCTCCTTATCACTCTTTACACTCTTCCCTCATGCTTAGGTTGCCTGGACTCAGGCATGTATTGAAGTGCTGGGTCTTATTAGCCTCTGAGCCTCTGCTGGTATTAACTTTGTATTCCTCCAGGAACATGTGAGATGGGAGAGGGTGAACCCAGAGCAAACCAACCATTAGTGGTGAGCATGCCCTGAACTTGTAATAACATCTGTGTGCTGATTCTTCGTGATGATGTGGAGCACAAGTGCATCTCTATAACACAAAATCTAAAGTGCTCCTGTCCATCCCTCCTGTCCCCTGTCAGTCAGAACCAGGAATGCAAGCTAAAGCAGAACATCATGGAGAAAAACAAACGGAGCATCTGACACTGGGCTGAGACTCCAGGGGTGGATTGGGGGATTTGGGGCTATGGCTAAGCATCTGGAGTCTTAATTCCCACTACTGACACAGAAGGCAATGCCCAAGACAGTTAGAAGCAAATCACTCTGGCTTTCAATGCAAAGGTTCAGCTGATTCATTAATGTTTTAACAATACACACAACTGTCCTGTGACGCTGGAGTTATAGACCTGGTGGCTCCACCTCTGTCTCAGAGAACCGAGGTAAAGGTGTGTAGCATTCAAGTGGCTGCCTCTTGACTTTCTATGACCTGTCGTCTATGGTTTCTTTCCAAGCCTGATTTTACCTTCAGCATGGAAATTCATTCGTTAATGCCCATCTTCTGTCTTAACTTAAGATAAAGAAGACACAAGACCACCCAGGGTGTTCTGTAAGCAAGTGCATCAGATCTTTAGAGTTCAGGGTCTTTTCAAGAAACACACTCACAGAATACAACTGCAGTCCAATGTTGAAAGAGTCAAAAGTAACTTGACTCTCTCCCTCCTCTAGCTCCCCCACCGCCAGCCAAGAACAGTGCTGGGTGAACATCAAAGAAAGACATGACATGAGATTTACAGAATCTAAAGGAATTGGACAGGGCTAGCTAGGCTTCACTTTGCCTTCTATTGGGGTGGGAACTAATGTCAGCTCAAATAGCTTCCTGTAGGGAACAAAATAACAGAGACACAACTTCTTATATGCATTACTACCAACCAACATGAGGCTGAGCAGGTGATTCTCCAAGGTAACAGTGTCACAGACATCTTTGGCTCTGGGCACCCCACCAGGGCTTGGGTGATCAGGTGTAGAGAGCAGCCCAGGGGACATGGATCTGCAGTCTTCATTATTTCTCTTCACACAGACAATGCCATCCACTAGAAGTTCTTCTCTGGGCTTCATGTGCAACCCCACCCAGTTTGAACTTTATTACTCCACCACAAAGTAGCTCAAGATGGATGACAATGGCTCCCTCCATGGCCAAACTTTAGCCAGGCAGCTAGACAGTCCTTGGCAGCTCAGACTTTTACAAGACTCCTGGTAAACCATCTTTGCAATCCCTTGGCAGTTTTAGCTCCCACCATGTCAGGAGTGGGCGGTATCGAGATTAACATGTTGGATTAGAGATTAGGAGATTAAGAACACTTTCTGCCTTCCAGAGGACCTGAGTTCAGTTCCCAGAATCCTTGTTGACTCACAACAACCTGTAAGCTTCAGGGAATCCAACGCCCTCTTCTGGCCTCCTTAGGCACTGCACACATGTCAGACACACATAAATATAAACACAAAATAAAAAAGAAGTCATTCTTAAAAATTAACCTGTCAAATAAGCCAGATGGAAGAGAACTGGAAACTCTTCCTAACTTAGGCTACATGTAACAAAAGAGATCAAATCTAAGGAAGGCCTGTGTTACACAAACCCAAGAGAAAGAGATGCTGTGTAACGAAGTATACAAGGTCATCAAACTCCCGATGCAACACTTTGAGGCATGTTCTCTTTTCCAGTGCACTAGCCCATCCATGTTTTCAGGAGTGTCCTTCTCTTATGAATGAATGAATGAATGAATGAATGAATGAATGAATGAATGAGTAAATAGCAACAAAAAGTCTCTATTTCATTCATGTATATATGTGTGCCTGGTTCAATTGCTTGTCCCGAGACATGAAACCCTAAAACTTCAAATTAGATCCATGCTTATGATGCTGTCTTGACTGCCTACATTCTCTGCTCATCTTTATAAGAATTCTCTTACCTTTCATGTTGCCCCTCAGTCACTTTCCATCCACTGACCCCTTATTCTGTCCCATGGGTTTGAATCCTCAGGTGTTTGCTGTGTTTAGAGTTAGCTCAATCTCTCCCCCATGTTATGATAAAGTCAACTGGCCTACAGTCATCTGAAATGATGTCTTTCTTTCCATTTTATCCAATTCTCTTCTTTTTCCTTCCACATCACTTTACATTCTTTCCTAAGCATGTTCTTTTTTTAAGGAAACTGGTAAGTGGTACTCAGACTCTTCGTCTTCAATTCAAGTAGTAAGATGAGGTTGGGATGGTGGCTAAATCAGGACCTGGGTTCAGTGCTCAAAACTTGCATAGAAATCCAGATTATAAGCACTGGTTTATAATCCTAAAATGGCAATATGGGAGATGGAGACTAGAAGCTCACTGGCCAGCTGGGATAGCTTACATGCTGAAGAACCAGGTCAGTGGAAGACCGTAGGGTGGAGGGTACCTAAGGATTGCATGTGAGGTTGCACTCTGATCACTTGCACATATGCTCCATGGACACACATAAACACATATGGGATGAAGAGTGCATACTGCTCCACCAGAGGACTCACATCCCATCCCCAGTGCCCAGACTAGCTGTTCATAACCACCTGTAACCCCGATGCTGGAGAATCCGATGCCCTCTTCTGGGCTCTGCATATACCTGCACTCATGTACATGCACACATGCCTAAAAAATAAAAATAAGTCTTAAAAATATATGGTCTAATGCCCACCTTACTTCACAGAGTCTGGCTTCCCCAAAGATTCGGTGTTGTCTCTTCTGCTGAGGATTTGACGGCTTTGCTGATTAACTTGAATGGTAGTAACTACTGAGAATGTCATTTGGAAGTTAAGTGGAAAAGCCAATTGTGCATTATGAATCTGAAATTACTTTCATTGGGATGCTCTGGAATGGAATTATCAAGGCTTCCTTTAATTAATTTGGTAGAGAAGTTTATTGTGTGGAGCTTCTGGGATAATGCGCAAGCTCTGATAAGAGAGGCAGACGGCAGCCATTTGAGTGCTCAGACTCCTGAGCTTTGGGGACTAGAGAAGTGTCCCACACATACCCATTTGGTTACCTGGAAACTCATAAATGGACTTTATTGCAGGTGGCAGGGAAAAGGAAAGTCAGGGGATGGCTCTCTTCTCTGTGGAGTCCATCTCCTGTATATGAGAGTGCTGTGTGGGTACTGTGAATGCCGGTGAGCTTCACCAGCCTACAAAGGAGTTGGAAAGTCAGAAAAGCAACTGAATGAATAAAAGAATTCGGTCATGTGAAAACTTCACCCTTAAGCAGGGAGAATCCACACACTTGGGATTAGAAAATCCATTTCTCTCCTTTTAATGATAAATTTTACATCATAGCAGAGAGGCAATGAGTTACTCTGACATGTCTGACTCTGCATCCTGTGCTCCTCAGCCCTGCCCTGAGCACGGCACACTGATAGAGCACTTAGTGTTGGGGCAGGGCATCTCCATCCAGACTGTAGCACTGGGTCTGGTGCTCTTCAAAGATGCTTCATAGTCATCAGGAAGTCCCCCAAGGTGTGCTTTCTGGGGCTGCGGAGATGGTTCGGTGGATGTCGTGCTTACCACAGAAGCCTGTGGAACATGAGTTTAAATCTCCAAGATCCACATAAAATTGTCAGGTGTAGCCTGGGACCCATCTGTCCCAGCACTATGAGGGCCACAGACAGGAATCACTGAGGTTGGTGGTCATCAATCTAGCTCCAAGCTGAGTGAGTAGGCCTGTCTCCAGGTGATAAGACAGAAAGCAACAGAACGAGACACCCCCGTGCCCTCCTCTGGCTTCTACATACATGCATGGACACACATATCTGCATACACTGGTACACATATGTGGAAAGCCGCAATAACATTCGCCATCACAAGATGGCGCTGGCTTCCGCTGCGCCAGCTCGACTTCCTTTCAGGAAACTAGCTGTGTGCGCATGTGCAAGAGTGTGTTCGTGCCAAGTCTTTGCCCACCCCGGGGCATGCCAGTGAGATCATGGGTAAGCGACCAATCAGGCGTGGACGCGCCCTGCTAGGGTTTTATAAGCAGCGCCTTTCTGGGCCGCGGTCTCTCCTCTTCAAGATGTAATAAACGCTTTGCTGCAGAAGGATCCTGGTGTCCTCGCGTGTTCTTGCTGGCAGGACGATAGCGCGGGACACACATACACCATACAACACACTCACACACTCCAACACACTCACACACTCTCTCTACTGTGGGAAATTTACAATGATACTTCCAAAAATATATGAGCACACACTCTACTTTAAAAATGATTTTCCCAACATTTTAATCAAGCTAACAGGAGCAGTTCTGCATTGCCTCTGTGTATGAGAGCTCCCGGCAGGGAAGTGGAGTCTGAGAAGGCTGACTGACTAGAACTGCAGATGAAGTTCCATAGAATGCCGTAAGCCTAGAGTCAAATTATCTTGGGCGTATATTTAGCTAGACCTTTGTTGCCCTCCTCTATACATAGCCTAACATCTTTAGTGACCATTAGATAAATCTTTGGAACTGTATCAGTAGACCCCCTATCCATCAACTGAAAGCAGACAGCATCTGAGGCCGAAAGCAGAGTTTCCCCAGCTCTGCTGTAACCACCTACCCCGTGTTCCCACCAACATATTTGAGAAGTGTGTTGCTTTATGATTGTCTTTGTCCTGAACTATACAAAGTGCATGGAACTGCTACCTCACAAGAACATGGTATCTGAGGTGACTTAAATCCGTGTTCCTGGACCATGGTCACTCATACTGGGCCACATATACCCCAGAATAAACCATCTCTGTTGTTCCATTGAGGCGAGAGCCATTTCTTCTGCAGACAACATATCACTTCTAATTTTTGACATCAAAATATTAAAAAATTTCACAAGTGAAATTTGACTATAACTCTGAGCCAAATTTGTTAAAAGTGGAAGACATCGAGAGGCTAAGTCTGTGAGAACATTCTAGTCTAGGTCTACAAGGTTACGGCTGCCATCAATACCTTCCAACGAAGGCTGGTGTGGACAGCCCCAGCACGTAACAGGAAACCCTTTGGAGCCTTATGTGATGGCACAGGCCTGAAGGCAGAGCTATGCCAAAGCTTGGCCAGAAGGATTGTAAGTGTGAGGCCGGCCTGGACAATTTAGTCAGACCCTGTCTAGAAATAAACCACAAAAAGACCTAGAGGAGTGGCTGAGGGGGGAATCACTCACCTAACATGCTTAAGGCCCCTGGTTTGATTCCCAATACCATACATGAAAGCGAACATTTTGAGGGACTGAGGGACTGAGGGACTGGTGAGATGAGTCCATCAGGTAATCATGCCTGCCACCAAGCCTGGTGACTTGAGTTCAGTCCTCAGGACCCACGTGGTGAAAAAGAGAACCAACTTCTGCAAGCTGTCCTCTTATCTCCACAAGTATGTTTTGGAGTCTCTCTCTCTCTCTCTCTCTCTCTCTCTCTCTCTCTCTCTCTCTCTGCCTCTCTCTCTCTTTCTCTCTCTCCCCCACACCACTCTCTCTCCTCCTCTCCTGTGTGTATATGCATGCATATATACACACTAGTTAAAAATATTTGTCATCTGTTGGCAAATTTTAATTTTAATTTTTTTAAAAGAATGTTTAAGGTGTATCTGGAGTCAGATTGAGACTTGGGGAAGGACCCTAAAACTCTTCTTCCTGCCCTCCCTTTCCATCTCTCTGAGGAAAGGGCAATGAACAAGGCCGAAATGGATCATCCTAAAACCGTAGTGTGGGAGGCTATGAAGGAGAGCCGGCCCAGTGTACAAAGCTCCTCCACTTTAGATGGGCTGTAACAATTCCTGTAAACAACACGTTGGCTTCTAAAACCAAACCATAGTAACCTGTTTCTCTAGATTCCTACCTTCCCACCTTAAAGCCCAGTAATGGCCACAAGAGATGTTTATCCATCACTGACATTTTTCAGGTTACCACTTCCTGGTTAACCCTAGCAATGACCAACCAGTATCTAAGGAAAAAAAAAAACCTTCAATCTCCTTTCCACCCACTTCTTTCTATCTTGTATCTACCCCAGTGCACAGACTTTCATTCTTACAATTCTGTAGGTTTTTCCTCCTGAAAAAAAGGTCTGTACTATTGGAGCTGGGAAGATGCCCAGTGATTAAACCACTGGCTACTCTTTTAGTGGACCTGGGTTGAATTTCTAGCATTCATATTGTGGATCTCAACTACCTGTATTCCAGTTCCAGAGGAGGTAGTGCCCTCTTGTGGCTTCCTTGGGCATAGACATGTAGACAAAACACATAAACTAAAGTCTTATTTTTAAAGGTCCATACTGTTATAGAGTTGCTGTGTCTCTTCTCTGTCTATTCTTCTTGTCAAGCTCACAAAGAACAGAATATGACTCTTAACAAAAAAGTTCATGTTGAATTGAGTATGTTGAGAAATTGGATTCAGAAGTAACTGATGACAGATTAGGAGTAACCCTTTTTAAGAAAAAAATTCCATCTTTAAAGTCAATCTTCATTCATAAAAGTGTATCCTTTCTGCCTCAAGAACAGAGTGAATATTTTATGTCACAGTGGAGATAACTCAGAGGTGCTCACAGTGAAGAAGGCCCTGAACGGTGTGCAGAGCAAACTCCTCCCTCATTTTTTTTTGTTGTGCTTTTCCCAGACCACTCCTGCCAGTGTGCCCATCTTTGTTTCTGCAGACAAGTTTTTAAGCCCTGAGTTACCTTGGGGTAGAACACTCCCCAATGCACAACACAACACAAAACAAACAAACAAACAAACAAACAACAAAACCCCTCTAAGTCTTCCCTCAGCATCCATTATGGATTGGTAGTTTGATTTCAGGACACCCTGGGTTCCGGTTCTTATATAAGATGATTTATCATTTTCCCAGCTACCCATGCATTTTAAATAAACTCTAGAGGACTTAGAATATTGAATACAATGCAAATACAACATAGTGTCCTAGTGTATTGATTGTCTCAGGCATGAAGGCAGTGAGGATAGTCTATACCTAGGATAGTCAACAGGCTTGATTGGCTCTAAAGTGAACTATGAGACCGACCTCTAGGTGGCTCTGTGAGGGCATTTGGGAAGCAGGAGTAGCAGGGGTGAGGCTCCTGCACTGCAGGCAGCAGTTTTCAGTGTAGCCCAGGAATAGAGACATCTAGCAAACGCATTATTGCTTTCTCTCCCTGCCTTTGCTTCTCAGGCATGAGCGCATCATTGCTGTGCCCACTGCCTCCTTCCCTGACATCAGAGCTCAGCTTCTTTCACTTAACAACTTGGGCTGAAGGCCAGCAGTTTTCCAGGAGCCCTCACACCTTCGGCACCAGATTGGGACTGCTGAGACATCCAGCCTTGCACACTGGGTTCTCTGCTTCTCCGGCGTGAGACAGCCACTGTTGGACTCCCCAACCCCTCTACTGCAAACTAATGCATTCCCTTTGTAATATATACTCAGGCTATTGGCTGTGTGTCTCTAGAGAACCGCAACTAACACAGTAGAGGTTGAGAATTGATTTCACTCTGCTTTCCTGAATGGTTTCCTAGCATAGGTTGTTGGATCCACAGAAGCAGAACACAGAGATGAAATGCACATGCCCTCATCTCCCTGGGTTTCTCCCTTATGCTTTAAGGCAGACAAGCTAGTAAACATCTGTTTGTTGTTCTCTTGTTAATCTGTCTTTTGTTAGGGCAATTTGTCTAAGTAAGAGCTCAGAGCAGTAGATGAAAAATTATCCTCTGCGGTTCCAAGCCATTGAGCCAGTCCAGGGACTTGAAGCTTTCCTATAAGGAGCAGCTAGAGAGCAGTTTAAACTTGGCAGACCAAGAGAGAAAATTGAGACTATTATGTGGGTACTGATGTGCCAATTTTAAACGTAACCATTCACAAATGTAAAAAATCATTCTTAATTGATGAACCATACAGAAAGAGATGGGACAAAAAGACAAATACTGTCTAATTCCTTTATATGAGATATGTACAATAGTCAGAGTACAGAGGAAAAAAATAGAATCATCATTGTGGGAGCTGAGGAAAATAGGGGGTTATTGTCTAAAGTCTACAGAGGCTCAGTTATGCAAGATGAAATCAGTTCCAGAGATGGATGGTGATAATGGCTTCACAACAATAGGAGCGAATTTAAGACCAATGGGCTGTACTCTTAGACACTGTCAGAATGGTAAGTGTTATGGCAATTGTATGTTGAAACGTTTTAAGGATAAGAACAGAGGGCCATATTGTGGTTGACAGTAGCTAGCACCTCTAGGAAACTAAGACCCATATGTGTTTGCAGAAATTAGTAAATAAAAGGCTGTGGAGATAGTTCAATAAGCAAAGCACTTGTTGAACAGGAGTGGGCATTCGGATCCCACCTGAAAAATGTAGATGTGGTGGCACACGCCAATAATCCCAGTGCTGGGGAGCAGGGACAGGAAGACCGCTGGGACTTGCTGGCCCACGAGTAAGAAACATTGTCTCAAAAGGAGGAGGAGGAGGAGGAGGAGGAGGAGGAGGAGGAGGAGGAGGAGGAGGAGGAGGAGGAGGAGGAGGAGAATAAATAGTAGTACGAGGAGGAGGAGGGGGGAGGAGGAGGGGAGGAGGAGGTAGAAGAAGAGGAAGAGAAGAAATAGTAGTACGGGGAGGAGGAGGGGGAGGAGGAGGGAGGGAGGAGGAGGAAGAGGAGGAGGAGGAGGTGGTAGTAAAAAAGCTAGTCATGCTAGTGCTTGAAAGGCAGAAGCATGTGTGGTTCTCTGTGTGTTCCAGGCTTGATCTACACAATGAGTTTCAGGTCAGCTAGGGATACATAGTGAGACTGTGTCTCAAAAAAAAAAAAAAGTGAGGAAGACACCTTATATTAAATGCTGGTTTCCATGTGCATTTGCACATACATATATGCACACACACACACACACACACACACACACAGACACACACACAGACACACTCTGAAAAAAACTGGGTTTTCTAACTAGAATTGAAACATCAGAATGAAAAATAAAAGAAGTCATTCACTATATCTATTCAAAAAAGACTTACATACTTTGAATTCCCTAGACCAGATTCCCTTTTATAAAAGGTACAGAGTTGTGCATGCCCAGCTCTCCTGTAGTCCACTCTAGGCCTCTCTTTTGTCTCACCTCATCCCTCCTTCTTCCTTTCTCTCTCAGTAGCTTCTTGTCCTTTTATTCTTCTCTGTCCAATTCCTGATATGCCCTTTTCCAGGGTCATAGAGTTTCCTATGGAAGAGTGTCCCTCTGTGCCAATGGTAATGCTAAATCTGGCTCAAACCAAATATCCATCTTGGACGTTATTCATTTTGAGACTCTATAAAACATATTCATGTCATCTTGTCTGTGTCAGCAGCAGCGGGCTACAGAGTGGACATTTGTAAACAACTCCATTGGTGCAATGTACCATATTAGCTCCTTAATGCAGCGTGTCTAATCCTTTAGCTTTTAAAACCTTTTTGGTATGTGGATATTTAGCTTTTATGTATGTCTGTGTACAACATGAGTGCCTGGTGCTCACAGAGACCAAAAGAAGGCATCAGACCCCAGTGTTCATAGATGTTGAGACATCTTTCCCTCCGCTTTCAAATTCTTGTAACCGTGCCCACAAAGGCCCACAGAGAACCTGGCCCCTTCGATATCAATGACTTTCTACTCAAATCTCAGTTCGGTTCACTATTTCTTGTAGGACCTAGCCAACTGGCCTAATTTCACCAAGTCTCAGCTTGCACATCACAAACAGAGGTGATACCTAACCCACAAGGATTAAAATTATGTAGAGAAGTTGAGTTTAGTCGGTATCAGAATTGTGTTAGAAATGGATGCTGACTCTGATGGGTAACGAGTCTTGGCTGCTGACTTGATGGGATCTAGAATTATCTAGACACAATTCTTTGAGAATCTGTGAAGGATGTTCCAAGATTAAACTAGTAGAGGTGGCAGTATCATCCCGTGGCCTGTGGTCCCAAACTGAATAAAAAGGAGTGTCTTCCTTATGGTTTCCTTTGCTGTGAAGAGACCCCATGACCAAGGCTACTCTCATGAAAGCAAACATTTAACTGGGGCTGGATTTCAGGTTCAGGGGTTTAGTTCATTATCATCACAGCAGGAAGCATGGCAGCATGCAGGCAGGCATGGTACTGGAAAAGAAGCTGAGAGTTCTTTGTCTTGATTTGAAGGCAACCAGCAAAGACTAATCCTCAGGCTGCTAGAAGGAAGCTCTCTTCCACAATGGGTGGAGCCTGAGCATAGGAGGAGACCTCCAAAGTCTACCTCCACAGTGACACACCTTCTCCTGCAAGGCCACACCTCCTATCAGTGCCACTACCTGTGGTCAAGTATATTCAAACCACCGCAAGGAGAAAGTGAGCTGAATCCCAACATTCACCTATTCCTTCTTCCTGACTGCAGATACAAAGGATGTGACCATTCACCTCGTGTTCCTGCCACCATGACTCCCCCACCATGATGGACTGTACCCACAAACTATGAACCAAAATAAACCCTTCCTTCCTTAAGCTGCTTTTGTTGAGTATTTTGCCAAAGCAAAGAGAACAGTAACTAATACAACAATTTGATGGTCACAGAGGCTCCCATCTTCATTCTGCCTCACACAAAGGGAAGGACAGATTAACGTCATCTATGCTTGTGCAATGCTAGGCAATGTGTTGAATGCACACTACACAATATGTGGGTACACAGAACTGGGGAATGAGACTCCTGAGGAATGACAATCAAGGTTCACCTCTGTTACATGTACCTCTCACATAAACACACGCAAAAGAATAACAAAAGCAAAAGCCATGGAATCATGACTGTAACAGAATAACTGACATAATAAACTCCAAAAGAGGAGACATGGGCTTGTGGTTTCAATCCACAGCTGCTTGGTCTTATTGGTTTTGTTCATTTGTTTTCCTTTTCAATTTTTTGTGGGATTTTTGTTTGTTGTTTTTCTTTTTCGAGACAGGTTCTCACTGTGTAGTTCTAACTGGAATTCATTCTGTAGACAGGGCTAGCTTCAAACTCACAGATATCCACCTTCCTCAGATTCCCGTGTATTAGGACTGAAGGTGTGCTCCACCACTCCTGGGTTTCCATTGTTCTTGATCATCATGGCAGAACATCATGGTAGACATAGTTCACATGACAGGGAAGGATACTCACTTCATTGTGGCAAGAAGCAGACAGAGAAGACTGTCCAAATGCTGCCCTCAAGGGCATACACCTGGTGATGTACTTACACCCAGTGGCCCTGCCTTCTAAAGGATCCATCGCCTTTGGAGGACATGAAAGTGTCAAAGCATAAAACTTTGAGAGGAGATGCACTGTAGATCTCCCATCTCCAGGGGTCTCTGTTTTATGGAGAATATCGGGCTAGCACTAGACATTAAATATATTTCAGGGAATCCCACTGACAGGTTTTTTTCTTTAAAAATCTTTTAATTACCATTGCCTTAGTTAGGGTTTCCATTGTTGTGAAGAGACACCATGACCAAAGCAATTCTTATAAAGACAAATATTTCTTTGGGGCTGGCTTACAGGTTCAGAGGTTTGTCCATTTTCATCATAGCACGAAACATGGAAGCCTGCAGGCAAACATGGTGCTAGAGGAGATGAGAGCTCTAAATCTTCATCTGAAGGCATCTAGGAGACTGTGTCAGACTGGCAGACTTGAGCATAGATATGGGACCTCAAAGTCCCACCTTCACAATAACACACTTCCTCTAAGAAGGTCAAACCTCCTGCAATAAGGTCACACCTCCTAATAATGACACTTCTCATGGGCCAAGCATATTCAAATCACCACATTCCATTCCCTGGCCCCCATAGGTTTCTTCAAACACATGAGTCTATGGAGACCATACCTAGCCATAGTATAATGCAAATACATTTAATTCAACTTAAAAAAATCCTCATAGTCCAGCACAGTGTCAACACTGTTTAAAAGTATGAAGTTCAAAGTCTCATCTGAGATTTATGCAACCTCTTAAGTATAATCTCCTATAAAATAAAACTAAAAGCAGATCACACACTTCCAACATATCATGGCATAGGATATAAATCACCATTCCAAAATGTCATAGTGAGGAAATACAAAACCAAAGCAAGACCACACATCGGCTGGATAAACTCCAAACTCTGCACCTCCCTGTCTGATGTCTAACTCCTTTCAGCTTTCAGCCTTGTTGATTGCAACACAATTTTTTCTCTTGGGCTGGTTCCATTTTTCTTGCAGCTTTCTTCAGCAAATATCCCATAATTCTTGCATTTCTAACATATTAGGGTTTCTTTTTTCCATTTTCATTAAATTGGGTATTTCTTACTTACATTTCGATTGTTATTCCCTTTCCCAGTTTCCAGGCCAACATCCCCCTCACCCCTCCCACCCTTCTATATGGGTGTTCCCCTCTCCATCCTCCCCCCCATTACTGCCCTCCCCCTAAGAATCCCATCCACTGGGGGTCCAGCCTTGGCAGGACCAAGGGCTTCCCCTTCCACTGGTGTCCTTACTAGGCTGTTCATTGCTACCTATGCAGTTGGAGCCCAGGGACAGTCCATGTATAGTCTTTAGGTAGTGTCTTAGTCCCTGGAAGCTCTGGTTGACAGGCATTGTTGTTCATATGGGGTTTCAGGCCTCTTCAGCTCTTTCAGTCCTTTCTCTGACATATTAGGGCTTCTAAGGCAACTTCAACTTCACAGCTTCTTGTTCCAATATCTGGTATCAACACATGGTCTTATGGGCTCCTTCAAAGGGTTTGTGTCACTTCTCCAGCTTTGCTCTCTATAGTACTGCAGGTTCTGGTTGACTCCACTCCATTGCTGCTGCTGTCTCGGTGGTCATCCTATGTTATTGATATCTCCAATAGTCTGGAGCCTTCTACTGCAACTAGGCTGCACTTCCATCAATATCCTTTCATAGGCTCTCTTCATGGTGCCAAGCCTCAAATTCTTTGCATGACTCCTTCAATCCTGGGCTTTCAACTGCCACTGAGGCTGCACCTTCACCAGTGCCCTTTCCTGGCTTCTCACAGTGCCAAGCCTTAGCCTTCATATTTTCAAAACCAGTGCCACCTGAGGGATTCTCACACACTACCAAGTCTGGTCATCAGCATGAGGTCTCTAACACCTAGATTTCATCTTAGTGATGCTGGTCTCTTCTTAATCACCAGCAATTTCTTAGCACCAGGTTACTAGCATCAATTGCCCCTGTAACCTCTTCTATACTTTACTCTAAAGCCAGAACCACATGGATGAAGCTGCTGAGCTTGGCTGCTTTCTGGGGCTGAAACATGGCCCTCTTGTTTTATTACCTCTTCACCAGCTTTCTGCTTTCAATGGTTTCCTTCACTACCTAAGTTTGGCTGTCCTAGAACTTGCTCTGTAGGGAAAAACAAGGTCAAAAGGCAGCCACATACTTCACCAAAATATTACAAGAATTCTATCTAGGCCAAATACTAAAATTCTTCTCTGAAATCTCTTGATCCAGGTCCCCAACGTTCAAATCACCCTCGGTACTGCTGTCTGCCATGTTTCTACAAGTATGGTCCACTAAGCCCCATTTAAAGCATCCCATTGCTTTTATAATGCAATGTCCTAAAATCCACCTTCCTCCAAACAAAGGCATGGTCAGGCCCATCACAGCAATACCCCACTCCTGTTAACAACTTCTGTCTTAGCTTTCCATTGCTGTAAAGAGACACTCATAATGAAGCTGATTCTTATAAAGACAAACATTTAATTGGGACTAGCTTTCAGTTTCAGAGGTTTAGTCTGGTATCATCATGGTGGGAAGCATAGTGGTACCATGCAAGCAGACATGGTGCTGAGGGAGCTGAGAATTCTACATCTTAACCTTAAGGCATCCAGAAGAGTATCTTCTACAGGCGACCATGAAAGGACTCTGTGTCAAACTGATCAGATTTGAGCATATATATGAGACCACAAAGCCCTACCTCCACAGTGACATACCTCCTCTTACAAGGCCACACCTCCTCTACTAAAGCCACACCTCCTAACAGTACCACTTTCCATCGTGGGACAAGCATATTCAAACCACCACAAGCATGTATTAATTACTATTATAATAATGGTTTCATTTAGACATTTTTATATGTGCACATAATGGTTTTGTCCATTCCTTCTCAACACCTTTTCTTGTCCTTTCCCACTCTCATAGATCCCCTTCCTTTTCCTAATTCCCCTCCCCCATTTTAGTTTGTGAGGTTTTTAATTGTTTTATGAACCAATGAGCTTCATTTAAGCTACTCTTGGAAGCATACATAAAGGGTTGCATTTTTTGACATTTATTTTGTTGTGTGCGTGAAGGCATGATGAGGAGGTCAGAGGACAGCCTACAACAGTCAATTCTCTCTTTCTACCATGTGAGTCTCAATGATCGACTTGGGTCATCTTACGATCCTTTACTGACTGAGCCATCTTATCTGCCCAAGGCTTATTTCTAAGAGTATGGTACTTTACTATGGCTACAGCAAAAGCAACAATTAGCTTGCTCTACATACTCCCCAACAGGGGTAGCCTCATGAGCCTCCACCCCCTGAATTTTACCTTGGTTCTGAATATCACTTCCTCAGGATGCACATGAACTCCAGTCCCTACTGTCAAATGAATTTCTGCAGACTCACAGAGAAGGAAACAGCTTCTGAAGTTTGCTTGTGTCCTGAGCCCAACTCTTCTATACCACACGGTCACCACTAGGTGGAGTCAATCTTTTAGGGGTTTTTATTTTGGGTTGGTTGGTTGGTTGGTTGGTTGGTTGGTTGGTTGATTTGTTTTTTACCTAGGCTTGCCTGGGACCCAAAAACTTCTTTCTTCAACACAACTCCCAGCCTTGCCACCCAAGCTTCTCCTAAATGCCTCAGGTGTACTGCAACTCTGGCCCCTCAGTGTTACCTTAAAAAGAGGATGAATTTTAACCTGAAGCTGTAAATGGAACATAAAAGATTCCAGAAGGGTCACCAGCTCATGCAGAGACTGAACTCAGGGGAAAAAAATTCGTATTTGCTTGAGATTTTATTCATTGGTTACATTAAAATCAGCAGAAACTTTTTGCTAATCCTGTGGAGTCCATCTTGAGAAGTGGGAAGAAGAGAGGAGAGAGGTGGAAAAAGAGAAAGAAGATGGAAAGAGGGAGAAGAGGACAGGAGGAAGAGGAAGAAGAGGAGGAGAAAGAAGAAAAGGGAAGAGACAAAAGAAAACTCCCAACCTGGAGATCAACCTACACACACCTGTTTTCAGTCTCCTGAGGTGCCACTTTGGTAGTGCTGAGTCCTCCAACAAGAAGCTCCATAGAGAAAATGGTCATGAGCATCTGATAAGGAGCAGGTTTGCAAGTTTAGTTGGGAGTTGCTTCAGAAGTAACAGCTGTGAAGAAGAAAGGGATCAGAACATGGAATCTAGGAGCATCGCAGCATAGGGCAGCTCAGAGAACACCTCAGCCAGAGTGCTGCTGAGTCCCAGGACAAAAATGGTCCTGAGATGAGCCTGCATGGAGCAGGAATGGCTCCCTTGAGACTCTACTCAGGCCTAGTGTTGGGTGAGAGCACCCAAAGTAGGGAAAGCATGGTGTCTGGAAATGTGTGATAGACCTAAAGGTGCACTAGCTGAACTGTCCATTCGGGGTGTGTGTGTGTGTGTGTGTGTGTGTGTGTGTGTGTGTGTGTGTGTGTGTCCATGTCAGGTGTCCCACAACCATCTGTAACCTGTAACTCCAGCTTTCAGAGGATCTGACACCTCTTCTGGCATCTGCAAGCACCTCTATATGTGTACATATACCCACATACAGACCAACATACATAGTCAAAAATAAATAAATCTTTTTCAAAATTCAGCCTAAGGAAATCTGCTTATGTAAAGTTGGAGTGACGGTGTTGATGAGCAGACTCAGGCCACCCACTAACATGAATTCTGAGAAAGGATTTTTGGGCTAACTCATTCTGAAACTTCTTCTCCTTTTCTTTCCATATCGCCTTCCCATTGGCCCTCTTTTACCCCAGCAAATGCTTTGGAACCCATCTATGATGGTCTGCATTTTCTCTTGGGGATAGCAGCCTATACAACCCTGTTCCTCAGAGCATCAGTCTGTGCCCTCCTCTAATAGACAATCACAAACTGTTTCGTTACCAGCTTAAATAAGAAACCTTTCTGATGACAAGATGGCATAGCACCCGCCATAGAAGATAATGACTTGACTTCTATACCCAGAGCCCAAATCAGAGAGCCAGATATGGCAGCACAGATCTGTGATCCCAGCCCTCTTACAGCGGTATTGGAGGCAGAGACAGGACAGCTGATGTGATGTTCATGGGCCAGCATGGTGTACACAGCATAGCAGACACAAGACAGACACTACATCAAACACAAGGTAGAAGAGAAATAAATCTTGAGAGCTTTCCTCTGACCTCTACATGGGTGTCAGGGCACACACACATTTGCTCATCACAAACACACACATACACACACACACACACACATGCCCATCACACACATATACACACATACATATAAATGCATACACACATATCTGCCTGTCACACACACATACATACACACATGTGCCCACACACAACAATAATGATGAATTTAATTAAAAAAAATTAATGTCCTACACTGTTATAGTAAGAGTCAGTGAGTGAAATTGTTCCAGAATTTGATGCTACTGTCTGAAGAGAACACTGGCTTTCTTTTGACCAAAACAATAATATGTCTGCTCCCTCTGGGCTGCTGGTAGGCATGGGTGGAAACAGGATGGTGGAAGTGGGTGGAGATGAGTAGGTGCAAACTCATACCCACTTGTACTAGGGTCAGGGGAGGCCTTTTGTGTTCATGAGAAGACCATGGGCCTTGCAGTGTCACCACGGTCACTTGCAGAACATGTTTTGTAACTGGAGACTTAAACTGAAGGAAAAAGAGAATGGGGCCCTTTGATCAGAAACTTCACAGTTTCAGTCAACACTGAGGAAGGCACAGAATAAAAATAAGTTAATAACAAGAAACGTGCTGTGAGGGTTTTCTCTGCACTGAGCCACTCTTGCGCTAACCCCTGCACTATCCATATTGACCATTTTCTATCTTCACAGTGCCTGGAGTTGGATTCTTACTCTCCTCATTTTATGTCAAGAAAACTTAGGTGAGACAACATGCTCAAAGACAGATAGACAGACAGACAGCATCCAGGTAATGATCAGACCATCAGAGACCCTGCTGTTTTAACTACATTCTCCTACCCCCTTAAAGTACTGGTATTGTCCAGAGAAAGATGCTGGGCTTGGACAATGGCTCTGCTGGTAGTGCCTTCCTAGCTCACATGAAACCTTAGGTTGGATTCCCTTCATCCCAGACCCTACATGGGCATGGTAGCACAGATCTGCTATCCCAGCACTCTGGAAGTAGAAGCAGGAGGGTAGGAACTTTAGGGTCAACTAACCTACTTAATGAGTTAAGTCAGAAGTTAGTTTGAGGGGGTGGGCAGAGGGCCACATAGCCTAGCTGACCTTAAAACCACCACATAGCTTAAACATATGATACACTTGTCTCTACCTGCCAACAGTTGGCATTACAAGCATGTGTCGTCTTTCCTGTTTTGTGCAGTGTTGGGGATCAAACCCAAAGTTTCATGCATCCTAGGCACACACTCTACCATCTGAGCTACACCCCAAGCCATCAGGAAGCAACTTCTGAAGAGAATTACCTAGAGTTGGAATTCTAAGGGCACACACTCCCAGGCTTGGGACTCCTGGGGTAGCTGACAGTCATCCATCCCAGAAACACCCAGGGGAGGTTGTGGCGGTATGCTGACCCCTCTGACTCTTCAGAGCTTCTGTCAGGTTTCAGTTTCCGCCACTGACTCCAAGAGAGTTCTTCCAACCGAGCTGCATGGATCTGAGTGTGAGGTGAATTTAAAGAGAAAAGGAGGAAGAAGCAGAATGCACAGGGATGAATAGGGGAAACTGGGAAGATGGCTCAGTGGGTAGAGCATTTGCCAAGCAAACATGAAGAACATGAAGTTGGATCACCAGAGCTCACACATGGTAGGCAATGTCTGCAATCTGTGCTCCTGTGGAGAGCTTGGAAGTAGAGACAGGAGAATCCCCAGAGTCTTGTGGACAAGCTAGCCTGGTGTGCCAGCGGTGACCAAGAGACCCTGTCTCAAACAAAGTAGACAGTGAGGGCCGACACCTGAGGTTGTCTTCCAACCTCCATATGCATCCTGTCACGTGCACCCACACACAGCTGCACACACATGTACATAAGCATGTTACAAACAGAGATGATAAAATAAATACATGGAGGAGGAAAGAACCCAGAGATTATTCATAGTTTTCTACCTCTAACCTGCAGGAAAATTAAGATCTTATTTCACATCTGGTGGGCTAAAGCCACAGCTGCCTTCCTGTCTGGATGTTCTTCCTCCAGAGGAACAGGTAAAGTGAGAGAGGAGATGCCAAGCTGGAAGGCTGCCGATTCCTCCACGGTGCCTGGAGAAAGGGAGCTGTGTCCAGATGGCTCTGGGTAGGTACCCAGCAGAGCCACTGTGCCGAGAAGCACTGCCAAGCAGCCTCATGCCTGAACCGAAGACTGGAGCCACTTAAGCTCTCCATCACAGGGCCATCAATCATGGACTTGGGGGGAAAAAGTACTTTCTCAGTGCTAGGGTTTATTATCAAGTCTTAATGAAAATATATGAGTTTCACAGAATAGTCTGAAAAGTGCCGAGTATCTGAATGCAAAGTAGTGAGATTGTGTGATGAGGTGCAAGAGGCAAAGTGACTACCTGATTAGAGCCAGGAGCAGAGCGAGAAGAGAGGCTACAGAGTGAGACCGGGCCACAGCTTAAGGAAGGGGTGAGAAGTGGAGAGAGAGGCAGGAGGGAAAGAAGGGGGAGGGAGAGAAGGAGGAGAGCATTGGCAAAAGAAGAGAAAGGGAGCAATTCTGTGGAAGCCAGATTTATATTCAAAAGCTTAGCTTTTTAAAAATACGTATTATTTTGTGTGCATGCCTGCATACATTCATGTGGGGTGCAAGGTCACACAAAACAGACTCCTGGAACTGGAGTTACTGGCATTTTTAAGTTGCCTGAGTGGGTGCTGGGAATCGAACTTGGGCCCTTCAAAAGGGCAGCAAGCGTTCTTAACTTCTGAGCCATCTCTCCAGCAGCCCCATGTTAGACAAGTGACAAAAGCTAACCCCAACACACACTAAAGAAGAAAAGTGCATATCCTGCACAGGGATTCAAACGTATGTGTAATTCTTCTGCACCCCAAATTTCCTCTTAGCTGAGGTTGGTGATAGGCTTAATGTGTCTGCCCTGCTGCACCAGCTGTGCCTGACTGACTCTGTCTCTTCACTCTCCTCAGCCATTCAGTTATACTCATTGTTCTCTTTGTTAGGTAGGATCCAATATTTTCTGTAATATATCATTATTTATTAGGCATTGAAACTGTCTTTTAAAGTCTGCTAGGCGCTTTATTAGGACTCTCGCCGTCTTTCCCATGTTCTGGTAATAAAGTAGCTCACATTCTGAGTAGTCTTCTCTTAACTTTAATTTCTCCATAACCCTGTTATTTTTAGTGTGTGATTTTTGTACTATCGGAGGGTTTTTTTTTTCCAGGGAATTTTCTTCCTGTTGTAATATAAATTCTTGGACAAACTTCCAGGTAAATTTTATCGTGTTTAATAAAAATTCTTGAACCAACTCAATTCTATACATCATTTATTTAAGTCTAAATATTTTTCAAGAACTGTTTGTTGGAAACAGTTCTTTTTAAGATGCATGGCAGCCTTTAATTTTGGTAGAGTATTGGGACGATTTCAGGGCCCACTTCATCCTGGTGTTTGTTACCCGAGACTTTACCTAAGAACACATGACATGAGCATCTATTCACCAAAGACAGGGAACTAATGACAGACCAAAGTAGTCTTTACACCAAGCTTATTGTCTCTGTTTCCTTTCTTTTTTTTTTTTCTTTTTTTCGGAGATGAGGATCGAACCCAGGGCCTTGTGCTTGCTAAGCAAGCGCTCTACCACTGAGCTAAATCCCCAACCCCCTCTGTTTCTTTTCTATCACTGTGATAAAACACCATAACAAGGCAACTCATGTAAGAAACCATTTCATTGGGCTTATGAGTTCAGAAGGTTAGGATATGTGACATTGGAGCAATTTCACATCTAATTCCTCGAGCAGGAGACATATAAAGAGCTCACTGGGAATGGCCCAAGTCTTTTGAAATCTCAATGCCCACCTTTAAAAAGACAACACCCTTCTCAATCCTTCCTAAACATTTCCACCAATAGAAGATCCATACTCAAATATATATAGCCTATGGAGGTCTATTTACATTCAAACCAACGCACTTACAAACCAAATATTTTGTAGGGGTTATTTACAAGAGTGTGGCCCAGAGGTTACTCACAGGAACAGGAGATAACTCATGAAAGCTGTATCCCTGTGGATCTCTGCATGACTTGGAGTTAGCTCAGCAAGTCAGACAATCTCCTCCAGGAGACTCTGGTTCTACCCAACAATTATTAACCGCTTCCACAATCTTGAAAGGGGTCCTATGTTTCTTGTGAGTTTCAGGACCTTCTTGAGACTTGTGGGTTGTTTACTTCCCAAGTCTCATGAGCCTCCTCTTCTCTCCAGGAAGAAATGTTTTCATGAGGAAGAAATAGCTATACAACACATAAGTCCTATATCACTTCCTCCCCTAGAATGTAGACAGGACATATGGATATGCTGGATCTCAATGTCTTGACAAAGGCAAGGAGACTTTTACAGATGGCATTGTGTCACTAATTAATAAAGATGAATTCATAAAAAAGGAGATTATTCTGGGTGGGCCTGACTTAATCATGTGAACCTTCAAACAGGACCTGTTGTTCAAAGATACTCCTCCTGAGGCAGGGGTTGGGGTGGGGGGTCAGTCCACCTTCTCAGAGGAGAAGGTAGATGGGGGGGGGAATTATGGGAGGGAGGTAGTGACTGGAGTGGGTGGCCAGTGATCAGGATGTAAATTGAATAAATAAAAATGAAAAAGAAGAAAAGATCCTAAAAGTCCAAATGAATTTAATCAGCAAAAATTAACTTTGGTGGTGTCAAGGGCTGGGAGGGTGGAGGTGGGGCAGATCTCACATGATTGCTCAGCAGTTTAGAGTATTTATTGTTCTGCCAGTGGACCTGAGTTCAGTTCCCAGGGCCCATGCTGCATGGCTCACAACCACTTGTAACTCCAGCTCCAGGACTCATCACCTACAAGCAACTGCATTCCATGTGCATATTCATACACAATTAATATTAAAAACCCTTTTTAATTTTATACAATTAAAATCTAAGTTGACATTTGTTCTACAGATTATACTTATAAAGGTGAGACACTAGACAGGAATATTTTGGAAAGATTTTCTAATAACAAACAATTGAAGTAATTTCAGCATGATTAATCTGTCTTTAAGAAATGCACCTAACTTGAAGAGTCCCATTGAGGAGTGAAGAATGACATCCCCACTGCTCATCCCATAATACCAGCAGGAGAGGCAGAATGCCGCATTCCTTGGAGCTTCACAATAGCTCACTGAACTTGGGACCATTCCACATGTCGAAATAAAAAGAAGGTAATTACCCAAATAATTTCACCTTTTTTTTTCTTTCCAAACCTTTCAGCTGAAATAACCAGATAATTACAAATGGCTTATTTTGTATTCCAAGAGCATTTCAGGTCCTGTTTGAATTATTCATATGAATTCTTCCATTGTTCATTTTGACTTTCTCAAATGGAGCTATTCCAAGGCTAAGGAGAAAGTGTGTTGGCAATGACATCTGGACCCTGGATGGAGGCCCTGGAGTTACGGAAGAGCATTAGCCAATCGGACAGCTGGCAACATCTTCATTTACTGACCAAGCAGATTAAATACAAGCCTTTCTGGCCCCGCTGGGGACATTGCTTTTTAGATCCTGATCAAGAACTTACTGGGATCCTGTAGGATGCCTGAGCCCAGCACTTTGCTGCATGCAGGGCAATAATTATGCTCAATTACAGCCTAGCATGTGGTTTCTGGCATATAAAAATCTCCCTGCGGCAAACCAATCTTTAAGGCAAAGAAGAGCCCGTTTTGGCCCTCTTCCATGCTGCTAAATAGCCTTCCTTAATTCAGTCTCCAGAGGGCTTCCAACTTTCCAGATCTCTCACCCGCTGCCACAAAACCCATGTTAGAGGATGGCATTGATATTTCCAGGGAACCTGACACAGGGATGGCAATGCCTTGCCTCATAGAAACAGAGCCCTGTTGAGATTATGCAATGTGAAACTAAACCAAAAGCAAAGCTCAGAGGTGACCTTACAGAAAACAGCCCCGACTTGGGGCGGGTGCATTTTGAAAGGATTCAGCCAAGCCTACCTGTTTGTTCTCTTGTGGGCATACACCCACCAGCTGTTTCTAAAGACTAGGTGAAGTCAAGCCAGACATATCAAAGAAACAAATAGAGAGCCAGGCGGGAGGTACGGAGGTGTGGGCTAACAGCTCAAAAGAGACATCCGGGTGAGACTCAGCCTTCTGGGGCCTGTACCTCTGGCACACATAATAGACTGCAAAGATGGAGGACGGAAATGCAATTTAGGAATCAGATCTGATAATGAGAATGTTACAAAATCATCAGCTTTTTGATCACATTGTTTAAAATACATGCAGGCATATCACAAGGATACTAATTAAGATTATCTAGGCATTTCACCCTAGTGTAATTTCTTAGTGACTCTTTCTTCACATTGATAAAATACCCTGACAAAGCAACTTAAGGTAGAAAGTGTTTATCATGGCTCACAATCCAAAGAAGCAGTCCATCTTCTCAAGAGAGCCAAGGTAGTTGGCGCATAAAGCGAACAGGTCACAGTCAGGTGTTCACAGTCAGGGAGCAGAGAACAATGAGTTAATGCATGGGGCTTAGTTGACATAATCTACTTGTACAGTCCTGGAGCCAAGCCACTGAATGGTGCTACACACAGTGAGAAGATTTTACCTTCTCTATTAACTCCAACAAGATAATCCCACCCGGGCAGGCCCGAAGGTCCATCTCCTCAATTCTAGATTCTTTCAAGTTGACCATTAACAAGAAAGCAAGATGCAACAGAATCTGAGGTAGCGTGGAGAAATGAAGGAGGGGGATGGCTGGCTAAGAGATTGGACTCAAGTAAATTACAGCAATGACTGGTAATATACAAAGAAATAGCTATAAATGTCTGTAATAGTAAGAGAGCAGAATTATGTGTATCTCTATAAAATGGGCACAAATGAAAGGAACACATTGATTATCCAACTAACCAGAATGTTCCATAAAATGTTATATAGCACATAATAACCCCACTGTAAATGTTATATAAAATTAATGTCAGTTTTAAATATCAAACATTTTTATATGCCTATGAAAAATTAAGAATCAAGAGCAAGTGAGATGCTCAAGATCAGCCAAAAGAATGCTAATGTGTAGTGTCCAGGATATGCTTTTTATCTTCTAGAAATCATCCAATAGCAAATGGAGATCTTCAAAGTGATTCCCATACGAAGGTACCTCTGACTTCTATAGGTCTCCACCAGGTGATCCACATCTGATGTGAAAATGTCTATATTCCTAAAAGTAATCTACAGATTCAACGCAATCGCCAAGAAAATCCCAATGGCATTTTCCCAAGAACCAGAAAAATAATCTGCAATGTCACGCAGAAGCCCAGAAGACCATGAATCTTTAGCAGAGAGCAGCACTGAGGCTAACATAATAATTGGGCTCAAACTATACTACAAGCTATAGTGCAAAAACAGAATCAATTGTACTGCCACAAAACCTCAATGGAGGTCCAGGAGTAAGCTTACATAATTGCCAAAATTACACATAGAAAAAAAGACTATTTCTTTTAAGATGGTGCTGGGATATCACATTGCACTCTAAGTTTACATCTCTATACCTGTAAATTAGTCCAGCTCTTGGATACCATCAAGATACCATTATGTGGTGGTCAGCAATTAAGACAGAAACTTAGAACTGGTCAACTGGAGAGTGTCTGGGTAGTGTTCAGCCAAAAATGAGATATCTATCTCTCAAGCTCTCCCCTCAAAGGCTCAGGCAACATCATGTAGAAGAACAATCGTAGGAGACAATGATTCAAGGGGACTGGAGCAAATTAGTGTCTCTGGATGTAAGATGTTGCTTTGGTTGCCTGCACTGTGTCTACAAAAAGCCAATCTAGATTCTAACATGGAGGGGGTACTCAAGAGCCCACATCCTAACTGAGGAGCTACTGGGCGTTGGTGACTGCTGGGAGAGAGAGAGTCCATTTTTTTGACTGTTTTTTTTTAATTTTTATTTTATGTATGTTGGTGTTTTGCTTGCATGTGTGTCTGGGAAGGTGCCAGATCCCATGGAACTGGAGCTACACACGGTTGTGAGCTGCCATGTGGTGGCTGGTAATTGAACTGGGGTCCTCTGGAAGAACAGCAAGTGCTCGTAACCACTTAGCCATTTCTCCAGCCATAAGAGTCAGTTTTCTTTAAGGGTGTAGCCACTAATAGGTTGACAATGTTTCTGTGGATAGCCCTATAACCATATATATTTCAGTTGCACAAATTGGGCTTTCTGAGTTATTTTAAGAAATAAGAGATAACGTTAGGAATGGGAGTAAGAAGGGAACTGTATCAGGGAGGAGTTACAGGGAGGATTGGAAGTAAATGTGGTCAAATACATGGTGTACAGGTATGGAATTCTCAAAGAATTTATTGGAAATGCTATTTTAAACAATAAATAAATACTACCTATGTAAATAGTGTACTGGGAAAACTGTATTTCTATCTGTAGAAGAATGAAAACTTTCGTAAAAACAGTACAAAGGAGACAAAGGACCTTAATGTAAGACCTGAACTCAAAACTCCTGGGAGGAAATGAAGAGAAGACAAGCTATGTGCAAGGGCAAGGATTCTATGTCAAACCCAAAGGAAATAAAACTGAGAATTGACAAATGGGATTGTATAAAATTAAAAACTTCTTGGGGTTGGGGATTTAGCTCAGTGGTAGAGCTCTTGCCTAGCAAGCGCAAGGCCCGGGTTCGGTCCCCAGCTCCGAAAAAAAGAAAAAAGAAAAAAAAAACTTCTGCCCAGTATAGGAAGCAATCACCAAAATGAAGAAGCAGACTGAAGAATAGGAGGAATTATTTGACAATTACACCTCGGACAGGGGTTTAATATACAGTATATATAAGGAATTGTAAAAATTACACACCAAAATACCAAAAATCATCCAGTCAGTGAATGAGCTGAACAAGTCAATCTGAAAAGAAGAAATATAATTGATTAATAAATATTTGTAAAGTATCCAATATCCTTAGCTATGGAAAAATGCAAATTAAAACTACTTTGGGATTCTGTCTCAGCCCATTCAGAATAGCTACATTTGAGAATAAATGTTGGTGAGGGTACAGAGAAAGAGGAACATTCTGTCGCTGCTGGGAGAACTTCTTCAGCCTCTATGAAAATCATATGCTCATTCCTCAAGACAACTAAGTAGAACCCCATATGATCCAGCTGTACCACTGCTGAGTGTACAACCAATGGACGTTGTCAGCATACCATGGAGATAGTTCTAAAATCATGTTTACAGCTGCTGTATTGACAGTGTCCAGGAAATGAAACTAGCCCAGATGTTGTCAACAGATGAATGGCTAAAGAAAATGGTGTGTGTGTGTGTGTGTGTGTGTGTGTGTGTGTGTGTGTGTGTGTGTGTGTGTGTGTACATGTGGTGGTTTGAATATGCTTGGCCCAGGGAGTGGCACTATTAGGAAGTGTGGCCTTGTTGGAGAAAGTGTATCACAGTGGGCATGGACTTTATGACCCTCATCCTAGCTGCCTGGAAGCTAATCTTTTCCCATTTGCTTTTGGAACAAAGTGTAGAACTCTCAGCTCCTCCTGTACCATACCTGCCTGGACAGTGCCAGGCTTCCCACCATGATGATAATGGGCTGAACCTCAGAACCAGTAAGCCAGCCCCAATTAAATGCTGTCCTTTGTAAAAATCCCCTCAGTCATGGTGTCTCTTCACAGAAATGGAAACCCAAAGATAAAATATACAATGGATTGTATACAACTGTAAAAATATGAAATCATAACAATTGCAGAACATGGATACTACTAGGAATCATTATGTTAAGTGAATTAAGCCAGTCTCAAAAGAGAATTGACATATTTTTGTCTCATATGCAGAACGTGTGTGTGTGTGTGTGTGTGTGTGTGTGTGTGTGTGTGTGTTCTTAATTGTCCCAGCAGGATTGAGGCCTTTCTAAAGAGACACTTGAGTCTCTCCCTTTGGTTAATACAGTACCAAAACCATGGACTCCAAGAAATTGATTTCCCTGGGAAACTCACACTGGGAGAAGAAGCTAAAGCCTAGTGCTGGTGAAAAGGGAGACGTGTTGCCCTCAAGGATGCCCCAAATTTTCCTGTATTGATGGTTTCCTGGAGGAAATTATTTTCCTGGGACAAAAGAACCTGAAAATCATAGTAGATCTACACCTATAAAGACACACAGAAAGGCCTTGTGTGTGAGTTCAGGAGGTGGGTTGCTATGGGTATGTAGTTTAATAGAAGAGTTATTCATACCATAAACAGACAGACAGACAGGCAGTAAGGGGGACCCTAGAGAAAGGAAATCGGGACGCTCACGACAGAAGTGAGCATTGCTTAGTTTCCCAGCACAAGCCTGTATTCCGGTCTCTGGTTCTTAAGCAGGAGGCAGGAAAGGGGCGTGAAGAAAGAGGCATGGTCAGCATACTTCTTTACATGTGAACTCATTCCTAAAATGGGGATCCTAGCGCCTGGAGTCTATTCACTAGAGATTAGTGGACAATGCTCTCAGTAGGGGCTACTGGTATCTGTACAGGTGGAGGGTCTATGGGTATGTAGGCTGAAGTCTACAATATACTTTTATTTTTAGACAGGGTCTCTATGTAGCCTTGTTGTACTGTTCTTTAACTTGCCATGTAGACCAGGCTGGCCTTGAACTCACAGAGGTGTATCTGTGACTCTCAAGTGCTGGGATTATAGGCATATACCACCAAGCCTGGGATAGAACTGCATTCTTATACAAATAGGCACGCAGGTAGCATGGTTAAATCTCTAATAGTTTACATGCTAACCTAGTGACCCAGTATTTAAAAAAAATCACTCATAAGCATTTAAAAGGAATGATAAGGTATTTGTTATATCAACTGGTGAAAAAGTGAATTATGCCTTATGATGGTTTGTATATGCTAGGCCCAGGAAGTGGCACTATTTGAGGTATCGCCTTGTTGAAGTAGGTGTGTCATTGTGGGTGTGGGCTTAAAATTCTCATCCTAGCTGCCTAGAAGTGAATATTCTGTTAGCAGCCTTCAGATAAAGATGTAAAACTCTTAGCTCCTCCTGCGCCATGCCTGCCTGGATGCTGCCATGTGCCTGCCTTGATGATACTGGACTGAACCTCTGAACCTGTAAGCCAGCCCTTATAAGAGTTGTCTTGGTCATAGTGTCTGTTCACAGCAGGTAAACCCTAACTAAGACATGCCTACATGTGTCTATGTCTCCTGAAGCTAGTGTTTGACACTCAAAAAATTCTCTGTATGAGTTAAGGCTAAAACTCCAGATGGCTCCGTGATGGGAAGTGCTAATATTTCTTGCAGAGGACCCAAGTGTGGCTCATAGCTCCTTCTTCTAGCCTACATGGGCACCTGCATACACATGATATGTATACAAACAGGCACATACACACTGAATGAATGAGGGAGTGAGTGAGTGAATGAATGAATGAATGAATGATCAAGCTAAAATTCAGACAGGAGAGCCAAGAGTCTCACCATTGACAAGCACCTCAAAAATGCTTGTTCATCTAAAGAGACAAAAGTACAGTATAGCTTTGGGGAACAGGAAGTGAGGTGACCCATCTTGGTTCACCAATGATGAGCTTTCAGTGCTCTTAAAACCACGTATTTCCATAAGAAAAAAAAAAGGAAGGATGGGGAAGAGGAAGAGAAGACACATTACCTCTAATTGCATTACCGGACTCTGAGAAGGTTTTGCTAGGTTTTATTCTTTCTCTATACTTTTACTTATTATGTAAGTTTGATATTTTCATGCTGTTAAGAAACAATTACATGCACACTTTAACTTGCCCTTTTATACATGAGTACATTCTCATTATCATAAACTCCTAATTTACAAAGTGATGTATTTCCAAAGGGAAAGTATGCCTCTGGGGCATGGGGAGGAGGCGCACTATACCTTGGGAAAGGCTGGTGCTAAGTACCTAAACACTTTCAAGCCCGAGGAGAGGGGATAATGGTTCTGAAGTTTGGTGTTCTCCCTCACCTTCAGCCTCACTCCTGCTTGGGAGACAGTCCCAGCTTGACTATTGCAGCCTTGTACCCTCTCCCATCAGTGATCTGCCTAGTTCCCTCCTCAGGAGGTAAGGACCTTGTTTCTGCCAAGGGCTTGAAGGGAGGTTCATAGCAAATCAATTGTGGTGCTTTTTTAAGAGTGTATGGGCCCTGTACAAAACTTAAGTCCAAGTAGATCAAGGACCTCCACATTAAACCAGATACACTCAAACTAATAGAAGAAAAAGTGAGGAAGAATCTCGAACACATGGGCACTGGAGAAAATTTCCTGAACAAAACACCGATGGCTTATGCTCTAAGATCAAGAATCGGCAAATGGGATCTCATAAAACTGCAAAGCTTCTGTAAGGCAAAGGACACTGTTGTTAGGACAAAACAGCAGCCAACAGATTGGGAAAAGATCTTTACCAATCCTACAACAGATAGAGGCCTTATATCCAAAATATACAAAGAACTCAAGAAGTTAGACCGCAGGGAGACAAATAACCCTATTAAAAAATGGGGTTCAGAGCTAAACAAAGAATTCACAGCTGAGGAATGCCGAATGGCTGAGAAGCACCTAAAGAAATGTTCAACATCTTTAGTCATAAGGGAAACGCAAATCAAAACAATCCTGAGATTCCACCTCACACCAGTCAGAATGGCTAAGATCAAAAACTCCAGCGACAGGAGATGCTGGTGAGGATGTGGAGAAAGAGGAACACTCCTCCATTATTAGTGGGATTGCAGACTGGTACAACCATTTGGAAATCAGTCTGGAGGTTCCTCAGAAAATTGGATATTGAACTACCTGAGGACCCAGCTATACCTCTCTTGGGCATATACCCAAAATATGCCCCAACATATAACAAAAACACATGCTCCACTATGTTCATAGCAGTCCTATTTATAGTAGCCAGAAGCTCAACAGAGGAATGGTTACAGAAAATATGGTACATCTATACAATGGAATACTACTCAGCTATCAAAGGCAATGGCTTTATGAAATCCATAGGCAAATGGATGGAACTGGAAAATATCATCCTGAGTGAGGTAACCCAATCACAGAAAAACATACATGGTATGTACTCATTGATAAGTGGCTATGAGCCCAAATGCTCGAATTACCCTAGATGCACAGAACACATGAAACTCAAGAAGAATGACCAAAATTCGGATGCTTCACTCCTTCTTTAAAAGGGGAACAAGAATACCCTTGGGAGGGTATAGGGAGGCAAAGTTTAGAACAGAGACTGAAGGAACACCCATTCAGAGCCTGCCCCACATGTGCCCATACACATACAGCCACCAAACTAGATAAGATGGATGAAGCAAAGAAGTGCAGGCAGCCAGGAGCCGGATGTAGATCTCTCCTGAGAGACACAGCCAGAATATGGCAAATACAGAGGCGAATGCCAGCAGCAAACCATTGTACTGAGAATGGGACCCCCATTGAAGGAAAGAGCCTGAAGGGGCTTGAGACCCCATAAGAACAACAATGCCAACCAACCAGAGCTTCCAGGGACTAAGCCACTACCCAAAGACTATACATGGACTGACCTTGGACTCTGACCTCATAGGTAGCCTAGTAAGGGCACCAGTGGAAGGGGAAGCCTTTGGTCCTGCCAAGGCTGGACCCCCAGTGAACGTGATTGTTGGGGGGAGGGCAGCAATGGGGGAAGATTGGGAGGGGAACACCCATATAGAAGAGGTTAGGGGGATGTTGGCATGGAAACCGGGAAAGAGAATAACATTTGAAATGTAAATAAGAAATACCCAATTTAATAAAGATGGAAAAAAAAATAAAGAGTGTATGGGGAGGCACAGTGCCTGGAACTTTAAAGAGACACATTAGGGCCGCTCTAGCACTCGAGGACAGTTTTTCTCACTGGTTGTTGTTGTTGTTTTTGTTGTTGTTGTGTTGCTTTATTTTGTTTTGTTTTTTAACTTTTGCTGACAGCTCAGAGTGCTCTGTCAGCATTTCGTGTATGAAGCCTTGGTGGGTGCATATAAGTCATGGGATGCATTCTTTTTGAGGTTCTTCATAGCACTCCCATATCACTCCCTGTCTGATGTAGACTCTTCCTCAAGAGAAGGCAGCTCTGCCCAGTGCACTTTCACTACTACTGGCTAATTCTGAGGGCCCTGAGGGTGTGTGTGAGAAAAGTAGAGTGTATAAGTTTTTCTGGGTGAACTAACCAAACATCCATTCACCCTAGACAGGCACCAACAACAGATGAAAGCGTCGACTGTACCAACTGCACCTTGGTGAACCAGTGAGCATGCATACAGGATTATCCACTAAGGGATGGATGAGGGGTTACAGGCCCCAAGATGGACGGCCTCAGCTCAGAGGAAACTGTTAGAGAATAATGGAAACTGAAGTTCAGAGATGGGGTCAGAGCAACTTGAGTTAACTACAAGGCTGATTGACTAAAACGTCTGTGTCTGTGGAGAGCTGGAGCACTGTGAACCCAGAACTAAATTATCTTGGGCTATTTTCACAGCCTTTCATTGTCATCTGTGTCTGACCTAACATCCCTGTGCCTACTAAGTACATTTTTTTGGAATAAAATAATAGGTCCTGTGCTTCCAGCAACCAAAGGCTAAGACTGCTATCAGATAGTCCCCGAAGCCTACAACAGAAATTTCCCTGCTTTCCTATAACCACCTACCTGGGGTTGCCACTCATGTATTTGAAAAAAAAAAACTTATTGTATACTTGTTCTGTTACTATAAAAATGTCATGAAACTAATACCACACTCAAATACGAAATTTGGGGCAACTTACTTCAGTGTTCTTGGGTTCTGTTCACTCATATTAGCTGCAGGGTAAACCATTTCTTAATCCAATTGTGGTTTTGTAGCCATAGTAGTTTGTCTCTTAGATAAATTTATCCTGCGACTAGATTCCTCCCGTGATACCCTCACCACACAGTTACAGAGTGCTATACACCAGAAACTTCACTCTCCCCAAGCCCCATCATATACAAGCAAATACTTAGCCCCCAAATTTCTTTCTTAAATGTGTATTATAATTATTTATGCATGTGTTGGGGTGCCATATAACACCTGCTGAAGCCAGAGGGTAGCTATGTGAAATCAGTTCTCTCCTTCTACCTATGTGTGGGTGCTAGAGATTAAACTCTGATCACCAGGCTTACATGGCAAATACGTTTACCTGCTCAGTCCAGAAATGCTTTGAGGAGGCTGCTGTTGATGGCTTTCTGATTAAGAGAAAGCCTCTTTTCAGGGTTAACTTGATATTTTGACTGTAGAGAAGGTGATTTTCTAACAATGAAAACTTAGTGAAGCAGGCAGGCATGATCAGCCACCACACATTCTTAGGAAGAAGATCGAAGGTGGTGATTGCCATATCCTCAATTATAGGAGAAAAGACTGTATCCAAACTCCAAATGCACTGAGCTTCCTGATGGGAGGTGGAAGCAAGAAGCTCAGACTCCAGGAAAAACCCTTTTACAGGGTTCAGAACTCAAGTAGGTCTTCCAGGACTCAAATGCACAACAAACACAGACCAGAGAATCACCTTGTCCGATGTAAATTGTTTTGCTTACATGTGTGTTTGAATTTTTTTTCATCTTGCAAGTTTAATAACCTTACTTTGTTAGCATGAGCCAGGCTTCTGGAATGAACCTTAGGATTCTTACAAGTCTCCTTTCTAAGTATAAGAAAGTTTTCAGGCTAAGAGCATAGCTCAGAAAGTTAAGCATTTGCCTGACTGAGTTTGAACCTTCAGAACACATCTTTGGGAACAACCATGGGAACATGCACTTATGCGCCATGCTGGAGAGGCATAGATTCCTGCAAACTGCTTGCTGGCCAGCCTAGCCTACTGGACGAGCTCTAATGCAGTCAGAGACCCTGCCTCAGCAACACAGATGGATAGGCCCAGGGAATAACAGCATTCAGCTTATACATATGCATGCACGCATGCATAGACACGCACACACACGGGTGCTCGCAAACGCACACACACGGGTGCTCGCAAACACACACACGTTTCCATATTTAGGTTATAAAGGTAGATCTTGGCTACTCGTCTATAATTTTCAAGTGAAGAAACTGAGGCCCAGAGTGAGCTATGTGCCTAAAAGCACACAACCAATTAGCAGCAGATTCAAGACTTTTAACTTCAAATGAGGAAATTACACTTAAATGACCCCATTAGATAACTGTATCCTTTGAAATTTACACTGCAGCCTCCCAATTACTAAGGGTCTATTGTATCGGGTACTTTACATATAGTTTTTATTTAAATCTTTACATAAAATCTCCAAGCTAAGGGTCATTAATGGATGTCATTAAAGTGTTTAAATAATACTATTATGTAGCACTTATGGTGTTCTGAGTACTTTCTGGATATTATCTCCAATTTCACAAACCCTCTTGCTGAATCCCATTGCCCTTATTTCATACATGAAAGGGCCTGGGTCCCTAGCGATGAAGGGACTCCCAAGGGCCCCATGACTTAGAAGTGACTAGGGCTGGGTCCAAATCTCAAAGCCTGTGTAGTACCCTGCTGCTATCCATGTAGATACCTGTAACATGTCCACCCCTTGGTGCATTTGTTGGGTACCACAGAATAACCCATGGCATTAAGTACCTAGTCAGATAATGGAGTAGCTTGTCTAAGGAGACTAATGCTTCCAGGAAGGGCTGAGTTCTCAGCATAGGACCTAGCCTTTCACTTAGGAATGACTGGTGTCCAAGAAGAAGGAGGAGGAGGAGGAAGAGGAGGCAGAGGAGGAAGAGGAGGAGAAGGAGGAGGAAAAGGAGGACAAGGAAAAGGAGGAAGAAGAAAAGGAAAAGGAGGAGGAGGAAGAGGAGGAGGAGGAGGAAGAGGAGGAGGAGGAGGAGGAGGAGGAGGAGGAGAAGAAGAAGAAGAAGAAGAAGAAGAAGAAGAAGAAGAAGAAGAAGAAGAAGAAGAAGAAGAAGAAGAAGAAGAAGGGAAACTCATTGATATTTGATATTTACTGCTTATATTGTAAAGTTGGTGAGAAAGTTGGTTGAAAAGAAACAGCAAAGAGTCAGTGACTCACTGGGCAGCAGCACAGGCTGTGTTTAAGAAAACACCAGCAAAGGGGATGTCCAGCAGAATACCCAAAGCCACTGCCCACTTACAGGGTGTAGTGGTTTAAATATGCTTGGCCCAGGGAGTAGCACTATTGAGAAGTATGTTCTTGTTGGAGTAGGAGTGGCCTATTGAAGGAAGTGTGTCACTGTGGGGGTGCGCTTTGAGAGAGCTTCCTCCCAACTGCCTTAGGATGCAGTCTTCTTCTGCATCAAGATGTGGAACTCTCAGCTCCTCCAGTGCCATGCCTGCCTGGATGCTATCATGCTTCCTGCCTTGACGATAATGGACTGAACCTCTGAACCTGCTAGCCAGCCCCAAAATAAATGTTGTCCTTTAAAAGAGCTGCCTTGGTCATAGTATCTCTTCACAGCAATGGGAATCCTAACTAAGACACAGGGAAGGGGAAAGGCTGAAAATTTGCCATATGAGGCCCACAGTAGCCCATTGCTTGGAGTAGCTGGGGAAATAATGTGAGTGGTGTGTTCAAAAATGTCAGATGTCCAACAAACATTTCTCAGGGTCAGCTGTTATTGAGGGTCCAGAAAGCCAGATTCCTTAGTTCTGGGGACCAAGTTCCTTTACATGGGGGGAATTGTCATTTTTTTAATCAAAATGGAGGAGCTTTATGAAATGACGTGACCATTGCACACATCATTGTCCTACATGCTGTTAATCATGTGCTGTGTGTGCATCATAGAGAGAGGTCTAGCTGCCTTACACCTATATCATGAGGTGTAAGATTTCTTGAAAAAAGAAACATCGTAGGGAATGAGGAGATGACTTTGTGATACAGTGCTTCCCTTAGTTACATCCTCAGAAGTCACATATATGTTGGGGCCATAGTGATGCAGTTTGAAATTTCAGCACGGAGGAATCAGAGACAGGAGGATTCCTGGGACTTGCTGGCCAGCCAGTCTAGCCAATCCACACTTTCAGTAACAGACTTTTTCTCATTAAAAAAAAAAAAATCAAGGTAGCTCGTCCCTGAGGAAGGAGATCAAGGTTGACCTCTGGTCTTTGTGTGCTCACACACACCTGCACCAACACACATGCAGCTGCCTATACAAATACACACCAACCCAAACACACGTACCACAAAAACACAATCATTTCGGAAAGAGGTGAGGCCCTGCCCCACTCTTCAACGATTTGCAGAATATCCTCCAGTTAAAGGAAATTGCCATAAAAATCATTCACCAAAACTTGATTTCTCCTACTTGTAAGTTATTGTCTGTATCTGTTCAGGTTACTCTGAGAAAAGTCTAAGGTCTGGCATCTCATTAAAAAGAAACAAACGAACACACAAATGAACTTTTCACAGTCCTGGAGGCTGGGAAGTTCAAGGTTAAGGCATTGGCAGACCTAGTGTCCCAAGAGAACAGCTGCCTGGTTCAGACATAGCTGCCCCTTCACCATGTGCACATGTCAAAGGGGACAAAGGATGTTACTGAGGCCATTTTCTTTTATAAGAGTGCTAGTTACTCTTTGAATGAATACTCTCCATTGTTGCCAGGTATACCAAGACCAAATGAGAAGTTCATTTTTAGATAATTTCAAAAGCATGTTGAGCCGAGAGATTTAGAGACCGGAGAAGAGCATCAAGATTACTCTAGGAAAACAGGTAGTTCACAGAGAAGACTGAAAACCTTTCCCAGCTGGACTGCATGGATGGGAAGAGCCTTGAGAAGAACCTACACTAGAGAAGCAGGGGAGGGGTGCCATAGAAGTGACCTTGAGAGGGTCAGGAGGCGCCTGGCCTGGGCTTTGTAGCACATGCCTTTCTCCTTCACTAGCCTGCTCCCTTTTCTTAATAAACTGTCTCTGTTGCTCTTTATAATCCCCCCAACAGTGGCGCAGTTAGGACGAGGATGTGATCCACAAGTCCCTATCATCAACAACAGACCAAATTCAGACACAACACAGTGCAAGTTAACAGTCTACAACGGGAGCTATTTCCAGGAACTTTTCTACAACTTAATCTTATCCATTGTAGCCAGCTCCTCCCATCTTCTCCGAAAATGTTGCTAGGATTCATTTTGCTTTGGAAATTTAAATGCCATTTTCTCCCGCAGCTGCACCGAAGTATACACACACGCGCACTCAAACAACATTAGTCTCATCAAAAAATTATATACACAAACAGACTGCAGGTGGGTGTGGATCCAATCAGTGCAGCATCGCTCAGAGACCCATCAGTCATCTCGGGAGAGGACAGTGCTGGGTCTTTGTCTCAGACTACGCACAAGACTTTGGACCCTGGAAGACAAGCCATTTAAACACAAAACCAGACAAATATAAGGCAGGACTGGCTGGCCTGAAGAAAAAAAAATTCAAAATGGAAGCTGAAAAAATATTGATGAGTTGAAATCTGTCCAGAACTTCTCTAAAACCTGCAAGACTCGGGGATCTGATCTCATACCCCATATGTCCCAGAAAGGACAGGACCTTTAACTGTGGGGCAGTTCTGTTGCAGAGTGTCACTGCACAGACAGCTTTACTTGGTTCAGACTTCAAAAGATTTCCTGGAATTGTTTCGGCGAAAGAGGCAATCCCAGCACAGAAAGTGTGGAGAGGGATATAGTTCCGCCAGCCCAGGGGACTGTCACATCAGCGTGGCTCTCCCCTCAGAGGGAAGGAGAGACGGTCTTTCTGAATACGAGTGACCAATCGTCCAAAACACAGATTCAGGTTGCCCCAAGTTCTATGTTCCAACATGGCCATGATTTCATGGAGGTTTTCATAGTTGCAGAACAATTAAAAGCCATATGTGAAGATATTTTTCAAATACACGGGTGGAAACAATTGAGGTTTGGTCTTTTGCTGTGTACTGTAATGCTAAGACCTGCTTACCCCAGAGATGAGAAAGTCAGTATATGGACCCGAGTGATGCTATATGACCTTGCCTCCAAGTTATTTCTGATTGCTATATTAAGATGCTGACAGCCAATAGCTGGGCAGGAGAGACATAGGCAAATTTTAAAATTCCTGGGCCCAGGGGTGGGAGGAGAAGGTGAGGAAGAGAGAGAAAACACCATGAGTTAGACGAGCTCATGAAAACATGGTCCTGAGGGCTGGCCAATGTGAGTTCAGAGCAGCCCAGATGAAGCATATTAAGTAATAACTTGGGGTTATCAATAGGAAATAGATTTTAATAGCATAGAGAGTAGATATCTGACCAGCTTTAGTGCTCATTAAGGTTTGTTGTAAATATAAATGTTGTTTGGGTCTTTTATTTGAGAACTATATGGCCAAAAGGCAGGGAAGAAATACCGGATTTGGATTAAAATTTTCAACAATGGGAAATATCAGATATTTGGACTACAGGAAAGTCAGGGACTCTGTGGTTATCCTCAAATGCTGTCTGATGATATTCATAGCTCTAGGGGTGGGGTGAGCTAAAGATCTATACCCGTGTTTCCAAAAAGATTTCCCTGACAGTCAAGGCTTGGAGGTTAAACACATTGGTGGGCACATGGGGTTAGTTGAGAGGCTAAAGGTAGTCCAAGAGCATTTATAGTTTGACTCTGGATCTGCACAATTCCAGCCTTTTCACAAACCACTGAAGGGCTAATTAGTCAAGTAGCCTTGTAAGTATGGCTTCCCAACTCTTCGCAATTATATTTGGGCCACGTAGATACCAGGCAGAAACTGATGGGGAAATTCTGGAAATGAGAAGATTATGGATGGTCTCTAAACATTCTGAGCTGTTTGAGAACTACAGAGATGTGCTGGGGGGTGTGGGGGGGTGGGAGACACTCAAGAGCATGAGTAGAGAGAAACCAAGCAAACCTGAGCAGGGACAGAACACTGAACCCATTCTCCAGTCAGCCAGAGCCACTGGCCAGGCTAGGAGCTGAGGCCTCTAAGTCTTTGAACATCACCTCCAGATTTACCACTGTTGGATCCCTGAGCTACACAGAGAGAGGTAATCAGAGAAGGTTAAGGTTAGCTCATCAATGCTAATGCAAAAAAAAAATTCTGAGCAGAGAATCACTGGTTACATACTGCGAAGAAGACAGAGGTTACAGTTGTGTGTGTATGTGTGCGTGCGTGTGTGTGTGTATATTTGTGGTAGTGTATCAGTGTGTATATATGTGTAGGGGTATGTGTATGGGGTGTGTGTAGGGGTAGGGATATATTTGTGTATATGATGTACAAACAAGTGTTGTAGGGGTGTGTGTATGTGTGTGTGTGTGTAGGGGTGTGTATAGGGTATGTAGTATGTGTGTGTAGGTGTATGTAGTAGGTATAGGAGATGGTGTGTAGGGGTGTAGGGAGTCAGGGAAAACTTCAAGTGCCATTCCTCAGGTATTGTCCACACTGTATTTTGAAATAGGGTCTCTCACTGGCCTGGAGCACTAAGCTAAGCCAGCTGGCCAGGGAGTCCCAGGACTCACCATATCTGCCTCCTCAGGCAGACACCACTCAACACCACACACTTAGCTCTTCCAGGCCCTTCTGATCTCCGGCATGCTCTTTACTCACTGAGCTATCAACCCCACCTTCGTTTTCTTAATGACTGCCATAAGACAAGAGTAAAACAGAATCTTAATGTATGCTTAATTTGTGTTTCTCTGGTGGCTAGGATGCTGAATATTTTTTCATATTCTTATTGGCCATTTGTAATCAAAGTGTGTAATAAACTTGAAGGGATGTGTCTTTATGAAACCTGTCACCAATAAAAAATTATTTCAAAAACATATGTATGAAAATATCTGAATAATTGATACCACAAAACTTCGGTTTTTTTTTTTTTTGGTTCTTTTTTTTTTTTTTTTTTCGGAGCTGGGGACCAAACCCAGGGCCTTGCGCTTCCTAGGCAAGCGCTCTACCACTGAGCTAAATCCCCAGCCCCCACAAAACTTCTTTAAAGCTAAAAGAAAAATCGTTACAGTCCTCAGCCATTATGAGACAATAATTAGGTTTGACGTCAAAAGTATAAAGTCGAAGATAAACTATTGATGGGTTATACTTTCAGAAAATTTAAAGTTGTTTTACTCTTCAAAAGGTAATATTCAAAAAGGAACAAGATAGAGATAGGGATGAAGACGATATTTACAAATCAGTTATTTGATCAGGGATTTGCACCCAGATCATGCAAAGAATCCTTAGGGCTCAGTAATTAGGAGACACTTTGAAATGTGTCAAAGATTGTAATAGACATATCACCCGAGAGGATGGATGAATGGCCGTGGAGGACATTTAGTAATAGCAGAAATGCAAATGTAAATCACAATGAGATGTCTGTCAGCACCCACCCACTTGAGTGCCTGGGATTGAGAGACTGAAGAGGCCACGGACCGCAAGGATGTGCTGACGAGCTTCGAAAGTAGCACAGCTGCTTTGGGAAAGGGGCTGAAGATTTTCTAAACGTTTATACTGTTTGACCATTTATTGAATGGGTCCATGTGCTCACACTTCCATGTGTGTGGAGGTCAGGGGACGACTTCAGGAGTCAGTTCTCTCCTTCCGCCTTGTTGAAGTAGAGCCTGTCTTATTGATCCTACTGTTAACAGCTCTGGATACCCCAGACTGGTCACCTATGAGCTTCTGGGTGATTTTCCTGTCTCAGCCTTGCTGTAAGCATGAAAGGGTTGCAGATGTGTTCCATTGTACCTAGCGTATATGTGTCTTCCTAGGATCATTCTCTGGTCATCAGGATTGCGTAAGCCATATCTTCATCTGCTGACCCATATCCCCATTCCCCTTGTGGGATTTTTTTAAGTAATTCAACTTATACTTAATGAATCGCCCACCAATCCTACTCTTACATGAGAAAGGGGGTATGAGGGCTCATGTCTACACAAAGACATGTAAGTATTTGAAGCTTCATTCTCATACACAATAAACAAGGATTTGGAATGATCCAGATGTCCATTAGCTCATGAGAAGACAAATTAAGTTTAGTGAGCTATGTGATGGAATACTGCTCGACAAAAGGAACCATCTACTGATGTGGAAACATAAGTAAACCTTTTGATGCTATAGCATGGATAAACCCTTGGATACCACAGTATGGGTAAAACTACCAATTTCATGGTGTGGATAAACTTGCCAACATCTCAGTATGGACAACCTACCCACTTCTTGGATAGACAGCCTACCAATACCATGGATACTGCAGCAGGTAGGTACAACGAACTGACACCATGGCCTGGATAGCCTAATGACACTACAGCATATATGTTAAGTGAAAGAAGCCAGACACAGGACAGCACATGTTACCGTTTCTGTGAAATTTCAAGGAAGGGAAAGTGTTGATTGCCTGGCACTCAGAGTGCATATAGGAAAGACTGTGGGCAGGTGAGATGACTCAGTGGAAACATTTTGTACAAGCCTGGAATGTTGAGTTTGACTCCCAGGATTCACAGAGGAGAGAGAAGACTCATGCCTGAAGTGTGACCTCCTCATGCCCAACACACACACACACACACACACACACACACACACACACACACACACGAGGGAGGGAGACAGAGAGAGAGAGACAGAGAGAGAGAGACAGAGAGAAACAGAGACAAGGAAAGAGAGAGAAAAGAGGCTTAATCTCTGATCTGTTGCTATGCAGAGACAACATGACCAAGCAACTCTTATGGAAGAAAGCATTTAATTGGGAGGAGTGTGCTTATAGTTTCAGAGGTTCACCCATGATCATCATAGTAGAGTACATGGCAGTAGGCATGGTTGAGCAGCAGTTGAGAACTACATCCTGATCCACAGGCAGAGAGAGAAACTAGACCTGGAATGGGCTTTTGAAACCTTAAAACCTATATCCGGTGATATACAGCAGGCCACATCTACTCCAACCTCTACCTCCTAATCTTTTATCCTCTAAATCCTCTAATCCTTTCAAACAGTGCAAATCTCTGGCGGCTAAGTATATATATATATATATATATATATATATATATATATATATATATATGTATATATATATATATGTGTGTGTGTGTGTGTATATATGTGTGTATATATGTATATATGTATATATATGTATATATATGCGCCTATGGAGGCTATTCTTATTCAAACACCACCATATGCACAGTATAACACACACACACACACACACACACACTGTCCAGGATGGGAAGGGAACTAAAGCTCATGCCAATGTCTTCCTGGAAGATTAATGCTTTCATTTTTAGAGGAGGGATGGGTTTCCTTTCTCCCTTGGAATTGGCTGGGCTATCCCAAGATACTGGATAATCTGGACAAACACTGATTAGCTCCTGTCATGGTAGTGCCAGTGGAAGATTCGAAAGTTCTGGTTTCCTCTGGCAAGAAAAATCCCAATATCTCTTTGTCTTGGAGAAGAGAGAAACATCAAAAAGTTGGCCATCTTAAGTGCATGCATAAAAAGCACACTAATCTACCTAGAGACTCTTTCCCCTGTCTGTCCACAGGGATCTGCCTGACTCCCAGGCCCCCATGACCATCTACAATTTTCAAAAATAAATTGAACTGATTACTGGTCTTCACGCAATTTTTCCATATAAATTCTATCACCATACAGCTGCTAGAATAAAATTAAAATGAATTAAAAGTGAAAGGCACTGGAATAGACCAGAAAAACCAGTTATGTTTTTATGAAACATTTCAGAAACAGGTGGTGCAGGAAGAGCCAGAGAAAGATAAAAGCAGCGTTTCATCATTTCTTCTTCTCTCCCGACAGTCCGAAGGCGTAGGCACACAGTCCGAAGGCGTAGGCACACAGTCCCAAATAACTGACAAGTTTGCTAAAGCCGGAAGAGGACAGAAAGAATTGGCGAGGACCAAGAAGTACCTTGGGTTTTCACTTCAGAAGTAGCACACCAAGGGTGCTATGGAGGTCCATCTAATTTGGCTGAGCGTGTGGCGTCTGATAGGCAGATAGACATGTGTACGGGGAGCACAGGCAGGTGCCAACTTGAGGGATCCAGGCCTGGAATTCACTCACTGTTAGTCCTGAAGTTAAAAGGTGAACACGATGCACATGAGGGCAATCGCAAGAGTGAACAGGGCAGGTGGATCTCGCAAACACCCACCTAGGGCCTCGGGAGGAAAAGATGGCAGTGTGACTCATGCGATGCTTCTGCTTGTCCGCTTGATGGGACCAACTACCAGACACACCTCTGGGCCAGTCTATGACCGTGTTTCAAAGTCGGACTACCTAAGGGAGAAGAGTCTCCCCTAGAGGGGGCAGCACCTTCCAGCGGGTGGCCCAGATCTAAAGAGGTTCAAGGGTAAACATGGTGGTTTTGCTTCCTGTCTTTAATTCTTGGTAGCAAGAGAGTGCAGCTTTTGTCACCTTTTGATGATGTCATACTCTAGCTTCTTTGGCCTTTGACGTGGAATGAACAGTATTAAGACTTCTCCTGGCCTTTAGCACCTGATTTAAACTGTAAGGCATCCAGCTTCATGGAGTAGCGACTGGGTTCTCAGGCTCTAGTGTGCAGATGGACACTGGTGTCTCATCCTTGCCCAGGCAGGAGACAGGATTTGTTTTAGTTCACAGTTCACTGCAAAAAAAAATCACAGTAGCAGCAAGCTTGAGAGAGTGTGCCGAGTTATGCCCACAGTCAAGAACAGAGAAAGAATAAATACATGTGGCCCTCCTGCTGCCTCCCCTGATTGCTCAGTGCTCAGCTGACTTCCCTACTGTTACAGACCTCAGGGGCCAGCCTAGGAACCGTCGCCATGGTCATTCAGGATGGGTTTTCCCACTTCAATGAACTCAATTAAGACAACCGTCCACAGTCAACAGATTTAGACACTCTCACTGAGGCTTTCTGCCACGTGACTCTAGGTCCTGTCACACTGACAAAATTAACAGTCTCAGGGGCCCTACTGTGTGTAAGCTGTTCTAGCAAATCCCCTTTTTAAATAAAGAATACACATCCACACTAACCATTCTCTTTCTCTAGGGAATTCTGCCTAATGTAGTGAGTGAGGAAGTCCCCTGTGCTTATGTGAGAGCCCAGTGAGGGCAGATACAGGGAAAGCAACCACCCAAAATAACCGGCCAGCCTTTACATCTTGTAGATAACAGAGACAGAGAACATGGCCACTATCGACCTTCTCCTGAAATCACTGAAAAGGGCTTATGTAGAGGTAACATGCAGGAAGCAACATTTTAGTTTGGGGGGGGGGTTGGGTTAGTCTAGTCTTATATGATATCTTAATTATGAAATATACTAGAGTGGGGCCCCCTTTTCCATAGAGGCTATATCCCAAGTCCTCCAAAATGGAATTGAACAGTGTGTGTGTGTGTGTGTGTGTGTGTGTGTGTGTGTGTGTGTGTGCAAAACCATCATGCATGTGCCTAGGGTGAAGCTTAATTTACTAATTAGCACAATAAGAGAGGAATAATAATAGTAACAATATTTAATAAAATAAAACAACGGCTGGGGACATGGCTGAGTTGGTAGAACGCTTATGCATGCATAAGCCCTGGGTGTCCTCTGCAGCATAACATAATTCAGGATGGTGGGGCATTCCTCTAATGCCAGCACGGGGGAGGCAGAAGAATCAGAAGTTCAAGAGCATCCTCAAACTACATACTGAACTTGACACCAGCCTAGAGTCCCTCTCTCTCTCTCTCTCTCTCTCTCTCTCTCTCTCTCTCTCTCTCTCTCTCTCTTAGTTAGGGTCTTATTGATGTGAACAGACACCATGACCAACATGAGTTTTATAAAGGACAACATTTAATTGGGGCTGGCTTACAGGTTCAGAGGTTCAGTCCATTATCATCAATGTGGGAGCATGGCAGCATCCAGGAAGGCATGGTGCAGGGGGAGCTGAGTTCTACATCCTCACCTGAAGGAAGCCAGGGACAGGCTGAGCATCCCCAGGCAGCTAGGAGGAGGGTCTCCAAGCCCACCCCCACAGTGACACACTTCCTCCAACAGGGCCACACCTTTTAACAGTGCCACTCCCTGGGCCAAGCATATGCAAACCAGCAAGCCATCTCTCTCTCTCTCTCTCTCTCTCTCTCTCTCTCTCTCTCTCTCTCTCTCTCTCTCTCCCCCCTCTGTGTGTGTCCCTCTTTTTCTTCAAATATATGTATGTACATATGTAAATATATAAAAATAATTATAGCAATATACTATAGTAAAATTAGGAGAATTCTTTTGACCTGGGGATGTTATCAATTAAACAAGGGTAGTCTGTCTGCCAGTGCTGCAGTGTACCAACTGCCAGTCTGTTACTGAAAGGACCGGCAGGTGGAGGATACACAAGACAATGCTATGACTCATGTCCCAAGCGGGGCAGAGCTGAACAACGTGACATTTCATCGTGTATGATGTCGGGCAATGAGCAATCACAAATTGCGTGTTTCTTAAATTTTGCAGCTCATCTTTTTTTGAGTATGGCCAACCATGAACACTGAAACCACAGAAAGTGGAATCATAGGTAAAGAGATACATCTGCAACATGATCTTAAACATGATACAATATGAAAAGCCACGCATTACAACTCTTGCTTCTCACTGCCCCAGATCCGCAGACATGATGCGTTTAATATCCCTTAGAGTCTTTGAAGAAGATGGCTTCAGGGAAACAGAAATTTAGGAAACAGCAAGAAGGCATGTAGAATAAAGAGAGGAGAACATAGATGGACCGTAAGGGGAGAGAAAGGGAGTGGGACCAGGAGAACAGAGACCATGAGAATAGACTCACAGAAAAAAAGATAAAAAACAACATAGACACAGACCAGTGTGGCTACCATACCTTGGCACTAACCTCAAGAGGGTTCTCTGTCTTCTCGATCTCTTTCTTTCAAGAATAATTGTTCTTGGGGTTGGAAGGCAGTCTCAGCGGTTAAAAGCACCGACTGCTCTTCCAGAGGTCCTGAGTTCACTTCCCAGCAACCACATGGTGGCTCACAACCATCTGTAATGGGATCTGATGCCCTCTTCTGGTGTGTCTGAAGACAGCTATAGTGTTCTCATACATAAAATCAATAAATCTTTTTTTAAAAAAAAGAATAGCTGTCTTTATTAGTCCTGCCAGCCATACACTATCTCCCATACCTTGTGCCTCATAGCCCCAGATAGTAGGGGATGAGAAACATGAAGTTGGGGCAATGATGAGAAACCCATGCCATGGATGCTCAGATTATACCAGGGATAATCATACACGTCCTACTTGATATCAACTCGAAAAGAAGTTCCCAGTACCAGGAACGGGTACCCTTCAGTGCTCCTTATAAATTCAATCCTCTTGATGAGGTCAGGGGTTGAGTACTGCTGTCGTCTTCTGGTCACCAAGGAGGAAACCAAAGCACCAAGAGGCTAAGTGAGTGGTTGGACCAGATCCAAACCCCAGGAGTCTGGCCTCCAAGCACATCTGCTACCTCATCCTCAGAGGACTCAGCATACCGATGGAAGACAGTCCCGAACTGAACTGTGTCTGTTTACCTAACAGGATCCAGTAGACGTTATGACAACATTCAACTACCATTTTATCAATGCTGAAGGGCTATATTCTTTGCGATTTTCAGACTGGGATACACAGGCTTGCTTCCCAAGTGAGTCCCTATGCTTGTTAGGCAAGCACTGTACCCTCTGAGCTATCTCCTCAGGTCTCCCAAACAAAAATTTTAGTGTGTGTGTGTGTGTGTGTGTGTGTGTGTGTGTGTGTGTGTGTGTGTGTGTCTGCATTTAGGAATTCAGGTGAGTGAGTGTGGAGGTCAGAGGACAACTTTTAAGAAAGGGTTCTTTGTTCTTTAACTTTATTCTTACGTGAGTTCCAGGGATTGAACACACTACATTAGGATTGTATAGCAACTCTTACCCACAAAAGTGTATCACACGTCCCTGATTTTTTTTTCCTTTTAATTTGCATAGCATTTTAGTTTACTCTGCGAGCCTGTGTGCCTGCTAAGGTGCAGAGGTGGATTTCAGAGGAATATGTTTGAGCATCAGTTACAGGTTGTCAGGCTTAGTGGCTTCATGTTAGCT